>NC_056727.1:492050616-492424366 GCF_019279795.1 Protopterus annectens
ACATCTTTGACAAGATTTTCTTCCTACAAAACAAGCATTTAAATGCATATAAGCTAGATCTCAAGTTAAATAAATAAGTAAATGAACACATTCATAAACTAACAAAAATTCACAGACTGAAAAAAAGCACCCTTGAGAATGTTACGTTATAATTATCATAGAACTACCCTTAGCTGAACCAGAATTTTTTTGTATGATATCCAGTTATTTACTTGAGGAACATATTGCTTTCTGATTAATATTTTGCAGATTAATTGGCTTCTTTTATTTTCAGTTATTTAGTATAAGCATATTTTTGCCGACCTGATAGACCAGTGGCTTTTCTGAGGCACATTGAGAAATGTAATATAAAGAAATTTGATAAAAAATGGGATACATAGTGTCCGATCCCAAAAGACTTACTCTCAGTGTAAATGACCACGTACACTGACAACAGGTCTTTTGGAATCTGGCCCCCTGTGTAAACCTTTTTATAGACCAGCCTGACACTGAAGTAAGTCACTTAAAATGAGAGCACGTCTTTTGGAATCTGGTCAATTGTTCAGTGCTGTCTTTAGTGAGTTGACAATATCTTGCTGAACTCTTTTTATATTTTGGTACAGAACTTTCTGAAAATGATTTTAAGGCCTAACAGACTGAATTATTTCCAGTCACCATCTTAGGCAATGACTAAGTCTGTGTTATTAAATAATAGTCAGTAACATGACTAAAATAATACTCTCACTTCAGTGCATATGAACAATGAAATATTAGTAAACACAAGAGATTTAACAGATGATAAGCAGGCAGCAAATGATAGATACAGGAAAGACTTAACTGAACTAGCCTAGTTTCTTATAATCCAGTACAAAGCTCAGTAGTTTTCAAACTGACATATTACTTTTCAAAATGAGTTCAGTCCTTTTTTTTCTGATAGCAGTCACCTCCTGCTCCAGTTGGGAAACTATGATGATTAATGGAATACTACTACTGCACTGTCCCTCACAGACCCGCTTTACTGTTCTTTCTGTTTTGTGAAATCAGTCTGAAAATAAAATAATTTATGTTACAAGAGCTACTACCACCATCATCAACAATCCAAGTAACAGGCAAAAGGTTTTGAGCAAATCAAAGGCATGGAATATTTTTAGTTCATATTTGTGTACTTCATAATAGATGTAAACATAAGTTTGTACATCTGTAAACCAGGCAAAAAAAAAATACTTTTATATTATGTTTGTTTTCTGTATTAGAGCTTAGCCTAAGCCTTACTAAAGTACTCTGTATAAGTTTTTTTATGTATAACCCTGTATAAGTTTTTTTAATGTATAATCTAAATAATGTACTGCAAATCATGTTACTACTGCATATAATGTATGTTATGTCACTGCCTATGCTTGGAGCTTTTCTCCCCGGGCCTGTACTGAAAATGGGCATATATCCAGTTGGACTAGCCCGGTCAACAAATATAAAATAAAAATAAATAAATAAAGAAGTGTGTATACCGACAGCATTCAATTTACACAAAGTATACACCGATACAAAGCATTATTCTGCATATACATTATACATTTTCCAGAACACTCAGTGAATTATAGGAAATTGTTTTCTTTATCGCACAGGCCTGAAAATTATCTCATTTTGAAAAGCATATAATTTTTACCCATGATATCTGGTTATCATCATAGCATTTCGTGAAACACAGTGATACTAGTTTAGAGACAGTGACATCAAAACAAAAATCGTATCTTGTGTACAACTGTGCAAGTGCCCCTACCCAAAGCATTGCTACCACAGTAGCAGACATAGACTTGCTATCTTATACACAGTGTATTTGCTACATTTAATACTTTCAAAGAACCATTTGATCTAGGTTTTATAAAGAATGGTGCACAGTATTTAGCTCACTTGTGCAGTGGTACAAAAGCTGAAATCTAGTAAAACCAACAGGGTCCCAAAAATCTACAACTAAATGACACCTACAAATGAGCAAAACATGTACCAAAATACTTGAATAAACACAGCATTTTCCTAGCAAATGACTGAAACTCCCTACCCTTTGAGCTAAGGGGAATGCATAATCCTTTAATTTTTTTTAAAAAACTCAAGCTTCTTTGTTGATCAAAGTTCACTTAAGGCCTACATTGCTTTATTGTATAGTGACACTAGTGTTGGTCTCTCACCCATATGTTTAGCACTGATGAAGTATTTAACCTTCTTTGTTTCTTCTTGTTGCTGATAATGGTTGGTTGGCTTCTTTGACACTCTTATATTTTAAACAAACTATTTATTTCAGTTTTTTCACCAACATTTTGATTAAAACTCATTATGAGAACTTTATGCAGTAGTTGTGTTAGCCAGCTGCTGAAGTCTTTATTTTTCTATGTATTTTATCTTTGTTATCTGGAAAAAAAGTTTGATCTGGTTTTGACTTCTGTTTTCCCTCATATTACTACATATGCTTGGAGAAGACAGCTGCCATACAAAGATCTCCACACTGTATGTAATCTTTCTATGTGATGAACACAGCAAAATACGCAGTACATTTTGCAATACAAGTTTAAGGCAACAATCGCAAAAGCCCTTGAGGTACTTTAAAAATAACTTAAATCAGTATAAGGTAAGAAATCTGAGGTTTATTTATTTGTTTCTCCCTTTTCTTCTTTTACAACCTCGGTTTTCTTATACCTTTACATAATAAGAGACAAATGTTGCAGGTGTCTAATACCTGCTCTTTCTTGATTCTACTGAGTGATCGTCTTTTATTCATGTCCTTCCTTTTCCTCTTGTTTTCTCCACGTATTAGAAGAAAGCTCTCATTCCTTCCTGTTTTTCATTAATTAGCATCATTTCATAGCTCTGTTTTCTTTCCTTTTTAATTTTTTGCAGCATAATTAGCCATTTGTTTCTGTAATCAAACTTCTAGCCATGCATTATTTTACTATAGTTTGGTAAAACTGATGTGGCTTTGTTTTATGTAACATTTTGTGACCCTATATTCACTTGGGCGGTGCTTGAAAATGACCCATTGTAATCAGTGCACTATCCCAGTAAACAAATCAAATAAATATCTAGACTTGTGATTGAGTAGATCCCATTTTGCAGAGCAGTGTTGTTGATCTTCTAATCTTATCCTTAGTCATTTCAAGTAATTCTTCTTACAGTATGGTTGCATTCATCTCCTTGTACGTTTTGTCTTCTTTGCATTAATTCAATTTCTCCATCGCCTTGTTTACATTTAGACAGTTATTGTCTAACTGGTTGCTTCTCCAGTACTTTTATCAATAAGTGTTTTTGGTTCTCATACTCATTTCTTTCTGGAGTCACAACTTCCCTGGCCATTATATTTTCATGCACCTAATTCATTCATTTTCTAATTACTTGCTTTATCCAGATCTGGACTGAAGGGAGGCCAAGACCTTTCTCAAAACTCAGGTGATACAATACAGTGAAACTAAGTCTAAAAGGGGAACCAACCCATTTCAGAGTGCACACGCATACACGCACGTGCACACACACACACACACACACACACACACACACACACACACACCATACAAAGTTCGCCTATAGCATGTTAAAAATTACTCTCAGTATGTACACACCTCGAGTCGGTAAATTTATCATTTGTCTGAAGGAGTCTTCCTTTAAATATATTTTTTGAAATGCCACAGGAGCATTTTTTCTGGATATGGTCCTCCATCTATATGTGACAGATTAAATTATCTTATAATTAAGGACTTGTTACTGACTACTACATTAAGTAAAGTTTATTAGAGAATGGGCAATCCGTAATCCTGATTGGAGAACAGCACAGTGTTAATATAACAAGTAATACCTGCTGAAAAACGAGTCCACTGCTTCACGGCAGCATATCAAGCTGCTGTGGAGCTTGGACTGAAAAAAACTAACAGCTGCCATTATTTCATGCTAAGTGGCGCTTTTGCTGTTTAGCAAGTGTAAAAAAAAAAATCAACAGAAAAAAAGTGTATATGTCTGTATGTATGTGTATGAGTGTGTTTATGTTTCTGTCTGCGTGTCTGAGTGAATGCGTCCATGACAGCAGAAGCGACTCTGTGTGTATGTATGTGTGTGTGAAAGCAGACGAGACTGGGTATGTGTGTATGAGACAGAAAGAGAGAGAATGAACAGTGAGATTGATCAAGCCATTATTTTACACTCTCCATGCAGCACTTTTGCTGTTTAGCAAGTGTAAAGTAAAAAAGAAAAGAAACTTAAAATAAAATGTGTGTATGTTTGTGAGTGAGAGTTTATGCGCGTATGAAAGCAGAAGAGACTGTGTGTTTGTGTGTGTTTGAAAGTGAAGAGTGAGAGTGATCCCTGGCAGCAGCAGCAGTTAAGAGGTCTTGAGTAGCTCTAGACCTCTTACCTCAACATATCTGGATAAGCATAAAATAAACTGGGGACAAAGGCTCAAAATAAAAATATATATTTATATATGATCCTGTTATAAAATCACAACATTGGTTCAATGTTAGGATTTGTGTCGGCTTGCATTTTCTGAAGCAGAGGTGTGTGTGTGTGTGCCTGCATATGAGAGATTGACCACTGACAATAGCAGTAAAGAGGTCTACATACCTCTCAACCTTTCAGCTAAAATAATATGGATAAATAAAATAAAGGCAGAACAAAGGTTCAAAAATAAGAACAGATTTTAATAATTGTTGTTATAAAAGTTGTTTAAATAACAGGATTTATGTTGGAATGAATTTTCCAAATGAAAGTCTGAAACACAAATCTATGTTATCATTTAGAGACATCAGTCTCTAATACATAGCAACAAACCAAATGTTTTAGGAGAAAGGAACCAAAAAATAAATAAATAAATAACTAAAGTAAATACCTGGGCATTTTTAAAGTGTTGTATTTTGGATGTAAAATGCTTCCTCCAACACCATATACTACAGCAAGTTTGAAACATTACACAGAGGAAATATTTTGCATCAAAAATATATATAAAATAATAATAATAGTACTTAAAAAAATATGTAAGTAAAACACAACAATTTTACAGAGAGCCCATTCTCTAAGTGCAATAATGCCCACCATGGTGTGTGTAATTAACTCCCTTCCAGGGGGTGTAGTCATAAGACCACTGGGCGGGTGTTAATTACATATTAACACATACCCTGTCAGGCATTATTGCTTGCTTAAAATATCAAATTCAAAGTTGTGAGGGTTCTGTGGGCTGATCCCTAACACAATGCATATATCACCCTCCCTTAATTTTATATCTGCTGTCAGGCAAGTTGTTTTTTATCCACAGAAGATTATCTTGACTTATCAATAGTATCCATTTGTTTTGGAATACCCGCGGTGGTGATGCTGCGGTAGCGTTGTTGCCTCACAGTAAGACGCTGTCCGGTTTGATTCTCAGCTAGAGCATCTTCTGCGTGGAGACATGCGTGAATGGGCGTACCTTCGTTGAAGGTTGTGCGTCAGGCCTGGCAAGCCGGTACGTAAAAATCAACTGCCAATCATTAGCGGACCAGAGTTCCGCTGTGGCAACCCCTATCCGGGAAAAGCCGAAAGACACAAAAGTCCATTTGTTTTTAGAAATATGTTTGCTTGATCACCATTGGTAGCCTTTCTAAAAAATAAAAATGATGTCTTTGTCTAGTTTCTTACACACTGATTCAGTTCAGTGCTGTATTAGTTAAGCATCAGGCTCCATTGCTGTTTTTCCCTCAAGTAGCACTGTATATTTATATATTGTCAGGTAACAGTTGTTAGCATATTTTTCCTAAGCCTAGATTCCCCTCCCACCCAAAAAAAAAAAAAAAAGATGGCGTCTCAGTTTAAGTTCCAGTTTAGAAGCCTAGATCCTGCATCCAGGGATTAGACCACCCTTGTTATAATGATGTCAGTTTATTGGGAAACTACTTATTTTGCCTCACACTTGGTTCTCCACCCTTTTTCCTAGCTGGTGTGATTTCTGTACAGAATCTTGCGTATCCTTCTCGTGTCCAAATGATTTTTTCTAGGTATTTTAGTTTCATTCCACATTCCAAAGACATACCATCCTATAATGCTGAATTAGTTATTTCAATGTATGTTTATTAATTAATGCTGAGTTAATTATCTCAGTGTATGTTTATTAATTAATGCTGAGTTAATTATCTCAGTGTATGTTTATTAATTAATGCTGAGTTAATTATCTCAGTATGTTTATTAATTAATGCTGAGTTAATTATTTCAATGTATGTTTATTAACTAATACTGAGTTAATGATCTCACTGTATGTTTATTAACTGTGCTATAGAAGAAATATTTATTTATTTTACATTTGTTGACCGGGATAGTCCATCTGGGTGTGAGCCCATTTTCAGCGGAGGCCCGGGGAGAAAAGCTCCAGTAAAGCAAGAACATTGACAGGTACAGTGTAGGTTTTGCATAGAATTTAACATAAATATTTAGAGACAACAAAGAAAGTACAATATACAATAGGCACTTTAGTGAAAAGGAGAAAGTTATTACAATATATTAAAGTCATATATATCTATACATTTTTTTTTTTGAGGGCATGGGTCCATCTTTAGTTGATCATTTGAGTATATTTTAATACATGTACATATGTATACCATTACAAAAGAAAAGGTATTATCAAGTTATACTCCTATTGTAACTATAACTGCTTGCATTTGCTGCAGAAATCTGTGAAGGTTCAGCATTTGTAGTATTGAAGAAACTGTAAGAGGATATCCAAAGATTTTGAAAGGGTGCATTCTTACAATTAAATGCATTGCAATAGCAAGCATATTGTTACGCTTCGGTTATGTGCATCTAATGCTGAGCTATTAACTGACCAAGAAGATCCAGCAGGAAAGGTTACAGGAGAAACGGCCAGAATGTGATTTTATGTAGATGATTGTGCCGATTAAGTGTTGGAGAAGATAAATATGACGACTTATTTCCAAGCAGGCGCGTCCCCTTTTTGCCAAAGGAGGTAACTTACCATCATATAAAGAGGATTTGCTTAGCATTTACCTTACTTTGGATGCTACTTTGGCTTTTGGCAGCTGCTACTTGTAAGAGTCACGGAGGGTATATTAGAGGTCACTTGAACTTGGATAAGGACAAAATGTTTCCACTAGAGTGAGAGGGTGAATAGTAACAAAGTACATATTTTCAAATATAAGACTGTTACATGCACAAAGGAATATCTGCTATTGCCTTTTCTTAAAGAGGCATACTGCATGGTGAAGGAAGGAGAGAGACTTGGGAGAGTGTTCTACTCTGTGAGGGCAGTAAATGACTGGAATAGCCTCCTTGGTGTAGTTGTTAAGTTTAAGGGAAGTAAAGAGAGATAAGGAGTTTAAGAAATAATCTGCTGGATATATAAGAGAAATGAGATGAGGTTAAAGACAAGAGTGGATAAGAAAAATGAAGAGCAATCCTGGCAGGGATGTGGGACAATATCTGATGAAGATATGAGTTTCTGTTTTTGTTACACCTATGCTTCCATGCCAAGAACCAAGTAAAGGTATGTGTTTAGACGTGAACGTGCTCAAGCACACACACACACACACACACACACACACACACACACACACACACACACACACTCACTCACTCACTCACTCACTCACTCACACTCTCTCACATATGCACGCACACAAACAAACACGTGCGTCTTGTAGATAAAGGGTTAATTTCATAGTATGCACCCTCAGACACATTGTACTTTCCTTTAGGACAAAGTGACCATTGTTTGTGCATATGGATTGAAATGTATGTTTAGATGGGAAAGATGGTAGGTTCAAAGCAGCAAGTATCTGTTTTTTTTTTTTTTCTAGCAGATCCAGAACCCCTCACAATCCCCTGTTGGAGGCTCTGCCACTGCATCCCTTATTTAATATAATATTCTCCAAGGATGTACCACTTCAGAGGAGGGGGAATAACCTAGGTGTAAAGATGCCTCATCGGTTGACCTGGTTACATTTGGCTGATATCCGTCTCTGCTTCCAGATTCGTGTAGCTAATAAATTAAGTAGTATAAATGGCAGGTGCGGAAGAGCTGTGTCATTAAATAGTTTGAGCGTTCCCTGCAATATAATCGTGCAGTGTTGTCTCCTCTTACACTCAGTCATCCTTCATAGAGTAGGTATGTGTCATATGTTATTACATTTCTGTTTGATCTAAGACTGTGTAAGACAGTGGGAAGACTTTGGTAGTGTGTTATATTTGTAGCACTTTTATGCAGATCGGATAACCTTTTTGTATGCTGAGCGTGTTTCCCTTTAGCACGTATGTTTGTAATGTGAGCTGCTGGTGTTCTGCTCTCTCTCTCTCTATATATATATATATATATATAATCAGTATATAAGGTACATATTAGTGTTTTGATGTACTGGTTAATCCCATGAATGTTTTCTAGGTGATTGTGTTATATTGTGCTTACCAGTGGAGTGCCATGATCATTTTCTCACTACAGCTGTATTTTTACACTGCGTTACTGCGGTTCTCTCTGTGTACTTCCTGCTAAAACTACTTTGAGCTTGCATACATACACTTCCTTACTATCAGTCTGCTCTTCTATTTCCCCTGTATTCTCTTGTTCTGATTTACTGTGCTCCTTCCTCCATCCCTTTTTTGTATAATAAATACTAAACTTATTACCTCTATATAATTTTACAGCTTAACAGAATTTTTTTCTTTCATTTCAGAGCCTGCAGTCACTGCATCTGACCTCAATTTAGCCTGAGCTTTGCCATAAGGCCCTACACCTGCAAATTTACTAAGAATTTTGTCAGTGTTAAATGTAGGCATATTTATCATGAAGAAACTTGCTTATTAACTTTAATCAGTTAAATACATGTGTGCTTTGTGATTGAAAATCTCTGTGAAATAGTCCATGCACTCTAAGGCCCTCTTACTAAGTTGGCCATTGTCCTCTTTTGCTTTGAAAAATATACTGCATATGCCAGTTTTTTTTTTGTCTCATGAAATGACAGATGACCTGTTTTACTCTCATCTGTTTAATTGCTTTGTTCTGGCTATAAACTCATTGATCTCAGTTTTGAATTGACCTGAGGGTGGGAAGTTCAGCAAAGATTCTTATTGCTTTACTCAAAATAAACAGTTCTGAACAAATATGTATTAGTGTCCTTTATAGCCCTCCTGACGACAATACAGCAATACTGGAAGATACCCTACATTATATATCTATAACATTCCATACGAAAAAATGTTACTAGGTGATGTAAATGTCAATTGGTTGGACACAAACTCTTGATGCCCCCATGTCTAGCCTGAACTTATATGGTTTCACACAACTAATTAATTCATATATAACACAGGTATTATAGCAAGACATCAACTTCTCTATTAGACTGGATCCTCGTATCAGACCCTAGCAAATACTTCATCACAGGTGCAATGTCAGACTCTCACAGTGATCATCTGCTAATGTATATGACTAGACATCTCTCACACATCCAGTGAAACAGCATATTTATAAAACAACATATAACCTTTCCAGGTTTATGCCAGAAATGTTCATTCCTACATTATCATCTATTAACTGGAACTCCCTCAAAATCTTCCCCTTAAATGATGCTGTAATTGAATTAAATACAAGTTTTCTAAATATCCTAAATAGCCTTGCACCTCCTAGAAGGAAGAGAATGAAAAAAAAATAATGCAATTTGAGTATCCAAAAAAGAGCAGAATGCTAATGCAGGATATAGAAAAAGCATGGAAAGAATAGCAAAAATATAAAACACCTCATCATCCTGAAAACTTCGGAATGCTTCGCAATCTTACTAAAAAGTAAATAAATGAAGACAAAAAACTATACTATAATAACTTTCAGAATAATACGAAATACAACCCTAAAAATGTTGGACACCCATTAAAGAAATCTTGCATCCCTGTTAAAAATTCAATCCAACCCCCTCTACCAATAACTCTCCACTCAAAACTGCACTACAGTTCAACTCTTCTAGATAATATAGCATCTCTAACCAAGGATTCCTTAACATCTAATCCCAACCCTGCCCAACAGCCACATATCACCACATCCACTTTCACCTTCAAAGCTGTGCCCACATCCTATATAAAACTACTCTTAAACAAACTTGAACTGTGCTGTTCTACAGCTGATGACCTTCCAAGTGAGTCCCTAAAAACAGCAGCCAGTAGCATTGCCTCATCCTGTCTCAGTCCTTATAAAAAGGTCAGTCTAGGAATTCCACAATCCCTTTCTCTGGAAAAAGTCACACATTATCTATCTGCACTAAGGAGGAAATTCAACAGACATTAATAACATTAGACTTATAATAATCGTATCTCCCCTTGCCAAAATACTCAAAAAGAGCAGTTGCTAGATTATCTCCTGCAGGAAGAACTCTTAGCCCCTACATAACATGGCTTCTGACCTTCCCATAGTACTAGCACTGCCCTTCTATAGATACTGTCAATAAAGGTAGAGATAATGGCAAACTAGTTTCTTCCTTATTTCTAGACTTGTCTGAAGTCTTCAACACTGTTTCTTACAGCAAACTTGTACGTCAGATGTCCTCATTAGGTCTCTCTCAAACCACCCTTCTGTGATTCAAAAGCTACCTGTCCAATAGGTACCAGTCAGTAAAATGGCATTCCACACTCTTTCCTTACCTCCAGTCACCACCGATATAACACAAAGCTCTGTTGTTGGTCTCCTCCTCTTCAACATTTTCACCAATACCCTCTATATTTCTATGCAACAGGCCACCCTAATGCAATACACATATGATTCTACTCTCATTTGTATAACTGACAACATGGTACACCTCCAAATAATTACTCAGGAAGCTTTAACAGCCACTGAAACATTGCTTCCTAACTCCCCAACTCGTACTCAACCCAAAAAACACTAAACTGCTACCCTTTTCCCCAAATCCCTCTCTCTCGAAAAGAAAATTTAAAGTCCTCTCTCTCTCTTGATAATGCAACCTTTGAACTCGCTTAACATAGCAAACTATTGGGGTGATAGTGGATGATAATCTTACATTCAACCTGCATAAACAAAACTGCATAAGAAAAACTCATCAAATACTAAGGATGCTTTACAGAGCCAAAAAGTTTCTCACTGATGCAACAAAAACTATACTTGCCAATACTTATCCCCCCCCCCCCCCACTCCTCTGTATGGTACTACCATCCTTACTAGCCTCTAGGCTTCACAAAAATTAAAACTTGGACAATGCTATAAACAAAGTTGCTAAATTTGCAGCACATACCCCTTTCAGAACCCACCTCTGTGTAGCACTGAAAAGTCTTTATTGGTTAGAACTGTCACATCAACTAACATATACAACTTCTTACCACCTATAAAATTATCCACCATCCATCTGCCTGTCCAGCACTAAAAACATTCTGTACACCTATTTTCCCAGGCCATCATTGTGATCCAGTGACCAAAAACTCCTGTCTACAAACCTGCCAAATTTGCTGGGGATTTTCTGTACTTGTGCAAGGTTGCTAAAGCCTGGAACTCCTCACCTATATCCATCAGGTCTATACCCACCCTCCCATCTTTCAAAACTACTTAGAAAGACTTCCTACCTAAAATCTGGCTCTGTTTTTGTTCAAAACCAGGATAACCTATATCCCTAAATGTGAACAAGTCCCTTTTCATTCCTTGCATCTCCTTACTCTCTCTTCATCACTTACTTCCTTACTGCTATCTAATTCTCTTCCTTAACTTTCTCTGTGAATCTAGTATAAGCCTGTTTTTCCTCTCATTTCATATTCAATTCTTATTTGTAGTAGACTAAATTGCCTTTAATTTCTCTACAGTCTAAAATCTCTCTAAATATTAAATGATTGTCATAATACCTTGTACTGATTTTTAACCAATGTTTTTATATTATGTCTAATTTGTTATACTTATTTAAACTGCAGATCTTTTTGTTTTATTTGTGAATACTGTAAAATTATTATTAAAATGTTTTGTAGTAATTTGATGCTTTCCTCCCTGGGCCTCTGGTGAAAATGGGCTTCTACCCGGTCAGACTTCCTGAGTAATCAAATGTCAATAAATAAATAATACATAAATATAAAGTATCTTGTAAGGGTACAGAGGGTTATCAAAAGAGTTATTGCTCCATGAAACTAAACATAATAGGCACATGTATTATATGGGTCATTCTGCACACGTGAATCAGAAGAGTAAATTAAACCATAGCATGCATGTCCTGTACAGATAAAGCTGCAAATTAAAATAATTCGGTCTGTACTTTATTCTGTAGGGTATATTAACAAGTTGAAAATGAACTACAACTAGGAAAGCTGTCTTAGATTCATTCTACAGATATAAAAAATAAGAAATAAACGCCCGAATTCTGACTTGATCTCAGACATTCGGTAATTAATATTTTTAAAGTATCAATAACAACGATGGGACAGCTGATACCTGCAATATCTACAAGTCTCTTATTCTTTCTCCAGCCATCTTTGTTGGCATAGCAGGATAAGGCCCTGACTGTTATCCAAAGTACCAGAGTTTAATCAGTAGCTTGATTTCTAAAGCAGGCTGACTGGAAAGAGAGAGGAAAGCTGAAGCCATGCCTGCTCTCCTCTCTCAATAGTGAGAGACCGAGGAAGGTATGCCAAACAATTTGTCACTTCCTGGTTCTCTGGTGAATAATCTGCAGGTTTAGAGAATACAGTACAACTGAGAGTACATGCATTACCGGAAGATATGAGGGTTATTTCACTTCTGGGACAGGTCACTACCTTTTGCCATCCCTACTGGCATGGTCATATTTCAGAATAATGACAGTATTTTGGTTATTAGGGCTTACATCCACAGATGCTGTTAGCTAAGCAGCTGGTCACACTATGACATCTGCTTCACTCGTCTGCCACAGAGATTTTGTAGACTGCAGAGCAAGGAGTCCTTCACATCTGGACAGCTGAAGCCCACCTCGCAAAGGAACACTTCCATAATGCACCCCAAAACGTATTGGCCCTAGTGAAGGATGCAGCAAAAGGAAGTGAGAGGGAGTCTGAAATAAATAGTGGCTGACAAGCTTCCTGTTCCCCTGAAACCGTGAAAAAAGGTCTTATTCCTTCTGAAATGCATGCATCATTGGCTATACAAATAATTATGTTCAGTTGCACAGGAGTCACATACTGTGCATTTTGCAGTAATTTACTCAGTCACTGACTGTTTACAGGTTGTCCCTGAAAATGTTTGCAAATTATAGGTCTTACAAAATTATGAAAGCTAAAGAAGCATACATAGGTTTGTACATGTGAGAATATACACAAAAAGTACTCTTTGATATGTAACCCAGTTGTCTCAAACATTTTCCTCATAACAGGAAAACAGCTCATATTGGCCATCTTTGTACTTCTGAAAGTTACTTACTCACACTAAAATATGAAATTTGTCAGCTACAATGGGAGTTGATTTGCATTGCCCTTGCTTTTTTGTAGAAACTGAAACAAAAGAGACGTAGGCTGGAACTTACTACATCAGCAGAGTCTGAAATGGTGCCCCACCAACGCCATACCAAAACAGGTTGAAAGCACCAACTAGAACGCAGTCAAAACAGCAGGCTGAGATTTGAAACCAGATGGTCGACTCTATCTGGTTTCATACTGTAAGAAACTGATTCTGTCAGTGCTGAAACGTAACATTTAACATAATCACAGGCCTTTTATCTTTTCCATTTTTATTCTTTTTTTTTTTTCAAGTTGTACGAGACCAAAGTCTGTTAATATAGGGAGCAGAGGCAGTTTAGTTATTTGTTCTTGTTAAGCATTTCCATTTTAGACCAAGACTATACAGTATGACTACGTGCATTTTAACACTGTACTTTTTGACAGTAGGATACCTGCGAGTGGTTCACTCCAAAAGTACATCTGTTTTTTGAGTAGCAGTTCTACTGACTTCCACACACTACCAAGCATAAATTCAGCATTTATTTCTGTGCAGAGACCTCTGCTGGCAGAAACTGGTATATCCAACAAAGGATTTCCTTTCATCTGCATTTCATAGGAGGATTATAGGAGGTTACAAGGCTAATGACCCTAAGGCCCTTACAAGCCTAGCCAAGTACAAACCCTATTTCAAAGAATATCAGGGTATTAAGCAGAACCAAGTCAACAACTAATACCCCTGTCCAAGAGGGACACAGATGAAACTCCCGGGGTGAATTTGTGACTTCAATCCAATCATCCAAATTATGCTTAAATAGGGTCAGTGAGGGGCTCTGTTTCACATGAAATGTAAGTTTATTCCAGATGGGAGGTAACCTCTGTCACATACTAGGTTGAGTTCCCTACAGTGAGTGCATCTTATACCATTTGATTTACAAATGTGAAGCATTTCCATTAGAGCAAGATTTGAGACTGCTTTATATGCAAGGCAGAGGTATTCTCTGAATACTCTGTAAGACACACAGTACAGTGACAGTAATTTCAGTCTGTCAACGTATGACATCTGCTGAAGACCCTGAATTTTCTTTGAAGAAACCTTTGAGGTGTTTCCAGTTGCTGCAGGTGCCTGGTAGAGTACATACCAAAGGCAGCACTGTACTCTATTAGTGGCCTGATGAGTAAGGAGCACAGGGGAGTTATAACCTCTTTTATTCTGGATGCAATGCCGTTACTTATGAGGTGGGAAAAGAAGAAAGTCTTTCTTACACTGTGGAGATATTGTGGTTAAAGGAAAGGCTGCCGTCAACCTGTGTGCCCAAATCTCTCACCACTGATTGCATGCTTAGGGTGTTATTATTAATATGGTAATCTGCAGGGACATTTCCCTTGCAAAGGGGATGATAACGCATTTTTTTGCATTGAGTTTTAGCCCATGACTTTGGCACCAGTCATTCATTTGTGCAACTCCCTCTTGTAGGATGTTGACATCATTTGGGGACTCAATGACTGCACCCAGTTTGCAATCATCAGCAACCTTTGTCAGCCATACACCTTTTGTTTTAGCCTATAAATCAGATTAGTAGATTCCAAATAACAGGGGCTCCAGCAGTGATCCCTGTGGAACACCACTGGTTATGGGTTTGCTGGTGGAGGTAGAGTCACCTACTTTGTGTGCATTTTATCGGTGAGCCAGTTTGCAACACACCAGACAATATATGGGCTGATCTCCAACTAGGTGAGTTTATCAATGAGGCTTCAGTGGGGAAAAGTCTCAAAGGCCTTGGCCAGGTCCAGGTAGGCTGCATGCATGATTTACCTTCATAAAAGGGTTTGGTGACTGTCTCAAAGAAGTCCCTTTAACGAAGCCAAAATGGGTTGGGTCGAGCATTTAGGGTACTCCGACATCTTTATAAGGTCCATGATTATTCTTCCCATAGCCATGCAGGTTAGGCAAATTAGGTGTAAGAAGCAGGTACACCTCATTCCTAGACTGGCCACATACCAAACAGGAAATGATAAATTCCCAAGAGTATCAAACAGGCAAGGACAGGTATAAAAAGCATAACTCTCCAGCAGTGGCAAGGACAGGTATAAAAAGCATAACTCTCCAGCAGTGGCAAGGACTACAGTAATATCCTTGTACTCCTTAGAGCCAAAGCTCATGACAACACAGTAGTAGCCACCTTGAACACATTCACACTTAGCACCACCCTTGTCACTCAGACCAGAGTATTACTCTTCTTTCACCTGTAACAGTGCCTGCCTTATTCCACAAATATCCTCTTGCCTTGTCTAAACATGACATGAGTGGCATAACTCTCCAACACTGTAGATGCTACTCTGCACAGTACACCATAGCAGCTGTGTATCATGTGTGGCTGTCACCATAATGGCCCTCATAAGATGAGGGTTGAAAAGTACATACAAGCTGCAAATGCTGTGGCAGGTACAGTGTGTGGTGACTTGTCAATTTTGATCAGTTAGGATCAGCTGCACTGCTTGCAGCTAAATGCCAGGCAGACTCCCATCAAGAGCCAAAAGCACTTATAACATAAAATTAAACAAAATCAAGCTCACAAAGTCAGCATTATCCACATTTAATGTTACTTCTGAAATTCAGTTAAGAAATCTTTAATTTGCATCTGTTTTCTTGTCATAACAGATTCTGCTTTACACCTACCTGTAATTTCTGTTTTATTGGGCTTCATTAGTTGCCCCATCATTGAAAGGATGTCATGTCCTCCCTGTGGTCTGGCATTTGGCTGAAAAAACTAAGTGCATCTGTACAATCTTGTACTACCAAAAATATCAGTGCAAAAACTAAGAGGATATTTAGGTTCCAAAAAAAGGGGGCAGCTTGAGGGAAAGAATACTTTTTTTCCTTGCAGTTCCATGTCTTTCAGTTATCAATTTCTTTTACTCCTTGTATTTGTCAAAAATGAGACTGCTAACCAATTATTCCAGTTGTGCTCTTCATTCTGTTTTCTGTGAAAGTATAAAATAAGAATGATACTTTAAACAGAAGTGAGTTTGTTTGTGTCTTTTGGCTTTTCCCGGTTAGGGGTCACCACAGCGGAACTCCGATCCGCTAATGATTGGTAGTGGATTTTTATGTACCGGGTTACCAGCCCTAATGCACAACCTTCAACGAAGGCACGCCCCATTCACGTATGCCTTCACACAGAAGACGCTCTAGCTGAGAATTGAACGGGACAACGTCTTGCTATGAGACGACAGCGCTACCACAGCACCACCACCGCAGTACTTTAAACAGAGTGAGTACCATACATGAAACTGCAGAAGAGGAAATGGTTCTCCTTTGTTGTTAAACTGTCATTTACATGGAATAGAGGGAATGTGTGTGTGTGTGTGTGTGTGTGTGTGTGTGTGTGTGGTGAGCTGAATTCTTAAAATGGCAACTGTGATTTATTTAGCATTAGTAAAATATATTTAAAATGAAAGACAATGTTTTCAGGTTACTGAAATTCTGAAAAGCCAGGAAAGCTGATTCAAAATGTACGCTGATGTACCATTACCTCTTTTATTCGCTGCTGAGTTTTATCTGTCTGTGTTTACTATGCTGGAGCTGATTAGATGAATACTTTGTTGCCCCCTTCCCTAATTATGTGGATACTTAACTTAGTGGAAACTTGCTGTATACCAAATAGTAACTGCAAAGATATGCACATAATCATATAAATAAAGAAATAAGTAAGTAAAGGAATACAGTTGCTTGGTGGCTTGCTATGCCCAAAAATGTACATTGTCAAACTTGACCCCTGCCGCCCATTCCCCAGAGAGGTTAACTGACATGTAACTCAACCCCTGCCCTACATTCCCCAGAGAGGTTACCTGACATAAAACTTCCTGCCCCCCCAACTTCTCAGAGAGGTTAACTGACATCAAACTTAACCCCTTCCCCCCACCCTGAGAGGTTAACTGACATCAAACATGACCCCTACCCCCCATTCCCCAGAGAGGTTAACTGACATCAAACTCAACCTCTTCCCCCCATCCCCAGAGAGGTTAACTGACATCAAACATGACCCCTACCCCCCATTCCCCAGAGAGGTTAACTGACATCAAACTCAACCTCTTCCCCCCGTCCCCAGAGAGGTTAACTGACATCAAACATGACCCCTATCCCCCCATTCCCCAGAGAGGTTAACTGACATCAAACTCATCCCCTGACCCCATTCCCCAGAGAGGTTAACTGACATCAAACTTGACCCCCTTCCTCCCATCCCCTAGAGAGAGAGGTTAACTGACATCAAACCTGCCCCCTGCCCCCCATTCCCCAGAGAGGTTATCTGACATCAAACATGACCCCTGCCCCCCATTCCACAGAGAGGTTATCTGACATCAAACTTTATCCCTACTCCCATTCCCTAGAGAGGTTAACTGACATCAAACTCGACCCCTGCCTCCATTCCCCAGAGAGGTTATCTGACATCAAACTTGATCCCTGCTCCCATTCCCTAGAGAGGCTGACTGACATCAAATTTGTTTCCTGCCCCCATTCCCCAGAGAGGTTATCTGACATCAAACTTGATCCCTGCTCCCATTCCCTAGAGAGGCTGACTGACATCAAATTTGTTTCCTGCCCCCCATTCCCCAGAGAGGTTATCTGACATCAAACTTGATCCCTGCTCCCATTCCCTAGAGAGGCTGACTGACATCAAATTTGTTTCCTGCCCCCCCCCCCCCATTCCCCAGAGAGGTTATCTGACATCAAACTTGATCCCTGCTCCCATTCCCTAGAGAGGCTGACTGACATCAAATTTGTTTCCTGCCCCCACCCCCCCATGCCCCAGAGAGGTTAACTGTCATCAAACTTGATCCCTGCCCCCATTCCCCAGAAAGGTTAACTGACATCAAACTCGACCCCTGCCCCCCATTCCTGAGAGAGGTTGACTGATATCAAACTCAACTTCTGCCCCCCATTCCCCAGAGAGATTAACTGACGCACTGATTTGCAGTGTGTGCATACATAGGTTGTCACAATTGAACCTACCACTGTTGGTTGTCCCAGGGCTTTCCATAGTTCACTTTTACTTTTATCTGCTGATCTCCTGTGCCAATCCTAGGTGTTAAACTCATGTCTAGGAATCGGCAGATTTTTGCACACAAATGCACCATTTGCCTGACTCTTAAATTGAGTAAGTTGGCATCTAATGATATTTAGAAAGAGAAATGTTAGATTGTAAATGGCATTCACACAGGTTGACATATTTTTATGAGAGGACTCAGAGGAATGGTTGCTGACCTGACGTTATTAGAGATAATTTATATATGTGAGTGTCTGATTCAATCTGTCCTGGACAACACATCTTATCTCAGGGAACTTTGTTACCTACTATCAGACAGTGAAAGCCTGGGTATAGTCTAAACCTTATAACTCAAGAAATCCAGATAATGCCTAAAATAACGCAGGGACAAGTTTTAATTATTGTTCTTATAAACTTAGAAAGTTGGTAGAATAACAGGTTTTACATTGGAATGAACTTTGTTAAGGATATGAAGTCTAAAGCTTATTATTTAGTGATGACAATTCCTAAATAAGTTTCCTAGAAATCTACAAATTTTATGAGATTTAGACCAAAAAATATAAGGAAAAATCTGGTTATTCTGCAAATACCTGGACAGTTGAGAGATGCTGCAAGGCCTAACAACGACTACCTCCACTTCAGTGGCACTACATACATGTGCACAAATCTGAATGGGACAAGAACATTTCTGAGAATCGACGGTGCTTGCTAGTTAGCATGCAGTTAATATGAGTTAAGCATATGAGCAGTATTAGCATGCAGTTAATATGCATTAAATACATGAACAGTGCAAAATGAGATACCAGGACAAAGAAGTAAAATTCAGGCACAAATGCTGACTCTAGAAACGTATCAAAGAAGAAATGTAATTAGACTAAGCTGAAAGGAATAAGTAAGTGTAGGAAAATTTAAAAAATTAATCCCAGGTCGCCTCACAGCAACAGGTTCTCCTGTTTGATTCTCAGCTGGAGTGCCTTCTGTGTGAAGTCTGCATGTCCTCCCCATGGTCAGATGACCTCTAAAGACATGCAGGTAGGTGCGTGCATGAATGGGTGCGCCTTCTTTGAAGGTTGGGCATCGGGCTGGCAACTCGGCACTGTAAAAATCAACTGCCAATCATTAGCTGACCGGAGTTTCACTCTGGCGACCCCTAACCAGGATAAGCCAAAAGACATACAACCCCATGATTCAATAACTTGTACACTAAGTGTACACCTTTCTGAGTAAACAGACAATACAGACATAACTCGCACCTTCTTCCTCCTAATTTTAATTTTCCTACTGATATTCTTGCAGTTTTAAATACTGACAGGGATTCATAAAGGTTACCATAAAGTGTAGACTACATTTAGTGTAATCTTTCTGAGTGACTAGAAAGCACAACAAAATGTGGTAGGGTTGTTCCTGAATACATATCGTGTACACTTAGTGTGTAGGCTTTATTGAATCTGGCCCTAAAAGTGAGTGGTGGGGAAAAAAGATGGTAGTAATAATCAACATTATGAAATACTGGTAAAATAAACTATATTCACTAGCCTTCACTTGGGACTGTGTAATGTAATGGGGAATTGTATAACAATTTAATGTTTACCTTGCTGGGTGTAAAGATTTGTAGGATATAACGTGGAAAAATATATTGCAGCTATGTGCATTTCTGAATTTGTTTTTATTATAGACAAAATTTAAAATGCTATTGAGATTATATACTGTAACTTCCTAATTGCTTTATGAAACTGCTGTTTACCAGTTATTTTAGAACATTAAAGGATAAAATGGTGGGGATATGTTAGTTGTTGGAGTAACCAGATGATATAATATTTTCAATGCAAACGGGTAAATAATTGTCTATTTTACCATTCAGATTTTATAAACTGAGTGTCATGTCTATAAATAAAAGCAGTTTTTCTGTTTCTGTTCCTGTGCAGCCTATTTAAAACCTACCATTCAGTAAGACGGTGATGGGAAATGCTGAAAAGTTGTGTGAAATTATGATTGTTGCTGCCAGTAAATCTTGCAATGTGTAAAATGTACTGAATATAAACAAGTAAGAATTTGCAATTCTTTTTTTTAATGAAAAATTCAAAAATCCTTGATAGTAAAACTGCTCCTTATATACATTGTCAGAGGTTTATTTTTATTTTATTTTCAACAATTACCTTATGTAGACTCCCCCAAGAGCTAAGTGATTATGAAAACAGGAAGCTTTACATTTGCAGTCTAGATCAAACAGGAAGTACAGCACCTGGAATGCTTTTAAGTTTAGTGAGTGACTGTAACAGCTGCAGTTGTACTTTGCTTTCTAGATCATGCACAGAGGATGCATGGACTGAAAGCTTCTCTCTTTTTCCCATTTATGCACTATGTGGTACATTGGGCAACAAGCACCTTTCAGCGCTGGTTGTTTCTGCAGCAGCTATGGGTTTTACAGCTCAGATTGCTAGCCCAAAGCCCAGACTGGAAGCTTATGTCTGGGATTTATTGCCTTTAAGCTTTCTTTATCTGCAGGATGTTTTCAACAGTCACAATTATTTCATTAATGAATTTATTTATTTACATTTTGATTACTGGGAAAGTCTGACTGGGTAGGTGCACACTTTCAGCAGAGGCCCAGGGAGAAAAGCTCCAAAGCATTACAAACACATTTTAAGAATAATAATTTTACAATATTCAAAAATAATACAATAAAGAAGCAGTAAAAACATCCACAGTTTTAGCATTTATACCAAATTAGACATAATGTGAAAAATTGGTTAAGAATAGATGCAACTTATATGACGATGATTTAATATTTAGAGGAATTTTAGCCAGTTTAGAGAAATTAAAAGTAAGTTAGTATAATACAATCAGGAATTGCAATATAAAGCGGGGAAGAACATGGTTATGGCATATTTAGGTAGAGAGAGAGATTGATAGAAGTAAGGAAGTGAGTGAAGAAGCTGGACAAGGAGGTGTAAAATACAAACACGTACTTGGTCATATTAGAATTAACCAAAATACCATAAAGCTTTATCTAAGGGTAATTCAGGAAGAAAATAACTATGGCTTCAGTAGCTTAACAGGTAGAACACTCACCTTTTCTACTTCCACACCATATACATGAATTAATTTTCCAGTACTGATACTGTAGTACAGTACAAGGGGGTTGCTGCACTCCTGAGTGTACCGTAAGTTATATGAGACATTAAGTCAAGGCTCCATCTGCCTGAGTTGGTGGCAGTTCAGGTGGATGCATAGGATCCCATGGCACTTATCAAAATGAGTAAGGAAGTTCCGCATTGCCCTGACCAAACTACCCAAGTCAGTATGATTACGAACTTGGGTCTATCCTGAAAAGAGGCCAATGGCCTAGTGGAACTAACCTGGTCAACAAAGTATAAATTAACAAAATAAAAGTGTTTTTCTATATGCCATCTTTCTGTATGAATCCTTTATTTTATGTTATGTTATGTTTTTATGCATTGTGCATGTATTTGTTTGTATGAATCCTTTATTTTATGTTATGTTATGTTTTTATGCATTGTGCATGTATTTGTTTGCTGCATATTTAACTTTACAAAGTACATTGTTTAGTTTTATTTATTTCAGAAATAGAATGCTGCGCTTCAATTATGTCCACTTGTGGTTTGTGCTATACAAGGGTAATTTCTGAACTTGCTACGTATTTTTTTTTGTAATATGTAATGGTATGGGGATTATCCTTTAGGGGAAAATGTACTTTGAAAGGAAATGGGTTTAAATGTAGTTGTTCTTTAACTGTTGGAATTCACCTTATGAAGAGTGACTGCTTAAACTATTGCTAACAAACAATTATATTGTAGTTGGCTTATTTGAAGAGTGAAGAAAAATTGTGTTTTTTGTTTGCTATATTGGTCTAGTCAGTTATTAGTGTTACTGCAAAGACACGGAAATGGTTACTGGTGCTTGAAAGGTATGATTAGTCCCTCTTGGGGGAAGCATTTTGTGTGTGTGTGTGTGTGTGTGTGTGTGTGTGTGTGTGTGTGTGTGTGTGTGTGTGTGTGTGTGTGTGTGTGTATGTGTAGAAGATTATCATGCCCTAGTTTCAGTTACTGTTGGAAAGATAAGCATTGGACTGAGAACAAAGTGGGTAAAGAATCATGGGAGTCCAGTGATTATAACTCTGCTTTGTTGTTACTCATAGGAAATACAAGACAACTGAGTCTTGTGACCATTTACATTCTGCCAGTATCCATCCTTAGACTGTTTCTTCCTTTTCCAAGGAGGGCTGGGCCAGTCAAGGCAGGAGTGAATTTGTGAATACCCATCCAATTATCCATTTCCTGTTTGAAGGAAGATAATATGTCCATCTACTTGATTTGCAGTGGGAATCTATTCCAGTGGTGGGGAAGGTATTATCTAATGGATCTGTTTCTTCTCCATGTTTGTATATTTGACAATTCAAATTTAGATCACTAGTTCTAGTATTCATAGAACTATTTAATTTGTGGAGATATGAGAGATCCAGGACCAATGGGTCCGTAATGGCCCAGAAGGCAAGTCATAGGTCTTCTTTTAGAAGCCTATAAGATGCTGATTAAAGGAACAGTGCTAGCAGTCATTTGTGGTAGCTTAGGACTTTTAAACCAGTGATGATAGTTAGAAACCTCTCGGTTCTTTGTAATCATTTGATATGTCTAGAGAGGTATGTCTCAAAGGGTACAGTGTACTCTATAATTGGCGTAATGATTCCTGGATATAAGGGGACTATAACGTGATATTTCTTTAGTGATTAGCTGCACTAAGTGGAAAGACTTTCAGACTGCTCTCATTACATGATGATCAAAGGAAAGGGAACTAACTACCTCCTAATTTTGGAGTTTGGTATTGTCTATGTTGTATGCTGGGGAGGGTAGGTGTTTATCATATGTGGCAATATTACACTGTTAAACTTTTAATTTGAGCCTATTTTAATATACCAGGTATTTACAGATGTAAGCTCTTGCTGATGGGCTTTGACATCAGATGCGAATTTGACAGTGATTCCCATTTTAAAGTCCTCTGCAAACTTGGTTAGCCATACATATAATGGTTCATGGTCTGGAGATCAGACAAGTAAATGGCAATGATTCAATGCAAAAAGTATTTGTGTGTGGCAGGTATTGAACATAACCTGACGTATTATGTGATGGTCAGCATTGCAGCTTGTTGAGACCATATCCCATGACTATCACTTATTAAATAGTACCAGAGTTGCAGACTTTAAAGTCCATACCATAGCACATTTAATTGATGGCACTGAGTAGGATTTTTTTTTTAACTAAAATCTCAGCACTGTAATGCTCAATGTAGACAGGTTATAAACTTTAGCAACTGCTTACTACATTTGCAATAAGCCTATTGCTACAGTTTAAAATAATTTTTTTTAAACTAAAACTTGAATGTTATGCTGCATTGTACAGGCCATATATAAACTGTAGCAACCATTTCCTACATTTGCAGCAAGCAGTTTGCTACAGTTTAAAAGAAAAAAAAGATTTTCTTTAACTAAAACCTGAGTACTATAGCACTCGTTGCAGGCAGGGTATAAACTGTAGCAACTGTTTGCTTCATTAGTAGCAAGCAAGAAAACAGATGGATTACAGTTTAAAAGAAGAAATTATTATTTTTTTACTACTAAAGTGTGCCAAAGTGTGAGGAAGGAGGGTCAGGCACAGAAACTACCTGAACAGTCTAAAAACAAATACAATCTCAGGAGGTTAAGAACTGCATGCATATTATATAGAGACATTTATGGATTTGCTGTTTTGTGATTCATGATTTGAATTTTAATCTTTAAAGGCTTTTTCTTTGTATTGCTTTGATCTTGAGTGTTTCATTATTTTGAAGTACACCCCCATTGTTATTCATAGTTCAAGCTTGACAGACCATCTAAGAAGATGGCCAGTGAATCACTAGTGTTGCTCATAATAATTTTAATTGGACACTTTCATTTAATCTATTTCCATAAATATGTTATACATACTGACTCTAATTGTTTGGTATTGGAATAGCTAATTGGTAGACACAACTCAAAATTGCTTGTCTTCCTTCCATCTCCAACTGATGCTAACTTCATGCTTAATCCACAAAAGTGGTCTTCTCAGTTATGTTCATAGGTAGGTACTAGACTATCTGCCCGAGGGCATTTATAAGCCTAGCCAGTGTGTCAGCTTTCGCCGCCCCTTTGTTTAATTAACTGATCCTCTAACAAGCAGAGCCAATGAAGTGATCCCAGGGGTGTATTTTCTGTTACCCATCCACTCATCAAGGTTTCTCTTGAAGAGTGTTAGTGAGGGCCTCTGTCTGATGTAATTTGGAATTTTGTTCCAAAGCATGGGGAGTCTGTGACAGGAATCTATCCCTCCAGCATGTTGTATTTATTGTTGTGGCGAGGTTTAGCTCACTAGAGCGCGTGGCTCGCAGTGACTTGGATTTCTTTAGGTGGAGCATGTCCATCAATTCTGAGTTGGACATGGCTTTGCAAGTCAGGCAGAGATCACCTCTGAGTAAGCAATATGCCACTGAGTACAGCCGGAGTTTTTTCAGTCGGGCTGCATAGGACATGTTTGAGACCAGTAATCCTCTTGGTGAGGTACTTTTGTGGTCTTTCCAGCTGTTGGAAGTGTCTTGTGAGGTACATCCCAAATGGGGCATTGTACTCTGTGATGGGTCTAATGAGTGACGAGTAGAGGGGCACTATAACCTCTTTATTTCTAGATGCGAACCCTTTAGTAATTAGATGGGCCACATAGAAGGATTTCTTAACTACTTTGGCAATATGATTGTCAAAGGAGAGATTACTATCTACCTGGGTCCCCAGATCTCTTATTATCTATTCTGTATTAAGGGGGCTGCCACCTATGTGGTAAATTGTGGGTGTTTTGTTTTTCCCAAACAGAATGACTATGCAGTTTTTGGCATTTAGCTTGAGGCCATGACTTTGACACCAGGTGTCCGTCTCAGTAAGTACCTTTTGGAGGATGTCCGTGTCAGCCAGAGAGTCAATTATGGCTCCCAGTTTGCAGTCATCGGCGAACTTGGTTAGCCATAGTCCTCCTGTGTTTGCCTGTACTTCTGAGAAGTATATGCCGAACAGTAGGGGTCCCAGGAAAGAGCCTTGTGGGACATCACTTGTGACTGGTTTAGAGTCTGACCTGGAGCCCGCTATTCTTACCGTGTGAGTTCTGTCTGTAAGCCAGTTGGCAACCCTTCTCGTGACATGTAAACAATCACTTTATTATTCTAGGCAGGTGTAGTAATAACTCCCTTAATACCTAAACTACTAAAAGAAGCAGCATCTCCACCTTAGATCTTACTCAACCAGCAACTAAACTGACCCATCTCAAATATCTGATAACCACTCAGTCATAGACTTAGCATTAACTAACAAGCCTAAGGGCATTACCTTTGTTTTTGTCCTAGCCCCATCCCTTAGCAAATGCTGTCACACTAACGACTGTATACAACAAGAGGATCAAACCTCCTCTCACTGCTGTCCTTATTTCCCCACTTCTGAACCTGATGTTTTACAGTGTTTCTCATTAACTTGGTTGTTTTCTGACTTCACCCAGGCAGATCCAAGTGATGCATCCTTTTGCTTTCTCAAAATATTGTTTTTGTTTCAAAACTTTTTATGCTTCTCCAGCAAACTGTGTGAAATGGTGGAGCTTTTGGGTGGCCTATACAAGAACCTGAAACTAAAATGCATTTGCGAGATGTGAGTGGGTCACTTGGAAGTTCTCAGAAGACTGATTCCTGATACTAAGTTATTGGGAACTGCTTCATTATGTAAAAAATAAACCTTATATTTTGAGTCATTGTACTTTAGGGGCAAAAATAAACAATCCATAAGCATTTCTCATGTAGAAATGGCTTGCATCAGCTCCCTTGGAAGAAGTAAGACATATAAGCTGATTAGTTCATGTGTCAGCATTTCTCAGTCATGCTTCCATTACTGCTAATACATTCACTCAGCACTTCTCTGTACCTCACAGGTGCAGCATTTCACCTTCTTACTCATCTTCTCCTACTGCTTATCTTCCAGTTAGGTGATAACTCTCAACCTCTTAGCACAAGAAATCTGGACAAAATCACAAATAATGGAGGGACAACCATCACGAATCAGGGATAGATTTTAATTATTGTTCTTGTGAACTTAGAAAGTTTCTGGAATAACAAGTCTTGTGTTAGCATGCATTTTCTGAAGGCTATGAAGGCTGAAACTCAAATGTATTTCATTGTTTTGTGACATCAGTCCCCAAAGATTTGCAAATTTTTATAAGAAACAGACCAACATTTGAGGCAAAAACCAGAACAGTTGAGATATATTAAACACTATGTCATTATACATGATCATAAACCACCATATAAGGGTTTATCCATAGCTGATGGCCTGACTCTTATCTTCATGAAAACATTCTAACCTTTATTTTATTATCATTTAGTTCACATTTCCTTCACTGTAGCTTAATCAAAACCTTTAACCTTTCTGCTGTTATTGTTTAATACATGATGTTATGTTGTCCTATCTCACCTTCATTCTTGATGGTTGGGTGTGGAACCGAGCATCTGTTCCAGCTCGGCCGCATACTAAAGCTCGACAGCTTTCACTGGCGCGAGGCTACACCCTATCCCAGTATGCCTAGCAACTGTTACCCAGATCTCATTTGCTGCTTGCAGTTTCAGGATTGCTTTTTCTCTGGCTCAGGCTAAGTGTATTTTTTCTTTTAACCTTTTTTGTGTTTCTTTCAGTAGTTAAAGTGGTAGGATTATTTCTTTAGATAGCTGTATCTTTGAGTGCTTCCTTGCCTTAGTTAAAGGCTTTTTCACTGTTTCTTGCTGATTTTGTGTGGGCTGTCATTTTCTTAGGCCTTCTATCTATCAGCTGCTCCTTTCAGTGAATGCTTTTAAGTTAGAGGATTGCTTTTCCCCTAGCTTAGCCTGTTTTGAGGGTTCCCCTTTCCCTATTCTGAAGTCCAGGTTTCACCATTTAAGTTAGAGGCGTCTCCTCAGGTTAGAGGAGTACGTTGTTTAAATTAGAGATTCTCATCTAACCCTTTTCCTTCAAATTTCCTTCTCCCAAAAAATAAATAAATAATAACCTTGGTTTTCTTTCTAGTCTAGTTGTTTTTTGTAGTCTTGCTGATCCATTTTGTGTGTTCTTGGGCTTGTGGTGACAGATTTACTAATTGTGACTTCATTACTGGTTGTGACTTTTTTTGCTAATTGTGACTTAACAGGATGTCTAAAGAGACCAAACAGTCTGGTTTTAAGAAGTGTGATTCTTGCACACAAAAAATGTTGCTCACAGATGGACACACTAGTGTGTTTTGCTTGAGTGCCGTCCACCTGCAGGACTCCTGTTCTATTTGCCATGGTTTTAGTTCAAGGGTCCTGCAGGAACAGAGGAACAAGCTGATAGGCAGGGGTTTGTTAAAAGGGCCTTTTGAATCAGCTGTTGAAGGGACTCAGGCCTCCAAACCTTCGGAAAAGTCATCCAGAACTTCTTCGGTTCCAGCTTCCTAGCCATCAAAAAGACATGAGAAAGTGGATTCTTCGGATCCGAAGTCTGTCAGTTCCGAAAAGGCAAAGTCTCCATCGGTTCCACCTGAAGTTTCGGAACTGTCTCTGAGCCAAAAAAGGTGCCTGTCACCTTCCTTGGATCCAGTTTGTTCGATGCCGCAGTCTCCTTTATTGCGGGTAGCCACAAGTCCTCCAACCTATTCATCTCGGTCATCCAGGAGCCTTTTGGATGATGATGTAGAGCTGGTGGTTAGAAGGTTGCTTCGTACACTGTCCCTACCAAAAATTCTCATGAGCCCAGTCCAGATGGCCGTGGAGTTGACATCAGTAGCTGCTTTACCTTCTGTTCCTCCTCTGACTCAGTCGAGTTCGGAGCCAGAATTCCTGGAGGTCCTGGTGGTGGAACCGTCGGACCAGAAATCCATCCCCGGAATTTCATTGCCGACCTCTGCAACAATCTCCTTGATGTTGTCATCCATTGAGGGATATGGGGGCTGAGACTCCCACCTCGGTTCCAGGGGGGGAAGAGTCGAATCGGACCCTTGTCAGACCAGACTCTCCCACTTGGAGCTTCTGCGGAGGTGAGTTTGGCACCCACATCAGCCTCGGAGCCATCCTCCTTGGTGCGGGGGAGGTCTCCCGGTTCCCCGGAGGCTCTCGGTCCAGGATCGTGGTGCCTTCGAAGTGATGGAATGTTCTTTCCTCAGAAAATGCTCCACCCTCGGCTCCAGCTACTTTTGCCCCAAAAGGGCCAGTATCAACCTCTATACCATCCTTCCAGCCCAAGCATAGAGAACCAATGCCCCGGGACACCCCATTCGGTGAGATCGTCTCTTCTGAAACCTCCACAGAGCATCCCTCCAAGGAGGTCCCTCAGAAGAGATCCCTCCAAGGAGGTCCCTCAGAAGAGAACTTGTAAGAGGAAATAGACTACCCTCAGTATGGCACATCGGATACTGACTTAGAGGATTCAGAAGGGTCCCCACGGTCACCCTCTGAGGATGTCTCCTTCTCGGACATCTTGGAGATCCTGAAACAGAGAGGTGGCTGGAAGACCCTCTCCCCTTCTGAAGATGAGTCAGTATACCTGGAGACATTTGGTTCTTCACCCTCCACCTCTTGGGTGTCTCCACCTTTCGACCAGCTCCTGGGTGTAGACAGTTGAAAGGTGTGGCGCTCTCCAGAGTCGGTGGAACTATTTTCGAGGAGGCCCAACAAATTTATTAAAGCCCTGGAGGACAAACAATTTCTAACTAAAGGTGCCCCAGTAGATGCTGTGGTGTTGGCGGCGGCCACCAAGAAGGAATTAGCCAAAACTTCATCTGTCCATCCGCTGAATAAGAGTCTTGAATGATGGACAGTTACAGGAAGCGTATGTTCTCTTCAGCGGCCTTTACCCTTAGGTTGCTGAATTATTTATCCCATTTTACTCGACTTCAGAAGGATCTCCTCAAGGAGCTAGGAGATACCCGTCAAGGTGCTACAGCTGGGGGAGGGGGGCGTACCTGACAAGGTAAACTCTCAGCTTGCGACCTTAAACTCTATAACAAACTCCTTCATGCGCCTCATTTCTTATGCGGCTTATTGGAGCGAGCAGGGCAGCAGGCACAGAAATAGTTCTGAGGAGACATTCCTGGATGCATCTTTGTAAATTTGCTGAACCCTTCAAGTTTTCCTTTATTGATGCCCCTTTTGACGGCTCATCTTTGTTCGGGCCAAAAGTGAAAGAGATGGCAAAACTCTATCTGCCATGGGAGTATGTTTCTCCATCCCTACCAGACCTTATCCAAAAGGTCAGAAGGGCGGAAAAATGTGGTTCTGGAAATCCAAAGGAGCTTTGCTGGATGCACATGGTGAATTTTCCCCCGGGGCAGTGTGGCAAATAACGGAAGATGCCACCCTCACGGCAGAGGGGTCTGCAGAATCAGAGCAACAGAGATGCGTTCTCTGGTAAGCCCTTCCAGCGCTCCTGAAAGGAAGCCCGCCTGTCCACCTCTGGAGGCAGTTGGGGGGAGATTATCACTGTACCCAAAGGCCTGGCTCAACATCACTCAAAACAACCGGATACGTTCGATTATATCCGGGGATACATCATATCCTTCTCTTCTCCACCCTCTCCAACAAGATCAATCCCAAACATCCCACCCGGTCAAAGGGATCAAGCAACTCTAGAAAGCCAAAGGTTGCTAGAAAAAAGAGCCATTCAAGAAGTCCCTGCAGACCAAATCGGATCCGAAATTTACTCAGGGTTCTTTTTAGTTCCAAAGAAGATAGGGGACTGGAGGCCAATCTTGGATCTCAGCAGACTGAACAAGTCTATAAAGAAAACAAAGTTCCGGATGGTGACACTGCAGTCTATACTCCCTTTTCTGGGACAAGACAATTGGATGTGCTCCATAGATCTTCATGATGCATACTACCATATAAAGATGGACAGGCAATCCAGGAGATATTTATGCTTCCAGCTGGGAGCCAGTCATTACCAAATCAGAGATCTGCCCTTTGGTCTCACTACAGCCCCCAGATGTTTACCAAATGCATGGCAGTAGCTACGGCTCACCTGTGGCATCTAGGATTCCGGGTGTTTCCATACTTAGATGACTGGCTCCTGACCGCCACCACTGAGCATCTATTAACCACAGCAAGAGACACCACTATTCACCTCTGCTCAGAGCTAGGCATTACCATAAATTTCAAAATATCTGCCTTGTTGCCTTCACAGTATATTACCTTTATAGGGGCAGACTTAAACACAAAAGACATGATTGCAAAACTGCCTGACGAATGAATTCAAATGTTACGCCATCAAGTGTCAATATTGCTCATGAAGGAAAAAGTGCAGGTAAAATTTGTCCTCAAGGTTCTGGGTTCAATGGCAGCTGCAATAACATTAGTCCCACTGGCACATCTACACATGAGAATATTACAGTGGCTACTCTTTGCTCAGTGGTCCATGCAGGATTTACCCATGTCACACAAGATTCTCATTACGAATACCTGCAAGAGGGACCTACGATGGTGGTGTCAGTCCATGTAGGTGACGATAGGCAAACCATTTGTTCACCCCCAACCTGTAGTTACAGTGACCAGAGACACTTCCCAGATTTGGGGGGGGGGGTATTATCTTGGACAGACTATCCAAGGGATTTGGCAAGAACACAAATACCACTTGCACATCAGTGTCCTAGAGATGAGAGTGGTGCTTCTGGCGTTGCAAGCATTCCAGAGCTCTCTTCCAACAGGTACGATTGCAATACAGACAATATGTCTGTGGTGTGGTACATTAGCAAACAAGGCAGAACCAGATCCTACACCCCTCTGTTGAGAGGCTTGGAGAGTATGGCAATGGGCAATTTCTTCTCAGTGTTTTCTGACTGCAACGCACATCCCAGGGAAATCCAACATGATAGCGGACAGATTAAGCAGGGCAATTATTTTGCCTCACGAGTGGTCCCTGAAACAGGAAATTGCGAACCAAATTTTTCGCAAGTGGGGCCAGCCTTGCTGCAACCTCTTTGTCACATCCATCAACTCCAAATGCAGCAGCTACTTTGCCCTAATTCCCCCTCTGGGGGAGTCACCAAGGGATACACTTGTTCACGATTGGCCCCTGGGACTTCTGTACACTTTCCCCCCATTTCCATTAATACCCAAAGTCCTCCAGAAAGCCAGATCATTGAGTCGCAGGCTAATTCTCATTGCTCCGTACTGGCGTTGTCAGATATGGTTCCCCTTTCTATGGCCCCATCTTCAGGAGGAGCCTTGGATCCTGAACCCAGTGCCAGATCTTCTGACTCATCAGTCAGGAACGCTCCACCCCTCTCTCCAAAGCCTATAGCTAACAACTTGGTTACTCCACTTCTCAGCTTAGCCAGGCTTCCAGAACTATCCCTGGCAGTGCGACACATTCTGGTTTCATCACACAAGAATACAGCTAGAAAACTTTATGCAAGCAAATGCAAAAGATTTTCTTGTTGGACTGACAAAAACCAAATAGATCCGTTTACAGCCCCTATATCTGCAATCCTGGAATTTTTAACAGAAACCTTTAATCAGGGTGCAGCGGGAGCCACGGTACGAGTACAACTAGCTGCCATATCAAACTACCACGTAAGAGACACGGGATCCAATATAATGTCCCACAGATTATGCATAGCCTTTCTGAGGGGTACATTCCTTTTAAGACCTCCCATAAGAGAACCACCACCTCCTTGGGACCTCAATTTGGTGTTATGTTCTTTAATTCTCCCTCCATTCGAACTAGCCTCCTCTTGCCCACTAAAATTCTATCTTGGAAGACAATCTTTTTAACAGCCATTACTTCCGCTAGAAGGGTTTCAGAACTGCAAGCTCTATCCATCCGTCCTCCCTATTTGATTTTCCACAAAGACAGATTCTCTCTCAGGACAAATCCTTCTTTACTGCCAAAAATATGTTCTGAGGCCAATTTAAATCAGTCTGTTGAGCTACCCATATTTTTCCCCAGTCATGGCAACAAGGCAGAATACAAGCTTCACCAACTGGATATCCATAGGCAGTTATGTTTTTACTTACATAGGACAAAGTAATTTAGAAAATCTGACCAACTGTTTGTTTCATTCTCAGAAAACAGAAAAGGAACTTCAGTTTCAAAAGTCACGTTATCAAAATGGCTTACAGACACCATTACTTATGTCTATAACTCTCAGAATAAACAGCTGCCAGGAAAAATTAGAGGTCATTCAACTAGAGCTATGTAGACTTCCACTGCCTTTCAAGCTAGGTTCCCCTTTGGATTCAATTTGTGCTGCAGCTACATGGGTTAACCCTCATGCCTTTATCACTCATTACAAAGTAGATGTGGCCTCCTGGAACAGAGCATCCTTTGGTTCCACTGTTCTGAAGAGTTTATTCCCCTTGAGCCACCCGAGAAAGAAGGTGCTGGGGATGCTTTCCCAACCATCAAGAATGAAGGCAAGTTAGGACAACATAACATAAAGAAGTTATGTACTCAACATAACATTCCGTATTTGTTGTCCATAATCTCGCCTTCATTCTTGCATCCCACTCTCCTTCCATCTTCCTGGAGGATCGAGAGGAATTTTCTGAAATTGGCTGTAAGTTTCCTGATTCCCTTCATGTCTTAGGAATTATGGGCAGAGGATCTGTTGTAGTTGCATTGCGTTGCAGTCTAGTGATTAAGTTTCTCTCAAACGAGATCTGGGTAACAGTCACTAGGCATCTTGGAAGAGGGTGTAGCTTCAAGCCAGTGAAAGCTCTCAAGTTTAGTATGTGGCCGAGTCGGAACCGATGCTTAGTTCCGAACCCAACCATCAAGAATGAAGGCGAGATTATGGACAACAAACATGGAACGTTATGGTGAGTACATAACTTCTTTTTTTCAGGCATTCACCACCGATCATTATGGGCAACAAACATGGAACGTTATGGTGAGTACATTACTTCTTTTTTTCAGGCATTCACCACCGATCATACCTCTCAACTTCTTAAGAGAAGAAATCTGGACAAAGCCAAAAATAACAAAGGCCCCAAAATAGGGACAGATGTTAAATATTGCTGATATAAACTTTGCTGAAATAACAGGATTTGTGTTGGCATATGTTTTTGGAGGATATGGGGTCTGAAACTCAGTTGTATAATTATTTAGTGACATCAATCCTCAATGATTTGCCAGAAAAGCACACATTTTATGACAAAAGACCAAAAATATAAGAGAAAAATCTGCGCATTCTGTGGAAATCCAGACCGTTGAGAGGTGATATGTTACCAATATCTGTGTAGACCTCTGAAAAACAGCAGTAGTCCTCATCAACCAAACTAACAACAAAAGTGTATCTTTCAACCCATCTTTTTTCTTTCACCATTTGCTAAAAATTCTGGAATCTGTTATAATTCGGCAGTTACTATTTCACCACTGTAAATGCAGCTGGCTATACTAGCTAGGGTTTAGGACTGGTTCACAGCATTTTTGCAAATTCTCCTCCCTCACTATTGCGCACTGCAGGAATATAGATGTGGAATTTCTAACAGGAACTCTCTAATTATCTTTCTGAAGGTTTTGACCAACTTCCACCCTAAATGCCGTCAGTACTCCCTTTGTTAATACATTAATGATCTAACAAACTTTACATTTAAAGCAGAAGAGAAAGACATCTTTCCCCCTCTATTTCAGCTATATTGTTCCACTGAGTTCTTTTTCTCCATCCTTCTGCTTACCATTTTCTGTAGTTCCCTACTGACAGACCTGTTCACAGACAGCACTATACACAAGGATCTAGGAGAAACACATGATCCTGACAGATCCACTCCTTTTTACAGCATGATCTCTCTCATTGTCTGTCTTTCTCTTGCTTTTCTGTTTGTTTTTCTGACTTTTAGTTTGGTGTTAGGCAACTTAATTACAATTAAAGCATCATAAAACAGTTGCACTTTACTTGGCATGTTATCTCACCACAGAATGCTGCCTCAAATAGTGAGAGTATAACTGCATTTGATTTGACTACCACTGAGAGGATACAGACATAAGAACAGTTAATTATGTGGGCAGATAATTTACTAATTATTAAGACACACCTAGTCAAATTGCAATCAAAAATATCTGGTTTGCTGAAGGTTGCATTTAGGGTTTATCTTTTATTACCACCTCTAAATCTGCAACTGGGAAGTGCACTTTAATTCCACAGCTGACCTGCTGTCTTCTTTTAACTATCAGCTCATCCTGTGGCATTCATGTCTGAGGTACATCAGTCATTTCATTCTGAAAGCACCAGAAATGTGGGACCAGTCCAACTCATACAGTAAATCCTGCACTGTCTCATGCCAGCAACATACTAAATTGTAGTCGTACAGAGTTCTTTCTGTGCTCACTAATTTTCAGATTCTTCATCTTGTGTCTTACTTTATCCTCACAAATATTCTTTGCAGTCTCTCAAGCCTTGTGCAAAAGAAAAAGTCATGAATCACAAAGCTGGTACATTATCAAATACAAATTTAGCATGCAAATATAAATTTAAGCAAATTGTGTAATTCAGTACCTATATATATATATATATATATATATATATATATATATATATATATATATATATATATATATACACACACACCTAGGTCAAACAGCTACCTGTTGCACTCATTGCTGTCTTTCCCTCATTTCCTGAGTCATGGCTGAAACAGGTGTGTGGACCAGTTCACTTCCCTGGTTACAAATGTAATAAAGTAAAATGAAAGTGAAATAAAAGAAAAATGTCATTTTCAGTGAGGTTAACGTTCCATGACAGTTTCACAAGCCAAGTAACAATAATTTTTTTAAATATTTGCTTTCTGACTTGTGTGTTTTACTAGTACTGTAAACTCTATTTTGCTTGAAGTTTATATACCTTAGGATGGAAAAGAAACCCATAGTACAATGTTCTGATATGCGTCTGGGCTGGATTCATTGTCAGTGAGAAAATCCGCATAGAGTTATGAGCCATTGTCACAGAAGTACCTGCCCTTGTGAGAGATGTGAAGGTCCAGAAAAAACACTGCTCCACAAAGGCAAAACAGAACCAGACACTCTAGAACAGAGCAGCAAATTCACCTTGTGTATTTACCATAAGAACTAATAAGGAAGCTCTTTTACATTAATTATTGAGTATATTAACTGACTGTTATTCTGGTTGAGAATTGTGAAGGTGTCATTTACAGAAAACTAGAAATTAGACGTTGCATGTCAACTGTTATTGTGTGAAATATTCATGCATGAAGTTTGAGTAGTACAAGACAGTCTGACAGAGTAAGGGAATTAATTGTTGGGATCTGGGAAAAATCTCCTATGACAGATTTTTTTAACTACAATGGCATGGGAATATATATTTTGGAAGCATGTTCTGCAAGTGAAGCACTCTGACACATACCTCTCAACTGTACAGATTTTCACAGAATGTCCAGATTTTTGCCTCATATTTTTAGTCAGTTCCTTGTAAAATTTAGGTTTTCCTGGCAAATTACCGAGGATTGAAGTCACAAAATAATGACATACCTTTGAGTTTCAGAATACATTTCCTTCAGAAAAAGCATGCTTATACAAATCCTGTTAATCTAGCAATTTTATAGGTTTATGAGAGCAATATTTAAAATCTTCCCCTATTTTGGGCCTTTGTCCCCCATTATTTTATGATTTGCCCAGATTTCTGCCACTAAGAAGTTGACTCTGATATTATTTCTGTTTTCTGTGTAGTTCTTTTCTTTCTTTTTTGATAAGCCATGTAGCTCAATGTTAACTAAACCAGCACTTACTCCCATGTTACAGTTTGCCACAGGCAGTGAAATGAAATCCGAGTAATCTGAATTACTTAGTTTGTCAACTGCTGAATGGGTCACATCTGAACCAAAGTCACCAAATGCTAGTTGTCTTTGTGATTGCCTCTTGTTAGCAATAAATTTTATTGCAACCAGTACTGTGACCAACAAATCTGCTGTCCTAGTAGTTTGCATATTGCTTCCCTTAAGCATAATCTTCCAGTATACTTGCATGAATAAGCTTTGCTAGGAACCCCCAACCCCCACTACTCTTATTTCCCATCATTAGTTACAGCTGAACAGTACTAAGCAAGATGTCCTTCCCATCAGTCTAAATGTGCCGCACTCCAACTACCCAACTAGTCTCCCCTGCCCTACCAGGAGTGGCATCTCACAGCAATGTGTAAGGCATATTGTTGCTGTTGACATTTGGTCATATTAGTGTTTTTATTGGCTGAAGGACTTTAGTACACCAGGCTTGTCTGCCCACCATTATTTCTTTAATTTCTTGTAAACTCACATTCAGTATGTAATTCCTAGTGGAGTTTTCTGTCTGTTCATTTTGGTCTTTGCCACTCTTTTCTTCTGTTGTCTTTAATCCTTCACAGCATCAGAATCTTCTCTGTTTAATCATTTGTTTTTTAATTATGTGGCTATAGTATTTGAGTTTGTTTTACTATCAGACCTGACAGTGAGCATTCTGAGTGATCTGACCTTCTTGCCATCCATAACATTTTGAACAAGTTTTTCACAAGCACAACATTGCAAAATCTAGATTTTCTGGTGCACAAGCTTTCCATCATATGGACCTTTGTTGACAGTGATATCTTGTTCAAATTTGTTGTAGTTTTCCTCTGAAGAAGTAGGCATCTTTTGATTCCATGACTGCAGTCACTGGAAATTAAAATTGTCGCTTCCACTTCTTCCTCGTGTGTTAGCAAGTAATCATTTTTTGAAACGTTAAGCAGCAAACCAATTTTGCACTTTCAATTTCCACATTAAATCAATAGACTCTCTAGCTCTTCCCCACTTTCAGCCATCAGAATAGTATCATCTGCATGCTAAAGGTTGTTAATATTTCTCCTGGCAATTTGATTTCAGTACTGATTCATCCGATGCAGCATTTTGCATAATATATTCAACATATACATTAAATAAATAGGGTAGCAACAATTGCAGTACCCTTTCCCAGACTTAAACTGTCAGTTACTCAATATTCAGTTATGAATTTTACTTTCTGGTTCGCATACAGATTCATCAGGAGGCAAATAAGATAACCATTTCTCTAAGAACTTGCCACAGTTTATTGTGGTCCTCACAGTCAGTAAGTCAAAAGTGACTATTTCTTTCTGGTACTCTCTTGATTTCTGTATTATCCCCAGATGTTAGTAATTTGATCTCTGGTGCCTTTGCCTCTTCTAATATCAGCTTGCACATCTGGCAGTCCTTGGTTAATATATTGCTGGAGTCTAGCTTTCCAGATGTTAAGCATTACCTTGCTAGCATATGTAACAAGGGACATTTTTAAATAATTTGAGCACTCTCTAGCATTGCCCATTTTTGGGATTGAAATATAAATTGCACTTTTCTAATTCAGTATCTACTGTTGTGATTTCCAGATTTGGTGGTAATTTGAGTGTCAAGATTTAGTGGTCATTTGAGTGACGTAACAGCATCATTTTGTTACACTTTAAGCAAGTAGCCAGACTTCTATCACTTTATATAAACATTTCTGTAGCCTGGATGTCCAGCTCTAAATCAAAGAACATAACATCGTACATATATCACTGAAAAAAAAGGGTTATTAACTGTTACTAAAGCTAACAACTCAGCTGGTGACTCTAGCCAAAATTTGGAACTCCCTTCCTCTCACTGTAAGAAACACAGTAAACACCAACTCTTTTAAGGCACAACTAAGAGAATACCTACAACATACCAAGTACTAAATCCTTAGTTAGGGGTCCAAAATGTCCTCCTTGACTTCTACCTCTTCTTCCTTCTACCTATCCTAAAACATTCTTACTCACCACTTAATACTAATCTTCCGTTTTCTTCATTTTCTGTTTCTACCAAGTTCATTTCCAAATGTTTCATAACTCTAATTAGGCACTCTGTTTAAATGTATATTTGATTACTTGTATACCTCTGTTTATTTTGTTCTTTATGCAATGTATTTACTGTAGTTTTTCTCAACAGAAAATGCTTTATAGATTATTACATGACGTTGCTATTAATTAATGCTAATAATTAATGATGGTCTGTTTAAATGTTGTATATTTTGTCGATTACTTGCATACCTCTATTTGCTGTGTTCTTTATGTAATGTTAGAATTTTTATTTTTTCCATGTGCCTCTGCTGAAAAGGGGGTAGCTTTCTGCCCAGGCAGATCATCACAATCAACAAATGCAGTAAATAAAAATAATTTATCAGTGTTGTGATGGTCCTTATGTATATGTTTGCCACATACTCTTAATGTCTTCTGTTTCTGATGGGTACCTCCCATCTTTATAGTTTATCATGCCTATTTTTACTTGAACATTTCATTTAACATTGCCAGCCCTCTTGAAGAGATCTCTTATCTTTCTTCTCTTATTATAATTTTCCACTTCTTTATACTTTGTATTTAAATATGCTATTTTATTTCTTCTTGCTATTTTTTGGGACTCTGTATTCAGTTTAACATATTTTCAATTTCCTTCACAGAAAGGCATTTTTACTTTCTTGATTTTATTTCTGTTTGGAATATATTCTGTTACCACCTCCTAGGCTATTATCCTGAAGTTCTGTTCGTAGTTCTTTAAGCACTCTATCCACCAGATGTAATCCCTTAACTCTGTTCTTCTCCACTGCATATTCCTGTGGAATATTTTTGAGCTCATACATTGTTTGTCTGCATGTTTTTTCCCCATTTCTTTGATGCTAAGTGTTGTGATGATAAGCTGATGGTGGTCACAGTCAGCTCCAAGTCTTTTGTTTTTGTTCTATGTATTTAGCTCTTCCATCATTAACTGCAGCCAGCCTTGCTTTGATGTTGACCATCTGGTGGTATCTTTGTATACTGCAATGTCTTGGGCTGTTGAAAGATGGCATTTGTTATAACCAGTGCATTATCTTTGTAGAATTCTTCCTGTTGTTGTCCTGCCTCATTTTGTACAGAAACGTGAAAGCCCTAACCTCCTCTGTATTCCAGTTCTCCTTTGACTCCCTTCTTTTTGTGATGAAGGTAATACCTTTTTTTTTTGGGGTGTTATATCCAGAAGTTGCTGTAAATCCTAATAAAACTGGTTGGCTTCCTTGTCTTTGGCATCTGTGGGTGAAGCAAAAATTTGTATCACTGTAATGACTTGAAGTCAGTTTGTGGCTATTCTGACATTTTTCACGGTTGTGTTACTGTAATGTCTTGGTCAATTTGTGGCCATTCCGACATTTTTCACTGTTGTATCACTGTAATGTCTTCAGTTTGTGGCCTTTCTGACATTTTCACAATTGTGTCACTGTAATGTCTTGAAGTCAGTTTGTGGCCATTCTGGCATTTTTCACGGTTGTGTCACTGTAATGTCTTGAAGTCAGTTTGTGGCCATTCTGACATTTTTTACGGTTGTGTCACTTTAATGTCTTGGTCAGTTTGTGGCTATTCTGACATTTTCGCGGTTGTAACTGTGCACTGTTTTGATGTCGATACAGGCTGCTCCTTTCCTTCTGCAAGATCGGATGATTAACTGATGCAAACAGATCAATTCCAGTCTGTTTTAGTTGACTAATTCCAAATGTATAAACAGTTATTCTTGTAATCTCATCTTTAGCCCCTCAAGATTTGCCTTGATTCATAGTTCCTGCATTCCAAGCTCTGTTGTCGTTTATCATTTTTGTAACCTCAGACCGTCCTTTCATCACCAAGAGACTCTCCACCATATCCTCACCAGTAGCAGTACTCACACTTGTGTTCTATTCTTCCAAAGTAATATATGAATATCTTCAGACCAGAGGTTCTCATCCTCTGGGACCATGTTATCATATTTGTGTGTGTGGTTTTTTTTTGCCCAGAGGATTTTCTTGACAAAAACAAATATTAGTATGGATTGCTATTACCTTCTCAAGTGGGCCAAATTTAGTTTAACATCTCTGCCCTGATCTAGACTTTTTGGGTAGCACTACATAATGTGGCCCATAACTTCCCTGAGATGTGGTTCCCTTCACAACGACAAGATAGCTGTCCCGAAGGGGGGAGATATCTTATTATTTATCACGTGATTTTCTTGGCAATGTATGATGAGCTTGCATCCACTACTTAACAAGTTTGCAAACTGGAGTGACTTTAGTAATTAAACAGATCTCTGTGGCTGTGTTTAATTTTGAGTGACAAAGAGATGGGGGAGGGAGTTTGGTCATCTGCATCCAAATTTTACTGTATGACCCAGTAAGTTCTAGTTATAACTAAAATAGTAAGTTGTACATTCATCCATCCATCTTTCTGATAACCTCCATTATTTTTACGTACACTCAGGCTTCATCTGCTGCAGAGAAGACAAACTTGGCATCCTGTGCAATCAGGATTTATAGATAGTTTTGCGCAGAAGTTAATAAAGCTGGTAGAAATAACTTGGAAGGAGAAGTAGATGAACATACACTACCATCCCTCGTGGTACATATTCAACTCCCTAAATGAGTGCAGTGAAGTTTGGCATACATTTCGATGTAATTCAATACTGTCCCTGATTTCAGCAATACCTGAGTTTCTAAATGATATGAAATTTGCTGCTGAAAAAAGAAAAAAAAAACACAAGACCAGAAAAATGATAATCCTGTCACAATAATTATATTGACAAAAGGCAGTTTTTATTTTGTTGATGAAGAACATGTTACATGAGATGTTACCGAATCCTTAAATCATTTGTTTTCTCTGTTACTTGGTAACAAAATGGTGTGGGAGTCAAAAGTTTATAGACCCTTTGTTTTCATGTTGACATTTGTATTGTTTAGTGGCCCCTTGTTTTTTGATTTTATTTTATGCTTGTAAATGGCTGAGGGAAAAATGACTGTGAAGAATACATTAAAATTGTGTCAGTTGATGTCCTTAATTAGTGAAGTTAAATGTTAACTTCATCTCAATGTAATATATATTTATTTAACATAATTGGGAGTTGGCATATCTATCGCCATATACATTTTTTACATCAATTCTATGAGACATTGTATAAACAGAGCAGGATTTCTACCTCTGTTTTATGATTTTTTTTTGTGTACAGAGTTGTACCCCTCGTGATAACATTTTTATTTGATGATAAGTAGAGATTCACAGCTTAGTTCACTACAGTTTTTAATGGTCCTATGTATCTGCTATTATCATGAAATTATTCTATATATTTAATGCTTTTTGTTCAAATATGCAGACAACTGATACCAATAAAAAAGTCATCCGTATACCTAAAGTGTACTTTTTGTATTTTTACCATCTGTACATATAGGTGCAGTGCCTAATCAAGAGAGATATTGTTTTGTAAAAATTAAAGTATTTGAGTTTTGTGCATTTTCTTGTTTGCATATATCAAACTATGAATTATCAGATCATTTTATTTTCCCAAGTTTGAATTCCCACCTCCTTTGCCCCGTGCCCCAACTATAATGTTCATTTTGGACCTGTGGCATTTCTGTGACAGTCCTGTGGTATTTGTATACTCTGGTACCATGAAGCTGTTTTTCCACTGGTTCACCAATGTTCAGCCAGATATGGGAAGGAAGCAGTAATCTGAAAAATGCCGTACAAAACATACAACTGATTACCAATTGTTTATGTTTATGCAAAAATCTCTTACAAGTGGAATACGTTGGTCAGGTTTGCTATCTGTGAAAGTGGGAAACCATGCAGCAACAGAAATGTAGTGGATTAGTTTTTCATCTGTTTATTGATCCAAGTATTTGTTACATCTACCATATTCTGTATAACCTGGCTATGTTTGTTAGGTAGATTTTTGTGTGTCCTACAGTTATATAAAATGCTGTAGGATAAGATGTAAAAATTGTACCTCTGTTGATAAAGTTAAGAAATAATATGCTAATGAGCACTCAGTTTCTGCAACCTCTCTCTCTGTGCTGTTTACTGGTTGTGTATGACGTATTGTATGTGTCTTTAAAATGTATATTTTTCAAAGGATAAAATAGCCATTTGTGCACAATAAATTTATCAACTAATTCACTGTATTTTTGTGAAAGACTTGTAAGTTACTTTGTGTGAAGTGTTAAGGTTCTCTGTTTTGAAGGAGAACCCCGGATTAACTCATTAATGAAATAAAATATTTTGAAATGCAATGTGTATTTTCAAGTGCAAAATATTTTGGTTTATTAGCACAAGTACTTATTTGCCTGTGACACCACTGTTTTGCACCCAATTTCAGATGGACTTTCATGTACATTTTTCTATGGGTTATTTTGTAGTGCTTATACTTTTATGTATTCCTTCTCCCCCATACTTAGTTGAATTTTTTTCAGTCCTGGTTCTCTTTTACCTGGTTATGAATTTGCTATTAAGGGATTTCAGTATGCAACAATTTAACCCCTAGAGAGTAGTCAGAAAAAGTGACAGTGAAGTTGGTGCTGCTTTCTGGATTTTACGGTAAACAGCATAACTTCTGCCAGAGAGTGATTTTACCCATTGCCATTTGACCTGAGCACTGACTTTATGCATAATACTTTTTATAGCACATACAGTGACTATGTTTGGGTTGGGAAATAAATGTCTGAGCTAAGACTTTATGCAGAATGAATTTCACCATTGCAGCTGTTCTGTAAGAGCCACACTTTTACCTATTAAAATCTTTCAATTTGTCTTGTTGCACCAACAAGCAGAACTTAAGAAATAGTGTTTGTTCAAAGATGTTAGAACTTAGGTTTGGCAGAGCCTTGTCAGAAAACTCAAAGTTGCTAGGGACTGGAAGGTGACAGTAAAATTTGAATTGCTTCTTGAAACCTTTCAAGTTCAGTTACTTTTGAGTTATATTCACAGTGTAAGCTTTTAAGTCTAATATGGGGGACTCTTAGAAGTTTGATGAAACATTTGTTCAATCCATAGCCTTACACAGCTTGCATACTTCTTTCAGCCATGTTTAGATTTTTATCTCCTAGTACAGATGGCATTTAGGAGTTTGCCAAGGCTCAGCTTTAGCAGAAAGCAGTTTCCAGGTGCAGTAGGCACCGTTCTTACATACTGGGTGTCTTTACATACTGTGTACCTAAGAAAGACATTGTTCAAATAACACACAATTGATGCTGACTGGTAATGTAACCCTGTTTAAGGTTGGATAGTGAAATTAAAGCTTATTTATCTTTCTTATCTTTGACCATAGTGAATTATAGAATTTTAATAGAATATTGTCTCATGTAATTGCTGCACCTTCTAAAAGATATATATCCACCATTCAGTCCATTTCAAATTCCATTTGCATATCCATGACTCTCTCCCAAAGAAATGAATGCCTCTGCAAAACAATTGAAAAAGCTAACCAGCTACGTATGAAACAACGTGATAACTTTCTACTTGCCTCTCAACTCTTTAAACTTATCAGGAATGATACCTTCCCTGTACTAGCTTCATGACTATTCAGAGATGCACCAATATACAACCTTGGATATCTTAACTGACCATGTCCTCTCCTCCAAACCCCCTAAATCAGGCTTCGCTGCACAGACCATACTTTCTCAGTCCTTGGTCCCAAGCTATGGGAATCTCTCCCTGCTTTTCTTAAAGATCATTCCTCTTACCCCATTTTCCATTCACAAATAAAAGCACATTTCAAGACTCAAAGAAAATACAAGTGCTATCTCTCTGGTCATATAACTTAACCTCTTTGTTCCATTTTCTCTCTACCTGCCTTGCTCTAACTCTTATTTTTGACTGTGATTCTTTCAGCATGCCACTGTATGTCTAATATATGTATCTGTTGTGTTTTTTAGTCATACCCTCAAGCCAACCATGATAGTCACTTTGTGTATAATATTTGCAGCGTCTATATTACCAGATCAAACACGTAGGTTAGTGAATACCTAAATGTTGATCTGGTAATATCTAAAAATTAAAATAGCGAATAGCTGATTTAACATAGGGAATGAATTCCCTCGGCCGCAAAAAAAAAAAAAATTTAAACCAAAATGAAGTGGGGAAAAGGGCAAAATCCACGAAATGGCCAAGGGAATTCTTTCCCTGCATTAAATTGGCTGTTTTTTTCTGCTTTCACTATTACCAGCTCGATGTTTAGGTATTTGCTAACCTAAACATTTGATCAGGTAATAGGAACCCACATTTGCATATATTGCATTTTATCATTCACTCTGCATATAATGTTATGCATCTATTTTGTTTTACCCGGGCTGAGACTGAAATGGGTCCAGTGGGATCAATGCTCTACTTTGATTAACAAGTTCAAAACAAAATGAAATAAATTACATTAATAAAAATGCTGACTGCTGTCTTGATCAGCTGTTTGCCACAGCTATTTGAAGTAGAACAGTGCTGTGTTAAAAGCTATGATTGTAGCTAGAGAAATCTGTTTTTACTTACTGTTTTAGTCTGTCAAAAGTAAATTGGATACGAAGTCTGTTACTTTAAATACAAAATTAGGCACGTTATAAATAATATTGCAGCTACTGGTGTTCTTGTTATCACAGAATAGATTTGTGGTTTTCTGATGAGTTTAGTAAATACAGTTTGCATTCAGCAGCAGCTAAGGCTAAGAGTTTTTGTGTGTGAGGGGGATATTGATTTTGATCTCCTCTCCTCCTACCACCCAACACTACAACCTGTGAGAGATGCACTTATCTAGCCAAACTGGAGGTAAAGCTCTCTCCAACCAAGAATGAACTTGATAGTCTTGAGGAGAAGGTAAACATTTGCACTACATCACACTCATCACATAGTCTCACTAAATCTACACCACCAAAATCCACACATAGTAACACAAAAACATTTGCAGAGGCTCTCAATAATAATCTGTCTAAGCAACAGAGACCTCCAAAGCAGAAACGCAAGCAACCTCCATCCCCCAACACAACCCAAATGACACATAGCCCACGGACTCAGTGTGCCACTCAACCACAGCCAATAAGGCAAAACAATGTACCCAACACACTAGTCAAAGATGACTCTATAGTCAGGCACACTGATGTCCCACTCACCAGGCTAAACAAGGAGAAGGTTACTGTCAGCTGCCTGTCGGGTGCCAAGATCCGTCACATAGCCCACACACTCAGGTCACTCCACACCAAGTACAAATATGACTCTGTCATTGTCCATGTTGGTGTGAATGACCTGAGATGTACCTCCCTGGACTACATGAAAAGAGACTTGGAAGAGCTCTCCGATCTTGTAGCGCAGGCAGGTATGACCCTAGCCCTGAGTAGCATTCTGCCATCGCCCAGAATGATACTGCAGTACAAGGACAAAATGATTGACTTTAACAATTGGGTAAGTTTCTGGTGTCATTCTAAGGGGATCCCAGTATCTTGTCTGCCTGGGATGACATGGTCGACAGACCACGATGCTTTGCCACAGATGGCCTGCACCTGTCGCCCCTGGGATTCAGGATACTGGCTAAGGCTCTTGCTGCCCCTATAGTGCCTTTTTTTAGGCAAGTTTCAAATGACAAATTCACCACCGTAACAGGAACAGGCAAGCAAAAACTGAGGGTAATGCTACTCAATGCTAGAAGTCTAAATCTCAAAATGCACTCACTCGAGGCACTCCTTAAAATGGAGAACATCGATATCTGTGCAGTGACTGAGATGTGGTTCAAGGCTCCAGAGAGCACCCCTGCACTACCAGGCTATAACTCATACCACACTTTTTGGCCATGTAACCTGGACCGAAACACCAAAGGCGGAGGTGTGTCCATATTCATTAAGGATATCCACACCTCCAGGCTAGTTGCTCAGCATAATGCATCCGAGGTTATCCAAGTGCAACTAACTCTGGGCAAAACTGCAATCCAAATTGTAGCTTGATACAGATCCCCCACCATGCCCCAGGATTCCCACTCCTCTTTTCTTGATGTACTGGAAAATATTAGGGTTCAACCAGACACCCTAATAATGGGCGACTTAACTACCCCACCATTAACTGGGAAAACTACTCATGTGCCAACTCCTTGGCTCAATGCTTTCTGGAATTCATAAACTCCAATGCCCTGGATCAACTTATCAACACCCCCACCAGAGGCAACAATATCCTAGACCTAGTCATTACCAACATGAGTGACCGGTGTTCCACACCTGAAGTCAACTCCTCGTTGGTCCGATCCGACCATAAGCTAGTCACCCTTGATATCCACATCCCGCCCCCACCCCACCCCATTAAGGAAACCATGGTAAAAAATTTCTCCAAAGCCAACTTCATGGTTCTTAAGACAGAAGTGGTGAACTTCATGAAACCCATGCAGATGGACAATAAAGTTACAACTGCTGAATCCTACACAAATGCACTCTATAAGCACTTACACAAGTGCATGGATCGTGCTATCCCAAACAGAACCAAGACGCTATCCTCCCAAAAAAGGAAGCAAATTTGGTGGTCCCCTGCCATAAACAAACTGTACAACAGACGGAAGAAACTGTTGCAAAAGAGAGTAAAATCCCATGAGTGGAGGAGCTCCCTGGTCAGCCTCAGTAAGAAGCTGAGATCCTCCAAAGCTAGCTATGAAAACAAAATCACCACTAATTCTAAGGATTAACCACAAAGCATTCTATAGCTATGTCAAGAATCTCGATGGCAACACCCAGATCTGCTCTGAGATACAGCACAACGGCACGAAAATTACAGAACCAACTGATATTGCCAACATCCTGGCAGATCGGTTCAGTGCTACCTTTACCCCCCCACCCCCTAAAGGGCCCATATCTATATAGGAAGAATGCAGAGTCCCTTTAATCACAACTAAGCAGGTAAAAGCTGCATACTCTAAAGCTAAAAATAAAGCATCCATGGGACCGGACAACATCCCAGGCTGCGTTTTACACGAACTTCAGAACGAACTGGCTCCCCACTTAAGCACCATGTTCAATAATAGCCTCGCATCAGGCTTTGTGCCCACTGAATGGCGCACAGCAACAGTTATCCCACTCCACAAAGGGGGAGCCACCACTGATCCTGGGAACTATCGACCTATTAACCTGATGAGCCTGGTCTGCAAGGCCATGGAACGTATCATCATGGAACTCAAACAAAGACATTGCTAACCTCCAAACTCTGGATCCCACCCAGTTCGGGTTTGTGAAAGGCAGATCATGCCTCCTGAACCTGATCGACTTCTTTGAGGCAGTCACCAAAGCTGCAGATGAGGGTAAGGTGGTTCACACAGCCTACCTCGCCAAGGCTTTCGACACTATCCCCCATTCTGGAATTATAGCTAAATGCACTAAACTAGGTATAAATCCCCATAGCACAAGATGGGTTGCCAACTGGCTCCCTGACAGAACCCACACTGTAAAAGTTGCAGACTCCAAATTTGACCTCAAAGCAGTGACAAGTGGAGTACCACAGGGTTCCGTCCTGTGTCCTCTCCTCTTTGGTATCTACTTCTCTGAAGTACAGTCTAACACAGAAGGCCTCTGGCTAATGAAGTTCGCAGAGGAGCCGTATCAAGTCCCCAAATGATGTGAACATCCTACAAAAGAGCCTCACTGAGACAGATGCCTGGTGTCAGAGCCATGGCCTCAAGCTCAATGCCAAAAAGTTCAGTGTCATCCCCTTTGGTAAAAAGTCTGTACCCATGAACTACAACATTGGCAGCAATCTACTAAACACCGAATGTGTGATGAGACCTTGGGACCCAGGTGGACAGTAGTCTCTCCTTTGATAGTCACATCGCCACAGTAGTCAGGAAGTCCTTCTACGTGGCACACCTCATCATAAAAGGGTTCTCATCCAGGAAAAAAAAGAGGTCATTGTTCCCCTCTACGCGACACTCATTAGACCAATTATACAGTACAACACCCCTTTTGGAATGTACCTCACAAGACCTCTGCAGCAGCTGGAAAGGCCACAGAAGTACCTCACAAAGAGGATTACTGGCCTCAAACAAATGCCCTACACTGACCATCTCAAAAAACTCCAGCTTTACTCTGTAGCATATCTTCTACTCCGAGGTGATCTCTGCCTAACATATAAAACTATGTCAAACCCAGAGCTGTTGGACATGGTACACCTAAAGAAATCCCAATCCCGCCGAGCTACATGCTCTAGGGACCTAAACCTTGTCACCACAATAAATGGGACATGCTGGAGGGATAGATTCCTGTCCCAGAGACTTCCCATACTCTGGAACAGGCTACCTATCTATGTCAAGCAAAGTTCTTCATTAGCACTCTTCAAGAAAAATCTTGATGAGTGGATGGGAAATAGGAAATACACCCCGGGATCACTTCTGTGTCTCTGCTCGACAGTGGCACAGGAAAACACCTTTCTTGGGTGGCGTAAGCCAGGGAATCTTGTTGGCTAGGCTTACGTAGGCCCTTGGGCCGATAGCCTAGTACCTACCTATGAGATGCATAGACTGCAGTTATGGTAGTAAAAGCTAACAAGATGTGGCCTGATAGACAGACGAATACTTTTAGAAGAAAAATTTTTCTTTCACCCCAGATGATGTAATATTGATGAAATCTGCAAGGAAGAAGATTCCTACATGTTAATGCTCTGGATAAAGAATGCCAGATAAAAGCAGAACACAAGAGTTTGATAGTAATTAAGTTCTACTGTGACTAGCGCTGTCACTAGCAATCATCTCAAAATTTTATATTGCAGTGATTTATCTTCGATGCCTGTCTTCCTTTTGTTTCAAAGTGGCTAGAAGAACGTGTAATGCAACTTGCATGTTCTGTTTAGATTTGTGCATCTTGTCTTGTTTTTTTTGAATGTGCTGGAAATGGTACAGAAAAGGACTCTGTATATTTAGAAAACTGAGAAACAAATGCTCTCGCCTCACATTATAAGAGTGAACATAAGAATAATCAGATAAGTGGAATCTACATTTACCATCCATTTCATTTCACTTTGCACACGTCTGTAAATCCCAGCATGTTATATGCACAGTATAGGTAACATGGATAGACTTAATCAAGCCCTTTGTTACAAAGCCAGAAATAATGGGGGGGACAAAGGCCCAAAATCAGGGCTGATTTTTAAATATTATGTTAATTCACGTAAAAGTTTAATAGAACAGGTTTCAATACATTTTCAGAACAATAAGAAGTCTGAAACTCTGTCATTAATGATTGATTGCAATTCTCAGTTGTTTACCTAAAAAATAAAAAAAAAAAATTACAAGGGATAGGGTAAAAAAAAAGAGGTAAAAACAGGGTCATACTCCAAAACAGGGACAGCTGAAAGTTATGTCTGCACCTTTAGTTACATACGGTAAGCCATCCCAAATGCCCTCATCCTTCTGAGAAGTAATTAACGGCTAAACTGCTGTTCCTCATTTTTCTGTCGCCTTTATGTGCCATTTTCTAGGGCTGTGGTATTTGATACTCAGATTTGCATGGAACTCTGGGTACACAGCTTCTGTTTGTAGTTTCACCTGTATACGAGTAATTCTTCACACCCAGAAATTTTTTTGCTTCTAAGTTTGTTTCTGTTATTTTCTGTATTTTACCACAGAAGGACACCATAAGGAAGTATTGTTTTCCACACCTGTTATACATAAGTTATACTTAAAAATGCCAGCAATGCCTTTTGACCTCATGAATTACAGTGTTGCACAGTAGGATCTGTAAAAGGCATTTATGCAGACAGTAGATATCCCCAGTTATCAAGGTGAAACATTTCCCATTATCCTTAGCAAATGTTTTCTTTTTCTGTATTTAGGTTGTTCGTAATGCTGTTGTGCAACCTGCTTAGCATCCATCCCATAATACACTGTAAAAGCTTACACCATCCCCATGCCTACGTCATGCTGTAATAGTATGTCTTAACCATTTCATGTCTTTCAAAGACAAGTCTCTCTTCTTTTGGGAGTCCTTTCCCTGATAGGCTGCATCCTGCTTCTGCAGAGTTCTGGATTCAGCCCTGATAATGATGCTTATAATGTTTACTATTATTATTTTTAGCTTTTCATCCCATTGCTTGCTTTATACAATATTCAAGGACCATGATTTTTATTTTTTTTTTTATGAAAAATACTAGTAAATTCCAAACTAGGACGCAAGTATTGGTATTGAAAAAGCATGAGCATTTCATGGAATGTGACGTTTTAGGTTAGAGAACTCCATCACTTTGCCTATTTCTTCTCATATTTCATACTTATAGTACTGCCAGCATACTTTACTGAGTGTTCTATGCAAAGAACCTGCTTTAATTTTGCATATGTATGGATGCATAGACACAGAAGTAAATTATAATGAAATTATGGTTAAGACCATAAACTACACCTAAAAATCATTGGTATAATTTCTAGATTCCATCTCATGAAAATGGAATATCATTGTCTTGAGAAATTAAAATCTGTATCCTTGACAAAGCAGAATAAGCGGAAAGCACATTTTTGTAGGAAATTGTGTGCATTGTAGTGCACTTCAAAAAGGATGATTCTGGGATGCTTACTGGACACTCTGGATTTTTGTGAACAGCCTCAACTTTTTCATTCTGTTTGGGGGTGTAATTATATGGTCTTACAGTGGGAATAGCTTGTTCCAGGATTGCTAAATTTTACATGATGTTGTTTGCTTTGTACTTTGTATGGTAATTGATTGGTCCAAAAGTAGTTTTATTTTATGACTGGTCACATATGCCTTCGCTACTCCAAAAGCACAGAAACATTTCCTTTCTTGCGATCAACATTTTGTTCTGGTTAATTGTTTATTGGCTTGGGGACTTTAACATGCACTTGCAGATACTATCTGTTTCCCATGATTCTGCTGTAACATTTTGTAAAAAGTATGTTGCTTGGAAAATATACTTGTGAGACAGAAGAAACAATATATATATATATATATATATATATATATATATATATATATATATATATATATATATATATATATCAATATAAAAACTTCTTCAACTATTGTATAGTGGATGAAATAAAACTCGCAGACACTAAACAGTTCATTAAGCTTTCGCTCTTATTAGATGAAAGAGCTTCCTCAGAATAAGTAATATAACAACAATTACAGTATATATACTGAATTTATCACATGTGGGTACATTACCCAATGAAAGTGATCAAAACATATGTACAGTAACCATGGATTCAATAATGAGACATTCAAATAGAACCAATGGAATTCCAAGAAGTGTGTCAGTAGCATGAATATGTATATGTATACAAACAAGAATATTAATATTAATATATATAACAAAAGTAAAGCAGTACTAAGAGTTCCATTTTAGAGCACATTTTATGTTAACACAATCATTTAACCCTGGAAATACTTCAGAATTAAGCAATAACTGCCATTTAAGTTCCCTGACTTCTAAAAATAACTCCCAGTCACCAAAAAACATTCTGTTTGTTCAAGAACAATAAAATGAAACTTATTGAAAGAATTGCAGGAAATGCTATGTTTCGCTAGGGCATTATTCATATTCTTAGTTCTAATTGCCCCTAAATGTTCTTTAATTCTGTCCGAGAGTCTTCTAACAGTTTTTCCAACATAAAATGCTGAGCAAGACTCACAAATCCCTACATAAACAACAGCTGTGGAGTGACAGAAGAAATGTTTAGAAAATCTGATAGAATAGTTGCAATGGGGGAAAGTGTATTCTAACCCTGTTAAAATATACGGACAAACCACACACTTATTGCATGAATGCATACCTATTGGTAAATTAGATATAGGTGTAGTATTAATCAAATATTGAGAATCTCTGTTTTCTACGTTCATTCTAATAGTCCTAGTTCTTTTAAAAGAAAAAGAAGGAGTGGAGCCAATAGCTTTAGTCATATTATGAGATACTTTTAATAAATCCCAATTGTTGGAAATAATATTCCTGATGTGTTCCATATCTCTGGAGATTGGCAATGGAAAACTGAGAGATTTATTAATGTTATTCTGTTCAACATGTTTGGGTTTAAATCCATAGAGTAAAATAGGTAAATGTGTAGTGTACCTTTCAGATGCAACTTCAGAATAAATAGTGTTAATAAGACCCTCAGGATAATTTCTTTTTAAAAACATCTTCTTCAGTAGCAAAGCATTAACATAAAAATCATGGTCTAGTCTAATGAGTCTAGAAATACGTATAAATTGACTTCTGACCAAGTTCTTTTTCGTGAAGAATGGATGAGAGCTAGAAAAATCAAGTAAATTGTTCTCATAGGTATCTTTCCTGTAAATAGTGGAACAAACAGTATTAGAAGGCAGAATACTTTTAGTATCTAGAAAAGCAATAGAAGAGCCACAGTCAGAAACAATGAGATTCAAAAAATCAATACTTTTTTTCATGTCAGAAATAAATGTGTCCAAAGAGATATTATCACCCTTCCATGCAAAAAAATATCGTCAATAACCTTTTGTAAATATGTATGTAATGAAAGTTGTCCAAAGTGTGTAAGTTTTCCATTTCCCAAGTGCTTAGTACAATATTGGCAAAGGCAGGTGCTAGTTTTGAACCCATAGCTATGCCTTTGATTTGTTTGTAAATCTTTCCATTGAAAAAAAAAGAAATTATTATTTAAAACTATTTTAACTAATGTGTATAGTGTACTAATTTTAGTAGAGGAAAAGGAAGTGTATTTGGTGAGAAATAATTTAAATAGATGTAAACCTTCTTTGTTGTGGTATGTTAGTGTAAAGCCCTTCAACATCAAGGGTGACTAATATACAATCAGACAAACCATCCTTCTTTTGGAAAATGTCATTCAAAAATGCCCAGGAATCTCTCAAGTAGTTATGAGTCTTCTGCACTAAAGGGTTAAGAATGCTATCTAAATAATCAGCAATCTTCTCTGTTTTGGTTTTTCTGTTCGAAATAATGTCTGAAAGGGGGGGTCTGTTGTACTTTTATGTATTTTTGGAATGCCGAATAATCTACCTAAATTAGGAGAGGGTACTGACATAAATAAAAATTCTTCAAAAGAGATAGCATTAGTTAACTGTAAACTTTCTAACATATTATCTACTGCCCTCTGATCTTGTTTTTCACCATTAGCAATCAGATAGATCAACATTGCCTCTTAGCTAAGTACTTCTTTAGATTTATAGTCCATTGTTAGCATCCCATGATTGATATATATTTTCCTTTCATAACTTAGTTGCGCTTAATATATATCTATCTGTCGGTCGATCCATCTTTTCTCACTCTGCTGTATATACTTATTTTTTTCACCTCAGCTTCTTTGTGGAGTTTAGGCAGGAGGTCTAACAATCAAATCCCTTTTTTCATGTCCTACTTTCATTACAGTTTTAAAAATCTCCCTTTTCTATAATTTCCTAATCGTATATTAGCCTTAGATATACAATCGAACTATCTGAGATTGTTCAGATCTCTGCAAAGATTTTTTGTGTGTGTGTATATGTATGTGTGTGCATACATACATATAAGTATAGATATACCTATGTATATGTCTATGGACCATACTCCTTTGCTGATAAACTAAAGAAACTTATCCTGAAAGGGCTACTTCCTCCAGACCCCCAGGCAGAGAAGTCAAGAAAAAAACAAATAAAAAAATAAAGATAAAAAAAGTGAGCGTAGGAAAGACAAAAAGTCCAGAAAAAGGAAACCTGAAGATGCACTCTCTTCTTGGTCCCAGAAAGTTCAGAGACAGGAACTGGCACATTTTCGTTTAGTACTGGTCCTAGTGCACAATTTCTCTCTTAAGCTCAGTGACTTCAGAACCCACAGTCTTTAAGGACAGATCCTAAAGGAAATCCATCAGCAAACACATTTCTGTAAAGGACCTGTGCTACTTCTTGTCATCACATCCTCCATTAGCCTCTTCCCTTGGTCTGCCAGGTCTTTTAGGAATACTGTATATACTGTCTGGGGCCATATGATAAGGGCTTTCTTGAACACAGTGTGTATCTAGAGTGGACCAGGTTGGTCTCCAGTCATCTATACTTGCTCCTTCTATGGTCGCTGTTTCAGCACCAAATGTTTTGGAACCAAGACATCATCTAGAGCCTGCATGTTCTGTTTTGATCAATGCTTTCACCTTGGCACTGGTACATTTGCATCTTATTCACTCAACACTGACTTTTGACATCAGTGGAATCTTAGAGCTGACTGCTCTTTCAAGAGTTTATCACCTTGTCACTGTTCATTGTGCTAACCTCATTAGTTCCATTTATAGTGTTGGAGTCCTTGACAATCGACGCATCTGCACAGATCTACATCTTGAAGTCCTACAGATCATCAGTGCTGGGGATTCCCTCCTCAGTGTTATTTACATCCACTTCATTGGGGATGGATACAGCTTTGGGTTGAGGCTCTCCAGTGCTAATGGATCCAAGATTGACATTCAAAGCAATGGAGAGGATTATTGCCAGTTCTCCAAAAGCACAAGCAGAGCCTCCATTGATGTCGGCTTCAGCTGATGGTACCCATCAGTTGGTCCTTCAGCCTCATCATCATCTGATCAATGAAATCCATCAACAGGCCTCAGGGAAGTGATACTGGTTCCACCTGAGCCTTCTCCCAGATATTTCTCGAAAAAGGACAACCGAAGGGATGTAGACTCCACTGTGGAGTCTTTAACATCTAAATCCTTAAACTGATATGACAGAGGGGATAACTGATCCCCACAGGATGAGGAGGTATGCTTTGAGGCTTCTCATTCTGTACCCTCTATCTTCTTGGTGGTCCCTCCTATCAACTGTCTTATAGATTTTGTCACCCAGAGGGCATGGCAGGGACCAGGTTCCACTGAGGCTATACCCAGAGCCAGATAAAATTCTTCATCCCCTAACGATACACAGCACTCATACAAGGGGCTTCTAGTGGACTCTGATTGTAGTAGTAGCCAGCAAATGAGAACTGTTGGATGGGTGTAGCTGCTGCCATTCAAGCTAACAGAGTCTAGAGCATGAGGCAAATGAAGAAGTGTGCATACACCTTGAGTACTATTACCCCGAGAGGGTTGAACTATGCAACACATACAGACCACTTCCAAAGAGATTTACATTTAGAGACAGATGGAGATTTATCAGAACAGACTTTTTGTGGAAGTTATCCAAAGCTGAGTCAAGAAAACAAATTGAGACTACCATGAGGAGTTTAAGCATTACCAATCTCTTCATCCTGCTGTTGCCTAATGCAACCAGTGGAGCAGCTAAGGCAGTAGGGATGGACATTATCTTGAGATGCCATGCCTGACTTTGCCGTTGAGACTTGGTGGAGAGTTTTAAAGCATTTATTTACTATCAATTTCCTTATGAAGGTTTTAGCCTCTTCAGACCTACAGTGAAAGTCCGATTACTGAGGAGTGAGCAGGAAGATAATCTGCTGTCTGCCATAAGTCTCAGATTTGAGATTCCTCAAAGATCCTGTAACAGGAATCACAATACCTCTCAACCTCTTAGCAAAAGAAGTCTGCAGAAAGCCTAAAATAATGGGGGGACACAGGACCAAAAATAGGGACAGGTTTTAAAGATTACTATTATAAACTTGGAAAGTTGCTCAAATAAAGGATTTGTGCCAACATGCATTTTCTGAAAGCAATGAAGTCTGAAACTCAAATGTATGTCATTATTTCCTGAATTCAGTCCTCAATGATTTGCTAGAAAACCACAAATTCTGTGAGAAACAGTCCAAAAATATGAGGCAAAATTCTGAACATTTTGAAAACGTGGACAGTTGAGAGGAATGGGAATCAGAAGGTGTCCAAGGCTCTTTTGCAATAGAAACCCCAATGTCAAGTCTTTGACTGTTACTTAGACAGGGATGGCTATGGCAGAGGCAGCCACTTCAACAGACTCCAAACAAAAGGTTGTGGAGGCCAGGAAAGCTTTGGATTTCAGGGCTATTTTCGGCCAAGCAGCGAAAGCTTACCTGATCACTTTTCCTGTGAAAGCAGTCGGGGGCCACTCGTCTCTCTACTCAGCTGTGTGGATGGCCATCATGTGGGACATTTCGGTGAGAGAAATACTATCCAGAGGCTATATGATACTCTTTTCCTACCCCCCTTCCTCATTGGTCTCTGCCACTCCCAGATGTCCCATCCCACCAGCAGCAAAAAGAGAAGTTATTACTCTCTTGGAAAACAGAGTAATCCAGGAGGTTCTCACAGGCCAAAGAAGGTACAGAATCTATTAAAAATTCGTATTAGTTTCAAAGAAAAACAAAGACCTCAGGCCAAACCTGTATCTTAATGGTCCAAACTTATATGTCAAGAAGACCCCACTAAGAATGGTCGTGGTGCAAGCAATTTTGCCCTGTCTGAATGCAAACACTTGGATGTGCTCAAATGTTTGCCAAATCATCCAGGCACTGTCTGTGCTTCTGGTTGGGAAGCAGCAATTTTCAGTTCTAAGTCCCTCCCTTTGATATCATCACAGACCCCCTGGTATTCACCAAGTGCATGACAGCAATAGTAGCCCACCTGAGCCTCTCTGTGAGAGATCATCGGCTCCTTGCTGCTACAGATAGTCTCTGGTAAAACTGAGGGATTATTTGGGAAAGTTCTACCTATCTGTAGGTATTTTGTAAACTATGACAAGTCACATCTTCAACCAGCTCAGGCCATCCCTTTCATGGTGTGGCATCCAGCCACAACAGACTGAAATGTCAGTCTTCCTGCTGGCAAAGTTCAGTCCCTCTGAGCTGTAACTCAGCATTTGTTAGACTAACACACTCCACCTGCTCAGGTTTCTAGGACTGATGGCCTCAACCATAGTCATGCTAATTTGTGCAAATTATTACATTTGAATATAAAAGGATGCTCAGTGTTCAGTAGTCCCAACTCTCAGATCACCCTCTGTGCCAGTACATATAAGCGAACTGTGCAGACTTCATCTAAAATGGTGGGTAACTTCTCTAATATTATCTATGGTCCAAGAGACATGGACTCGATAGAGGCCACTCTTCACATCAACATCCTAGAGATGAGAGCAAATTTGCTTGCATTTCAAGAATTTCAGGACCTCCTTCCTCTGGGAGTGATCGCCATTCAAGCAGACAATATATCTGTCATATGGTATGTAATTGTATGCGATTGTTTTGCATCACATCCTAATCACAATGCACATTCTGGGGGAAAGCCAGCTGCCTGGCAGACAGGCTGGGAAGGTTCACCCTAATGCCTTATGAATGGTCTGTCAATTCCACAGTAGCTCAGCAGATCTTTAGCTATTGGAGCAAGCCTTGCTGTGACCTTTTTGCATCCCTGTCCAAGATGAAGTGCAGCAACTACTTCACCCTGATCCCACCTGAGTGACGGTCCTTAAGAGATCATCTAGTCTGTCAGTGGCCCAAGAGTTCTATATGCTTTTCTTCCCAGTCCCCTTATAACTTCAGATGTTTACAGAAAACAGCAGCATGCAAAGCCACAGTAATAATCATTGCTCACCTAACAAAGAGCCCATGGTTTCTAGATCTTCACCCAGATCTTTTCTGTCATCTCAGTTTGACTGCATGGTTTCTCCAGTTCCATTAATGGCCAAGAACCATTCCTTATCCCAGAGTGTAGATCTCTGTCTGAGTCTATGTCCATATTTTCTAACATCATACAAGCTCTGCAAGGCCTTTGAAAGTAACTGTCCTCCTACCTCCTCCAGTAGAGGACACTATTGCCATCTGGGACTTCAAGTTTTGTTATGGAAACTCTAAGGAGAGCCTGTTTTGAGCCTGCCTCTTTTACAGACTAAGACTTCTGTCATGGAAAACTCTTATTTTTGGTAGCTATCATGTCAGCTAGGGGAATTTCTGAATTGCAAGTTTTAGATTTATCCATACTTGTTTTATCACAAGGACAGAGTCTCTTTGTGAACCAACCCATCATTTGGCCCACAACTGCTTCGGAAACAAATCTAAACCAACCAACATTTACCTGTTGTCTTCTGTAATCACTCTAATAAGGAAACGTACATACTAAGCACGGTACACATGCATAGACAATGTAGGTTTTTCCTCCATGAATATATTTATTTTTATATATCATTTGCATCTCTATGAATTGTCCTATTACATTATTTAACGTATTCAGGTTGTGACTGAAATGGGCCAGTAGATCATTTACTTGGTTGATACATTGCAAATAAATAAAGATGATATGAAATATAAATGTTTTAAAAACAGACTTTGTTCCATGGTGCTGTGGGGAAGAAATCCACACTTGTGTATTTTTCCATAGTTCATTCATCAGTGGTTTCTCGGATTTGGTGCAATCACAGATCTTTCATAATAAACATCCTGTTGTGACCTTAAATCATGTTATTTATAGTTATTATCCCGAGAGAGATCTCTTAGTGAAACTGATTGCCTTGATACATTTCTTAGGAGGGTCATATGATTCTTAAGGACAGGTAAAAGTTCACTGGAAGTCATGTGTACTGATTTCTTCCTGAAAATATTCACTTAGGTTCATAGGTAGGTACTAGGCTATCTGCCTAGCCAGAGTGTGTCAGCTTTCGAAGTCCCATTGATTAATTAACTGAGCCTCTGTCAAGAAGAGCCAATGAAGTGATTCCCAGGGGTGTATTTTCTGTTACCCATCCACTCGTCAAGGTTTCTCTTGGAGTGTTAGTGAGGGGCTCTGCCTAATGTAGTTAGGAATTTTGTTCCAAAGCATGGGGAGTCTCTGTGACAGGAATCTATCCCTCCAGCATGTTCTATTTATTGTTGTGGCGAGATTTAGCTTACTAGAGTGAGTGGCTCGCACTGACTTGGATTTCTTTAGGTGGAGCATGTCCATCAATTCTGAGTTGGACATGGCTTTGTAAGTCAGGCAGAGATCACCTCTGAGTAAGCGATATGCCATTGAGTACAGCTGGAGTTTTTCCAGTCGGGCTGCATAGGACATATGTTTGAGACCAGTAATCCTCTTGGTGAGGTACTTTTGTGGTCTTTCCAGCTGTTGGAAGTGTCTTGTGAGGTACATCCCAAACGGGGCATTGTACTCTATCATGGGTCTGATGAGTGACGAGTAGAGGGGCACTATAACTTCTTTATTTCTAGATGCGAACCCTTTAGTAATTAGATGGGCCACATAGAAGGATTTCCTAACTACTTTGGCAATATGATTGTCAAAGGAGAGATTACTATCTACCTGGGTCCCCAGATCTCTTATTACCTCTTCTGTATTAAGGGGGCTGCCACCTATGTGGTAATTCGTGGGTGTTTTGTTTTTCCCAAAGAGGATGACTATGCATTTTTTGGCATTTAGCTTGAGACCATGACTTTGACACCAGGTGTCCATCTCAGTAAGGCCCTTTTGGAGAATGTCTGTGTCAGCCGGTGAGTCAATTATGGCTCCCAGTTTGCAGTCATTGGCGAACCTGGTTAGCCATAGTCCTCCTGTGTTTGCCTGTACTTCTGAGAAGTATATGCCGAACAGTAGGGGTCCCAGGACCGAGCCTTGTGGGACACAGCTTGTGACTGGTTTAGAGTCAGACCTGGAGCCCGCTATTCTTACCGTGTGAGTTCTGTCTGTAATCCAGTTGGCAACCCATCTCATGACATAGGGGTTTATGTTCAGGCTGGTGAGTTTTTCTATAATTCCCGAGTAGGGAATGGTGTCAAAAGCCTTGGCGAGGTCAAGGTAGGCTGTGTGAACTACCTTCCCCTCATCTATGGCCTTGGTGACTGTCTCGAAGAAGTCAATCAGGTTTAGTAGGCATGATCTGCCCTTAAAGCTGAACTGGATCAGGGTCAAGTGTTTGGAGGTTCCCAATGTCTTTGTTAATGAGTTCCATGATGATGCGCTCCATAGCCTTGCAGACCAGGCTAGTCGATAGGCGATAGTTACCAAGGTCAGTTGTGGCCCCTCCTTTGTGGAGCGGAATAACCATTGTTGTGCGCCATTCTATGGGCACATAGTCTGTGGAGAGGTTGAGGTTGAACAGTGTGTTTAGGTGGGGGCTTAGTTCGTTCTGTAGTTCATGCAAGACACAGCATGGGGCACCATCTGGCCCCATTGACACTGTGATTTTGGCTTTTGAAAGGGCTGTTTTCACCTGTGCGTCTGTGATTTCCAGGACACTACACTTTTCCGGTATTGTTGTGGGCCCTTTTGGGGATGAAGTTTGCACTGAATCTATCTGTCATGATGTTAGCAATATCAGTGGGTTCAGTATATTTTGTGCTGTTTTGCACTAGCTCAGAGCATATCTGTGAGTTGCCACTTAGATTCTTAACATAGCTAAAGAAGGCTTTGTGGTTATCTTTCGAATCCTTGGCTATTTTTCTTCCGAAGTTAGCCTTGGAGGATTTTATGAGGGACCTTAGTTTCTTACTGATACTGATCAGGGATGTCTTTCCTTCTTGGGATTTGCTTTTTTTCTGAACTAGTTTCCTCCTTCTATTGTATAGCCTGTTTATGGTAAGGGTCCACCAGACTAGTTTCCTTTTCTTAGGGGAGTGAGTCTTGGTTTTGCTAGGGATGGCACGATCCATGCATCCTTGTAGGTGCTCATAGAGTGCATTTGTAAAGGTTCCTGCATCTCGTTATCCTTTAGCGTGGGGGCTGTGAAACTTACCGCCTCTGTCTTAAGTAAGGTGAAGGTTGCTTTAGAAAAGTTTTTACTGTGGTTTCCTTAGTTGGGGGTGGTGGTGGGGTGTGGATATCCAGAGTGATTAGTTTATGGTCTGATCTAACCAGTGATGGGTTGACCTCTGATGTGGAACACCTGTCACCCATGTTGGTGATGACCAGGTCCAGTATGTTTTAGTTTACCAGCTGATCCAGGGCATTTGAGTTGATAAATTCCAGGAAGCACTGGACCTGTGAGTTTGTACTTGAGTAGTTTTCCCAGTTAACGGTAGGGTAATTGAATGCGCCCAATATCAGGGTGTTCGGTATGACTTTCATGTTTTCCAGTGTCTCCAGAAAGGCGGAGTGGTACTCCTGGGTCATGGAGGGTGATCTGTAGCAGGCCACAATTTGCATTGCAGATTTGCCTGATGTTAGTTGCACATGGATGATCTTGGAGGTATCATGCTGCGCCACTAACCTGGAGGTGTAGGTATCCTTGATGAATATGGATACACCCCCCTCCTTTTGTGTTTCGGTCCATGTTCTATGGCCGAAATGTGTGGTATGAGTTGTAGCCCGGTAGTGCTGGGGTGCTCTGTGGAGCCTTGAACCAGGTTTCAGTTACAGATGTCGACGTTCTGAATACTGAGGAGTGCTTTGAGCGCATGCATTTTGTGACTTGATGCTAGTATAATCTGTTTTATTTTATGACAGCATATTTCATGATTATATTATACTTTTAACATTGTTTTTATACTTTGTATGCTACTTTCATTATTTTCAAATCTGTTTGTGTAGTATGTGTGCATTATTATTGCAACTTTACTAATATGTTTCATTGTAACTAGTTGTAACTTTGATTTTGTATCGGCACTTTTCTCCCTGGGCTTATACTGAAAAAAGGCTTTGCTGCTAAGTTGGACTAGCACAGTAAAGAAATGCAAAATAAATAAAAATATGGACACGTGACATCAGAAACAGGGTAATGCATATATATTCTGCAATAACTGGAGTTTTTAGTTATGGCAAAGAGGTTGGAGAGGTTGATTTCTTGTGACATGTCTATTAATGTTTTCTGTTTTACTGTACTTCACGCTTGTAGTTTTCTTATCTCTTTTCATGAATGTTGCATATTTGCTTCTTGTATTTCCCTTTATTTATTTTATTTATTTATTTTACATTTATTTACCGAGAAAGTCCAGCTGGACATAATGTCATTTTTCAGTGGAGGCCCGGGGAGAAAAGCTCCAAGTTGAAACATAGCATAGTAACAAAAGTAGTAATAAAGTACAACATAGCAATACAAGCAGTAGGTAACATAACAACATTGTATATGTAATACATTCAGAGTATTTATAGTTACATTTAAAGTTACAGAAAGAAAAACAGAGACAATAGCTGAGTGTGCATATATGTCTAACTCAGCAGCTGTAGTGATGATCATAACAATTGACAAGGAGTTTAATGCCGTCAGCACAAATGCTTAACAAAGTAGTCCTATACAAATAGGCAGAGGGGATAAGGAGGAAGGCTGATGGCCAGATTCCTTCAGGCTATTTGACTTGAATTGCAATTACTCACAAAACTGCTCGTTACTCAGACTAAATTTACAAATCCTTATAATAGAAGTACTTGTGGCTATAAACACCTCATGACCTTCCTGCTCTACAATAATCTGTAACATTGATGACACAGTAATCTTCAGCTTCAGCAGCAACTAATCTGCATTCAAAACACAAATGCAAAAAGGCCATAACGTCCTCAATCCTTGGCTCATTAACCTCAAAATAATACTTAACCCCACAAAAATGAACAAAGCATGCCATTTGGCACCACTCAAGAACTTAAAAAGTCACCAAAGTCACACAATATCGCTACTCTTTGTGGCATACCAGTATCAAACCAACTCTTCAAATATATCCGTTCGTATCCGGACTAGGAAAATCTCACCCTACCTGTTCATCCCAGCCAGGGTAGCCATAGTCAAAGGAGTCCTTCTGGCCTAACTTGAATATCAACTACGTATGGCAGCCACAGCCTGTAATAAACCTCCACAACTCCGCAGAGTATTGAAAGCAAAACCTGTTGCTCAGTCCCTAATTCACACCTCCCATGAACACCACTGCCTCACCTTCAAAAAAGCCAGATGGCTTCCAGTCATACCTGTCAACCTCTGAGTGCAAGAATTCTGGACACAGCCAAAATAATGGTGGTATTAAGGCCCCAAAACACTGGCAATTTTCAAATAGTGCTTGTATAAACTTAGAAAGTTGATAGGATAACATTTTTTTGCATTAATGCATTTTCTGAAGAGTATGAAGTCTGAAACTGAAACTTCTGTCATTATTTAGTGACTTTAATCCTTAATAATTTGCCAAGCAACCACTAATTTTATGAGAAACAGAGAAAAATATGAGGCAAAAAATCTGGACTTTCTGTGAAAATCTGCACAGTCAAGAAGTATGCTCCTGGTGTATCACAGAATAGACCTGCAATTACATTGTCTCATCTTCAAACTTATCCAACCTTTGTACTACACACACACACCACAAACACACTCCACACTCAGATGCTTCTCCCAAACAACACAGCCCCACTCCAACTCCCACAAACTAGGCTATACTGCACCAACCACTCTTTCTCCATCCATGATACTAAACTATGGAAATCCCACACACACATGACACACACCACACCCACACCACACACACACACTCATACATACCACACGCACAACTAAATGAACTACAGTCACCATGTTCCACCTTCAAAGCTGAAATTAAAAATTTGACTACACCAACACTGTACTTGCCACACAGCAGGCCACATCATGTAAGGACCTCTCAACTTATACTGTCTTTACTATAAGCACCTCTTGTCTCCACCTACCTACCGTCCCCTGCCCTGACATTCATTACACAGCATTTCCAAAATGATGTAAAATCCTCCTCTTCTGTGACTCTCTGTATCACATGGCATTTCCACGATGATGTAAAGCCCACACCTGCCCTGTCTGTCAGTATCCCACAGCATTTCCACCATGATGTAAAACCCTCCCCTGCTGTTTCATTACCCCACAACATTTCCACCATGATGTAAAACCCTCCCCTGCCCTGACTCTCATTATCCCACGACAGTTCCACCATGATGTAAATTTGAAATACAATTTTGTTAAACAGTATAATGTGCATTTCTCTCATAACTGTTGCTGCATGTATTAATTATTTTTGTACATTTTTTGTTATATTGTTGCTTTCTTACTTTTTATATGTATACCTTTAATGTCTCTCTTTTCCACTTTTTTCTTCTTTGTGAATTATTTCACCTGGTTAGTACCTGCAAATAGTCAGCTGTGATCAGTGTACCACCTGTGTAAACAAATGTAAAATAAAATAAATTTATCTCAGTGGAAACACGCACAAACATTCGATAGAATTTGGTACACAACATTTCTTACTGATCAGCAGTGTATTAACAGTGAATTTGTGGTGGCTAAGCTATAAATGATCTATCTGGTCAATAGTCACATGATAATATATGAATCTATGAGCCGTGTCTTCATCATTTCTCACTATGTTCATACTGACAGTTTGAGAGATTTTAGGCAGTAATTGGTAGTGTATCATTTCTGTGCTGATGGAGCTTAGCATTATGTGTCATTTACCCCTGAGTGATATGATGTCATTAACATCTGTATGTGTCCCCCTCATTGATTTTTGAGTGGAAATTTGATAACTAGCTAAAGTTAGATAGCAACAAGACTGACGTTCTTGTGCTGTCTGTACTACTGACCTGTTTATCTGTTCATGCATAACATAATCTTAAGAAAGAAAAGGGAGAACTGAGCTTTGGGAAAAGTAAATTTGTTTTGGGAATGATCCTAGATGGCAAGTTCAGTGGCAGATTATAATAGGGGCAAAAAGTGCAACTGCCTAGGTCCCGCAGGGGTTCCCATTAAAAATAAAATGATTCACTTTTTTTTATTAAATAATAACTTTTTGAAATAATCATCTCAACAAATTGGTGGGCCTTCGAAAGCCATGTGTAAATGGGCGTGCCTTCATTGAAGGTTGAACTTCGAGCTGGCACCTCGGCATTCATGAAAAATCTACTGCCAATCATTAACGGACCGGAGTTCCGCTGTGGCGACCCCTAAACGGGAAAAGCCGAAAGACAAACAACAACATCATCTCATCAAATTAACTTCCACATTTCAATAAGGAAGTTATGTTCTGTCCCACAAAATCAGTTTGGATCTCTCCCCGAGTAAGTTCTGCCCATCGTCCAATCGCAACATGTCTCTTACTCCCATGTGTGTGTGTGTTTTGTATACGCGGAATACCCTTGTTAGGATCAAGCCCCTGTACAAGGGAAGGCAGCTCTAATCTTGGAGTCTTAATCCTCTGCAGTAACTGCCAGATAGCCATTTATTAAGTTGTTGTAGTGGGTTAATATTGCTTTTTCCAGTATTAGAGGTATGGGTTTGAATCCTTTCTCTCCCTTTTTTTTTTTACTGTAATCTGGCAGTTGGTACAGAGAGTTAAGGCTGTGCATTGTAGTTCCTGTGGTACTGAATCTGATGCCATCAGCTGTCATTTAACTTTAAGCATGTCCCTTAACCAGACACTATTTGGGGCAGCTGGAAATGCGAGTTAAGTTCCCCAGTGGTCCTATGGGCTGCAAGTCTAATAACTACCTATGAAGTATAGTGGTTGTGGTGTAAAGGAAGGACATTGATTGTAGTAAACAGGGGTATCAGCATATTAACCATGGTCTTTGGGTACAATCCTTGGTTTCTTTGTTTTGTTGAATGTTGACAGTGTGTAGTTATGTAGCTGTTAATAAACTAGACAGCATGTAGTCTGAGTTTAAAGTTAGTATTTTAACTATGAATACATTTTTAGTTTAGCTTGTTTTTGCAAGCACATTGGTGTGAAATACACTGTACTTGGACTACAATATTTTTTTGGTCCTCCTGAATTTCAGTTTTACCAGCTCGGCCCCTAGTACCCATTGACCATGCCTGGTATACCAGCTACTCTGTAACTCCCCAGACTAAGCCCGTATTGTGCTGGATCAGTCGTGGATCATGAGGGTGTCCTAGGGACTCAGTTTGTCTGTGCTTCTCTCCAGGACGATTTTTTGTTTATGGCCTACCCACTCCATTTTCTCACTCCCCACACTTGTTGATTATGGCTGAGGCCAACTCCCCTGTTTGGACCATGCCTCACCTTAAGGAACATATCAGTGACCTCCAACTGGGATGGATGCTTCCATCTCTTTTCTGAAACTCCTCCTTTCACCTGAACCTCTAATCGAACCTAGGTCGGCTGGGCCATAGTCTGGGCTTTTTATCCCTGTATGATGCCTGTCGGCTACAACATTTTGCCTAGCACTTATTAGCTTTCAAGGAACTGCTTTTTGTAGTACAGGATTTGATTCCCTTAGTCTTTGTTCTTTCATATGCTGCTGACATAGTTACTTCACCAGACAGTACTCCTGGGCTGCTTCTGAAGAGAGATGCTTGTGTCCATTGAGCTGCTCCAGGCTCTTAGGAAAATGTATTGTGGGAACCTGATTCATTACCCTGCACAAGGCTCCCTTTGACTATTGTCCTGCTGTGTTGACCCTGGAGGCACATGCTATAGCGATATGGAATTATCATCCATTCCATTAGGTCAGACATACACTGAATTGATGCTATTTTCAAGGAGATCAAAAGTGAGATGTAGGTCTCCTGCAGTATTTATATTTACTTTAATTGTTTGGCTTTATTCATTGTACTAAAGAATGAATTCATTCATTAATAGGCCTGAATTGTGTAATGCAGTCTAAATACGTATTCATACCTCTCAACCTGTTAGAGCAAGAAATCTGGACAAAGCCATAAATAACGGTGGAACTAAATCCCAAAAATAGGGGCAATTTTTTAAATATTGCTCTTACCTTAGAAAATTGATAAAATAGAAAAGTGATAGACTAATAAGTTTGCTTTAGCATGAATTTTCTGACACCCAAATGTCTGTCATTATTTTCTATTTTCAGTCTTTAATGACTTGCCACTAATTTGTCAGAAAAAACACAGTTTTATAAAAAATAGACCAAAAATGTGAGGCAAAAATCTGGACATTCTGCGAAAATCTGTACAGTTTAGAGGTATGCACGTATTTAGATATATTTCTCGAGTCCCTTCTTCAGACCCTCCAGTAACTGTGAAGAGGGTGACATCTGTCAGGTCAGTATACTGTCCATTATTTGAAGTGATGTTCAGGACCGTCTGATCTTCTTCATCCATTATGTAGTCATTGTTCCATATTACTGTGATACCGTCTGCTCTTCGAGATCCAAATGTGAAGGATTTCTGCATTTAGTTAAAAACTGTTTCTCTCTGGGAATTAGTGCAGAGGACTAAAGGTTTGACTTGTTAATGACCTGCTTCCTGTGGCAAGGGTGCAAGGTTTGATTCTTTCTTATCTTCACTAACCTTCTGTGTGATCTTGGGCAAGTCACTTAATCAGACAGTGCTTTGGTGCAATTGGGAGTTTGGACTAGGCTCCTTAATTGGTCGTCTGGTTTGCATACCTAGTAACTGTCTATGAAACTGTGCTTGTTTTTTGCCAGTTATTGCCTACTGCATATTTGATCTTGTTCAGGAGATGATGTAGCAATATCATTAGCACTCCATTTTTAAATCAACCTAGGCCAGTTATAGCGATATCATCAGCACTCCATTTGTAATGCAACGTAGGCTAGTTATAGCGATATCATCAGTACACCAATTGTAATGCAACCTAGACCAGTTTTTCTTCAAGGGCAGCAAGCACTGCATTTCTAGATGAGTATGGATGTGGTGAACTATGCTACAGCAGTTTGAGTGGCCTTTTAAAATTGAAATGCTCTGAAATAGGTACTTTTGTCATTATTGATGAATTTTGTTTCACTGCTTACTTTAAAAAACTACAAATTTAAAACCACTCTAAGAAATATTGCTGAATTAAAGAAGAAGTATAATTTAAAACCATCAGGAAGGTGAATCCATAGCTTCATATGTTCAAAAGATCTGTGAGGATCATAAGGAGCCCAGCATTACATTGCCATTGTAGTCTTTAACCCTTACATTTTGCATATGAATAATCCACAGGTGGGCAGGATGTGTGTGTGTGTGTGTGTGTGTGTGTGTGTGTGCGTATATATATATATATATATATATATATATATATATATATATATATGGGTCTACGCTAACCCATCGAAATTACGTTTCAACAAAATGTAAACAGACAAACTCTTTTTTGCGAAAGTGCATTTTTTCGAAAATGTACTTTCGCGAAAGACAAACTGAAAAAAAAAAACACAACACTAACCATGTCAAGCCCCCCATGCACTCTCGCTCCTTTTATAGTCTCACTCCGAGATTGCACTACAGTGGGGAAAGGGAATATTCACCTATCCCTGCTCTGCCGCTATCTAAGCAACAGCCCCCATTGCTTTTCACTTAGTTGTCTATTTGCGAAAGTACATTTTCCCAGAAAATGCACTTTCGCAAAAAGGAGTCTGCCTGACTATATATATATATATATATATATATATATATATATATATATGTATATGTATATATATATATATGTATATGTGTATATATATATATATATATATATGTATATATATATATATATATATATATATATATATATATATATATATATATATATATATTGGGACATTGTCCCTATATATGAGGGACATGAGTGCTAAACTGGAGGTGGATTTGTGGTTTCCTATTCATCCATTCATCCAAATTACATTTGAACAGATTATGAGAAGTACTTCACTTTATATGAAGAGAAAAGATGGTTCCATAGAAGAGGTATTCAGTGTGATGCATACCTATCCCACCAATATTGCAAAAGGGATTGAGATCCCTTGAGCTGGGTGCTTACACTACCACGGACTTTCAAATGTGTAATAGGTGTGACAGGCAGGGGCTATCAAGGCTCTATACACGAGACAGAACATACGTCTTAGTAGCCTGCATGATACCGAGAAGAGAGACGTGGCTTTGAATGATCAACAAATGTTTTTGTGATTTTAAGCCGTGGATTTATTTTTAGTGAGACATCACTGTGGTCACTCTGGTTGTGATAAGTGTTTGGACAGGTGCATTCTGAATTGGGCATTATATTCGGTGATTAGCCTAACGAGAGCCAAGTACAGTGAAATAATTACGTCCCTAGACCTGGATGCCATACATTTAGTTGCAAGGTATGAAGTGAAAAAGGACTTGGGTATGTGGTGATCAAAGGATAGTTAATTTTCAACGGAGGTTCCCAGATCCCTGACTGCAGTATCTACTTTCAGTAGTGTGTAATCAATGTGATAGTTACAAAAGAAGTCATGCATGCCAAATGATATGATTCTACATTTCTTAGCATTTAGTTTTATTTCATGGCCACCAGCTATTTCTTTGGGAAAGATCCTTGTGATAGGATTTTAGCATCCTGTGGGGAGTATACGATGGCACCAAGTTTACAGTTGTCTGCAAACTTGGCCAGGCATAGACAGTCAGCACTAGTTTTGCCCTTTGAAAAGCAAATGCCAAAAAGGAGTGGCTCAAAGAGCGAACCCTTGGGTATACAGCTAGTGACAGGTCTTTTGGAGGAGCTAGCGCTGCATCCCCCACCCTCCACCCCCAATTTCCTGAGATCTTTTTGAGATCCAAGTTGCTATTCAGTGAGTTGCACAGGTATTTACATTTAGCTGGGAGAGTTATCTAAGATTCCCGTGGGTGAGATGGTATTTATTGCCTTTGTGAAGTCTGCCCATATGGTGTCTACTGATTTGCCCTCATCCATTGCTTCAGTAACATTCTCAGAGTTGACCAGGTTAAGTGGGCGAGATCTACCCTTGACAAATCCAAACTGGCTTGGGTTAAGAGTTTGTCGGTTATCCATGTCCTTGATATTATTAGTTCCATAATAATACTTTCCATACTCTTACCAGTGACGATGGTCAGGCTGAGAAGAACACACGCATTTATCTATAGTCCTAAAAATGTGTGCAGGGAGCTATGGTTTGAAAACATCCCAAGGCCGAAAGTAGACTTAATTCGCCCTTGGGCAGGTTGTTGCTCTGAACCATCACTGACTGTTGCTGACATTACGTTTTCCATCTTTTGAACATTGCCTGGATGAAACATGCAATTCCACAGTGGTACTTCCCCTAGATTATACAAATTTCTGGCTTGATTACTGTACATTTAGGACTGCCTGGGACAGATATCCATTGCCTACAGCAATAGAGTATCCATCGCATACAGCCTAGAGTATGTGTGAGGCACTTAGATCAAGTGTTATTTTCTTTGTTCTCTGCAGTTTGGAGGAAAGTCTCTGGTAACATGACATCCTTGGTATACTCATCCCTACACAGTCTGGGTCCTGCTAAACTAAATACCTGGTTTCACAGTACCATAGATTTTACTGTCTTTGTTTGTCAAGTGCAGGTTAGTAGATGCCAGTAACTTGATTTTTTGAGTCAGTTATTTTATCTGTTCTGCTTCCAAATTGTGGAATTTCCTTTTTATTTGTTAACAAAGAAAACATGCATGTAAGAAAACTAGATATTTAAAATATTAAGAAAATACTATGAAAGCCTTTGAAACTGAAGTTTGACAAAAATATACTGAAGGGGATAACATTCATGTTTACAGTATTATGTTTCCCAGTACAATTAGTTGTACACTTTCACAGTTGCTTTATGCTTGTATTTTACTGTTTTAAATGTTTTCTGTTACATGTATTAATTCTTATTCTTTGGTTTAAGAGCAATGCATCAAGATTTATCTGATGTGATTAGCCTTTTGTTACAGCTAAAAGAAACCTAAAATTCCATTACAAGCATAGCTCTCAACCTCTTAGTACAAAAAATGTGGACAAAGCCAAAAATAATGGAGGGGACAAATATTAAATATTGCTCTTATAGAGAGTTCCTAGTATAAAAAAGTGTTGTGTTAAGATACATGAGGTCTTTACCAGCTCCTGGTAAGTAATTCACATTGTGACTTTTAAGCCCCTTTTTTAGTTAAAAGCTATTTTGATAGTTTAACTTTAAATCTAACTTTTCTGACAGAAAATCCTGTCTCTTTTAATTTTTTAGTCAGTTAATTTCCCTATCATCCCCCCTTAGGTGTGTGTGTGTTGTTTTTTTTTTACTAAATACCTTGGGTTTAATTTAACAAAATTAACTGGTGTGTGTGTGTTTGTTAGGGCACCATGTCTAAAGAGAGAGGTTCAGGTTTTTTTAAAGTGTGACTCTCGTGTCAGAAGATGCTCAGACAGACGGCGTCACACTTCTTGCCTGTACTTTGACCTCTCTTCACCCGCAGGACTCCCTGTGTATTTGTCACCCTTCGCCAGAGAGTCCTGCAGGAGAGAAAGTTGATTCTCATCTTCCGGTGGCCCTGGGTTCCTAGCTCTTCGGATGGGGGTCTCGGACCTGCTGGGAGGGGAGCAGTAGATGTGATGAAAGTGTGCAGCCACTGTTATCGATCAGCAGTCTCTTCCCCGTAGCTCCTCCTCTATTGTACCTGTTGACATCTCTGCCACACTTCTTGCTACAGGACCCAGAGATCTCCTCGCCTCAGGTTTCCCCATTGGGAATTCCCTTCTTCGAGGATTCTCCTGATGTTTCGGGAGATCCTCCTAGGAGAAGGACTTGTAAGAAAGGAAGCATGTAGACTCCCTCGGTCTGTCCCCGGACTTGATGAGTCAGAGGGATCCTAGATCCCCTCGATCCCCTACCTTCTCAGACATCCTAGAACTTCTGAAACAGAGGGAAACTGGCCCACAAATCCCTCTGAGGATGAGTCAGGGTGTCTTGATGGGTCAGCTTTGTTTGGCCCTCAGGGTGAAGAAACCCTTGACCAGGTGTGAGCAGGACAAGACTCTTTCTTCTGCTGTTGGAGTCGTTTCCACCCCTTCTAGGCCTTATCCCCAGGACAGAAGGGTGGGGAAGATGTGGTTCAGAATAAATCTCAGTCACAGAATCGATTCACAAGTGAAGTCCATACCCTAGAGCAGGGGGTAACAAACACAGCAGGCCTAGAAGCAGAGGGGGTCCTCGAAGAATCAGGAGCAGGGAGTTCCTTCTGAGAAGAAGCCCTTTCAGCATCAGTGTTGGAATCCTCCTCCTCAGTGGGATTTAAATTTAGTGCTGACATCCTTGATTCTTCCCCTTCGAGCCTTTGTTCTTTTGTTCCTGAAATATCTTTCTTGGAAAACTTTATTCTAGTGGCTATTACATCTGGAGAGAGGTGTCGAACTTCATGCTCTCTTCCTGTTTCCACCCCTATTTTTTTTTTTCACATAGAACAGAGTATCTCTGAGGAGAACTAATCCTTTTTACTTCAAAAACAAACCTGAAAAAATCATCTGAATCATCTCTGTATTTTTCCTGTATTTTTCCTAACTATTCAGATAAGCTGAACAAAGCTACATTATCTTGCTTGGCGTCCACCGTCAGCTTAGAACATAAAAAATTTAGAAAAAAAATTTAGAAAATCTGATCATCTTTTGTTTCCGGATAAATAATAAAAGGCCTTTTGTCCTCACTTTGTTTCCCATTACAAATTGGACTTGGCCTCCAGGACAGAGCCAGTTTTCTCTACAGTCCTCAGAAGAGTTTTTTTTGAGCCACCACAGGATGCAAGTGCAGAAGGGCCGAGAGGATCGGCCTCCGAACCCATCAAAGAAAGAAAGAAGAGAAGAGAACTAACACATGGAGGAATGGTAGGTACATAACTTCTTATTTTCTGAAAGATATGAAGGCTTAAATTCAAATGTATTTATTTGACATTCATCAGGAAAGTCCAACTGGACCAGAAAGTACTCATTTTCAGCAGGTGCCTGGAGAGAAAAGCTCCACAATCACAGTCTTTCAAAAACCAAGTGCAGACATTTTAAATCACAACGTATTGTGTTATACTGCAAGTCATAAGAGTGAAAAAAATGAAATGAGAATAAAAGAGTGAACATGTTTCATAGTAAAGTGTAATGAAAAACAACATGAGCTCGAGAAAATGTAGGAGGAAAAACTCAATAGTCATATTTGTTACATAGAGTAGTATATGATGAGACCTGAGACAATTATAATCAGATATTTTACAGAGATACAAGAGATTTATGATGACAGTGAGAGAAAACTGAGAGGGGTCTTACTATGAGAGATGGTGTTCATATTATGGTTCTAGAAGGAAGAAAGATAGAGAGAATGAGATTATAAGAAGAGTGTAGCTTAGGTGAGTAGGGAGGAAGAGAAAGAGGCAGAGGAAATGTCTGCAGAGATGAAGTGCATAAGGTAAGCTAGTGGGGAAAAAATAAAGGAGTGGAGGAGGAAACTGGAAAGGGTTGTGCAGTACGATACAGGCTGAAGGGGGTTAGTGGAGTATAGCGAGTACGTTCAGCCAGGATTTGCACAGTAGCAGCTCCAAGATTGGGTAAAGTATTCTTTTAGGGAGCATTTAAGGGTGGGTAGGTTAGAAATAGTCATGGTGCCTACAGCTGCCTATCATTATTTAGTGAATTCAGTTCTCACTGATTTGCCTCAAAAATCCAGAAATTCACAAATTTTGAGGAAAGGGTCAAAAACGTGAGGCAAAAATCTAGACATTCTGTGAAAATCTGGACAGCTGAGAGGAATGATTACAGGGACAACAGTACAGAAAAGAAGTAAACATATATGCTACTATAACAAGGAAGCTAGCAGGACACACTAATGTTTTTATGAAAATACTCATCTTCACTAAAAAAATAGAGGTTTCTGTGGAATGAAAAATGGGCATGCAAAATGATGTACTAGTGGGTTTGAGATTCAAAACCCCAGAATGTTAACAGTGGCAAAGGAACATTAGTAACAGGTGTAACTCCTGAAATAATGAAAAGACGCTTCTGATATGCGCAAGCTAACATGTGACTGTGCTGAATTGCCTCATTTTCTAGAAAACTGCTGTAGATGTAGCAGGTACAGTAGAGAGTTGATTATCCAAACTAATTGGGACCTAGGGTAGTTCGGATAATGAAACATATAACTGAAACGGATAAAAAACTTCTAAAAATGTTTTTGATGAACAGTAAACAAGAACAATAAAACAAATTTACTGTAAGTACAAAACGGTACAGTACAGGTATTTTATTGTACCGTAGTTAAATATTTATTTGCCAAACTACAGCATAAGGGATACCAAACAGTAGTTACTAGGACATACTCAGGACTGCAGCTTCCATCCCCTTTAAAATACAACACAGTACAGTATCAGCAAACCATCTACATACTGTGGGAGTAGAACCCACAGCCTTCTCATCGAAAGCAAGTATTTAGTATATAAATACATTTATATATTATATATATAATTATATAATATATAATATTAAATATAATATAATATATAATATAATATAAATATATATATAATATATAATATAATATAATAATATAATATAATAATAAAATAATATAATATATAAAATTATATAAATACAAAAATATTTATTTATATAACGCAAACCTGTTGTGCTACTAACAATGCTTTCAAATACTTTAGCACAATAGTGAGATCAGTTGCTAAACAGCTGCACATTGCAAACAGACTTGGCATAAGCAGCACTAAACCTCTCTTCCCCTGAAGCTCTCAGCTCCTCGTAAAATGCACTTGACACTCAACCATATCTCTTGACTTTGTAGCACCAAGAAATCTGGAAAAAGTAAACATTTATGTGGTGGAGACAAAAGACCAAAAACCAGGGGCACATTTTAAATATTGCTTGTATAATCTTAGAAAGTTGCTAGAATAAAATGTTTTGTGTTACCATGCTGAAAAATAGGAAGACTGAAACTTAAATGGCTGTCTTTATTTAGTGAATTCAGTTGTCACTGATTTGCCAGAAAACCACAAATTTTAAGAGGAACAGACCAAAAGTATGAGCCAAAAATCCCAGACATTCTGTGAAAACCTTGAGAGTTGAAAGCTATGCACTCAACTCCTTGAAACACAAGTGATGGTAGGGTTAAGCAGAAGTGAATGTTAAATTCCATTTCGTAGGAAAGATAATTGATGTTTCGGATGATTGATGCTCTACTATATAAGAATTGGCTAGATGATCTCCATTTTAAGGATGATGCTTATTTTTACCATGGAATGACAGATGCATACCTTTAAAAGCATGTTGAATTAATGTCAGGAGTAAAGGAAAATAGCATAAAATAAAAAATATATATTTACAAGGACACATGTTCATAGTTACAGAGAACTGTGATAAGCCTACTTGTGATATTCAGTCACTTAAAATTATGGGTGGGAAACAGAAAATTTACTCTGACTGCCCCTTTACTACTACTACTACTGGACAGAGGCAGCTCATAAATGCTTTATCCCATGCATGAGTCCCCTCAAATTATTTATGGTATGATCCCAGTTATTCTCATTAGGGATAATATATAATTATCAGCCAGGGATAGGTAAGGCCAGTCTCCAACCAAATGAGATAGGTTAATTCAAGTGCCAAAAGGGAAATTAGCTAGGCTTAAAATGGTCCTCAAGGGCAGCTAGCCTAGTACTTAACCTATGAACCTACACACCATTTAAGACCAATGAGCTAGCTGCAATTTATTTATTTTTATTTCATTTTTACATTTGATTACTGTGAAAGTCAGACTGGACAAAAATCCTTTTTCAGCGGAGGCCCTGGGAGAAAAACTCCACATTTAATATGTAACAATGATTATAATTACAAATACAAGGTTTACATATACATGACTTGACATTTGTGTTAAAGATATAACATTGGATAAAAATACATTCATGTAAATGTTCTTATTAGTGGCATTGTTGCATAGTCTAGTACAAGAAAAGAGAGAATTATTATGATTGAATATCACAAGTAGGCTTACAGACCTCAAACAATTTAAGTTAGCCACCAAAGACTACTTCAAAAATCACTGGACCTGCCACTGTTCGAATCCTCCCTGACCACAACCAACCTACACAGTACTGTTTAACTAATACACAATACTTGGCATGAACAACTTACAACCTATACTTTCTGTCTAACTTCCTAAACTTTTCCTGTACTCTGCTTATTATCTTTAGATTAGCAAACTTTTTTAAACTACAACATTTTACTTCCTATGCTTTCATTGTTATCATCCTTCTGTTCATATTAGTGTATAGTTTGGCAATTACTGTATGAGATTTGTAACTTCTTGAATACCTCTGTTGTTATTTTAATGTTTTGTACATTTTGGAGCTTTTCTCCCGGGCCTCCAGTGAAGAAGGGCTTGAGCTCAGTTGAACACTCCTGGTCAACAAATGTAAAATAAATATTCTTTAAAAAAAAAAAAACAACAAAGTGAATAAACCTATCAGGAAAATTAGTGACATTAATTATATCTGGTTTACGTTCTATAACAATTGGTGGGTAAGCAACTTTCATAGATATCCTACATTAACTGATAGCCTGTACCAGGAGGAGATACAGTACAGTATATATATTGAAACATAAATGCAACTTGAGAATAGTTTAATTATACTCCTTGACTACACACTTTTAGATTGTTATAAGAATGGGTCGAAGTATGCTGAAAGGTGAGATATGATCTGATTTATGTGAGGAACTAGTATTACCTAGAGAAAGACTGTTTAGAGTAAGTAGGACATTGTACTGGAATTCCTTTTTTTATCCAGGATTTGTACAGGAGCATAGCCAAGTGAGACTTGAGAGTTATTTTGAAGCACAATAAATTGGTAATAGATGTTTTCTCTATCAAATTACAATGATCTGTTATTATCACTGGAAGAAGTACTTAAAAAGTCGTTTGTCCCCAGTATCGCCTTCCTCTGGTACAGGCTTTTCACAGTACATTCAGCCTTGTGCCACAACATTAAATGTTGTTTGCTAAATTGCATTTGACAGCGTTATATTATTCTCTTTTGTACTTCTAAGTAGTGCCTTCATTTCACATCTCCTGTCAGAGTTTGTAAGTTTACTTATATTGTCTCACCTCTTTCGCTCGGGTCATGACTGAAAGGAGTCCTTGGATGAGTTCACCTACCCACTTATCAAATGGTAGATAAATCAATAAAAAAAGTGAATGCTGTTACTTAGAGACTGATTCTAAGAAACCGCCAGCCCCTTGTTTGTCCTATTAGACACAATGGAAGGGACTTACTCCAGGGTCAGCCTGTGTTATCTTGATACGTGTCCCTCAAACAGAGTCAGGCATATTGATTATATCCAGGAATAATTTAAATGTTTCTGTACTGGACAATATACAGTAAGTGTGACCATCAGAACTATTTCCCCAGAGTCTCACTGCAGCTTTTCTGGATGTCTGCAGAGCATTTGCTATGCAGTTGTTAATGTAAACAGCTTTGTGAAACTCTTACTCATCCATTAATAGTGGAAGATGTAATTCAAGCAAAAATGGAAACTTTTTTTTTTTTTTTTCATGCAACACAAAATACACCTATGACCTTTAAGCATGCCAGAATACAGGGTCACTATTTTTTTACTGGAGGCTTTTTTAAATTTTAAAATGTTAAAATGGTATTCTGTATCACTTTTGCTCTTAACATTGTTTACGATCTTGGAGACAAGTATCTTAATCGCATAGCAAATGTCTAGTCTGTGGGAAGAGTGACAGTCATACGAGCTGAGGAGGAGTCTTTCTTTGTTACCACAGAAACTCTCTGATATAAAAGCAATGTCAATAAATGACCGTAAGTGACACAGTTCTAGTAGTACTAGGAAGTTAAATTTACTTAATTTCAAAGTTTCAGAACCATCTTTCAATACTGTAGCCAGTGTGCCTTCCATGATATTGTGTGTTAGGCTGTAACATATAGAACTTTCTCTTTCTTTGTAAAGTCATCACACTTCTAATTGACATGCCAGATTATACTTTTTTTTGCATTTTCAAAGCAGCTGCTACAGAGAGCAATTTGGGCATACTTATGTGCTGGAAATTACTGATTATATTGAGAAATAATCCTGTACACTAACAGATGGTTACTGGTATGATGTTTGTTGCAGTAAGAGTTTCTCACTGCTGTTAATTTTAACTGCATAGTTACTGTCAAGTTTTTCACCCTGGGCCTCTGTTGAAAATGGGCTGCGCCTAATCAAATTCTCACATTAGCGAACATAAATAAGTAAATTGACCATGGCTCATATGCTTATTATCATCACTTCAAACCAGGCCATCGATGGGTAAAGACTCTGACTCACTGCCCAATATAAAAATGCCACACTCCTCTCCCCACCGTAGCCTAAACCAGAAAGTTACCAATATGCTCAGATTCCAGGAAGCCAGGCCAGTTGAAAGTTTACACTGAGGCAGGAGGGAGCAGCAAAGGAGAGCTGTGCTCTACAGGGTCGAAGGTAATACAGAGCAGGGTGAGTGATTTATTCCGGAGGGGGGTTAGTAGGAGGGAGAGGGAAAAAAAGGATAGGATCTAAAAAAGAAACAGTAAACATTTGGAGTTTATTTAGACTTCAAACTGTTTAGTACTATATGCCTGCATTTACTCATGCTCTGTAAATTCGTTATCTTGTCATGTCCTGATTTTTATAAACAAAACTGTGGAAAACTTCTCTACCCCTAACTAAGCTACAAATAAAAGAAATCCATGAAAATGTAATGTGAACAAACCAACAAATAGCAATCTGCTTAAACTGTATGAATCCTTGTCTGTAGCTCCCATCCCTGAGACAAGACCATCTATAAAGAGCACCAGTTGTTTAATTAGATTTTTAAGAGGTTCATCATTTTGGGGAGCCCTGCAGGTGTGTGCATATGATTATAACCACAACCCTATTCTTCAGATAGTGATTTTTACTACCTCTAGTCAGTGTCATGAGTGATGGAGAACAAAGACTTGATACAAACAGACACTGCTAGTTCTCTTTAATGGAGAATAGACAGCACATGCTGCTTCATAATGAGAGTTAAACTTTCTTTATTTTTTAATATTTTAATGTAAACAGTGCTTCTCTGTTGGTTATATGAAACTGTCAAGATTCATGAATCTTAAAGGATTTGTTTTTTTTTTCTTTTTATTGATCCTCGGACAACAGAAGCTACAAATCTTAATCACTATAACTCTTCATGGAACCTTACTGTCTGCAAACCTGCTACATAAATGGGATCATACTAATTGCTAGCCTGCCATGGTGGGGAAACTGAGCTGGGAAATACAAAGTCGTTACAACTCTTCAAGTGAAACACTGTGATAAGTCTAATGTTATTAAAAGTGCAATATTTTAACCTACAGGTATTTATTTATTTTGTATATTTTTTTCTCTGTTTATACTTTGAGGGCTGTAGCACCCCTAGTCCCTTTCCCGATGACCCACACAGGGGCATAAGATGGAAGTTTGGGCCTTGGCCATGTCTTAAAGTAGAAGATTGATTGCCTTTGGATGGAAATCAACAAGCTCCTACTTATCAATAACAATACACACACACACACTTCATTTTGGAATGAAATGGCTGCAAGCTATGCTTTCATTAAGTTAATTATTATTAAATGGCAATTAAATCCAGTAAGATAACTCATGATAAAGTAGTGACGGTGTAAATCATCTAATGTGCCCAAAGGACAATATTTGGAAGGAACCCAATCAGGCCACAGCAGCCATCTAATGAAAATTAAGTAGCAGCCCTAAGAAAGGATAAAATTCCACACAAATCTCTGCAATCACTGGGGTAGGGTCCTTGGCGCCAGCTTGCCTGCTACCTAATAAAGCAGTCAAAGGTCCACCCTCTCATCAGTGCCCTAGCCACTGGGGTAGCTGCAGCTTGCCTGATTGAAGGGGGCAAGCTGTCTGAACCTGTACTGCCTTCTACCAGGCTCCTGTACAAATTTAGTCTTGTAAGACTGCCCTTTTGCAGACCCTAGCCTACTCTGACACTTGTTGGGAAAGGCAAAAACATCAAAATTAAACTTTGTGAAAAACAAAATTCTTCCCTGATCCCTTATATGATAACCCCTGTGGGCCAGCAAGACCCATGGCTATCTGCGCTACATTTCTTCTTGCTTTTATGAAGAAGGGTTGGTGGGTGGGTTTCTTTGCTCTCTCTGTTCTTCCTCTGATGTACTTAGTCAGGTCATACCAACAACTCTGTTATCAGCTGTGTTCTAAATCCCAGATATCTAAGTGGATCTCCCCCTCCTACTCTACCTTCCTCACCTGCATCCAGTTGAACTACCTCCACCTTTCCTCTTTCCACCCCCCCCCCAGTGCACATGTTGTTTATCCTCAGACAAAAATGCTCAGTCTTTCAGCTCTTGCCTCACTTACAATTCCTTTAAAACCAACCAATCACAAATGAGCCTCAGACTTTGTCTGCAGCCTGCCGACAACCCAGTAAAGCATGCAAGGGTCCACCCCACACTTGGGACCCCAAGCTGCTGGGGGTGGCCATAGCTGGTCTGATTGAAGGGCTGTCTATGCCTGTACTACCAGGACTGCCATTCTGCCACTGAAATGTGACTGTTCATCCTTCCCCCAAGCATATCTAGTGATACTTGATTAATTTCTTCTCATATGCCCTGTTTAAACCTTAATGTGTTATGTTCTGATAACTGCCCCCATCCCCAGCTACCTCTGTATTGATGTTTGGGTGCTGAACTGTTTGTCTGCACAGTCTTCCTCATAAAATTGCTTCCAAGGATCATAACTTTTTCAACTGCTTTGTTGTCTCTAGCTCTCCTGTCACCCCCCCCTTAGTTCAATGTTTGATTGGTTCAGTGGTTTTAAAAAAAAGAACAAGGTCTTAGAAACCCTTCAAAAAGCTTGCCTCAAACATATCTAGGGTTAAACACCCTGCTGTTGTGGCAGAATAAAGTTATGTTTGCTTAGTAAGGAATTGTGCTATTTATTAATTATCTATTCACCATAGTGTGAAGAGTGTTTTTTTTTGTGCTGTGCACCTGGCCTTACTTACTTGAATTGTTGGTGGTTATATTAAACACCCTTTCACCTACCAAACTGCCTAAGCCATGTTTAAACAAGGTAACAGAATCGAGGTTTTTAATTCTAAGTGGAATATAGTTCCATCAGCAACCAGCACAAAAATGAAAGGAATTTTGTATAACCTTAATTTTGCAACCACCTATTTCCACAATGTTGTTCTAACAATTCCCACATTGTCCCTGTAACTTTCAGAATATAATAACAGTTAAGTCTCATTTGATCAATCTGTACTTAAAGGAAAAAATAGATAACTCCTTCAATATATTACAGTAACTCTTACCCTTAAACCTCTAATTTACTGGGGAAGTCTTCCCATCTTTCAGTTCTATTGCAGGTCCTATATCTGCCTTATAAATTGGGATTAAAACATCTGATAGCTTCCTAGGGGAGGAATGACACACACACACACACACACACACACACACACACACACACACACACACACACACACACACACACACACACACACCTAAATCAAGTCATTGTATAAACAAATCCTCAGTCAATTGCAGGCTAAATTACCAGATTAACTTTAGACCACCTCTGTAATATCTGCACCACAGTCACTTCAGTTTTTCCTTTTTAGTATCAACAGAGAACATTCACTAATGTCATTCTCCACTATGTGAAACAGTATAGTGTCTCTCAATCTGGCAGCCTCCTAACATGATCCTCCATGATATCTTGTAGGTACTCTGTGCTAGGCAGTTGAATCCAAACTAACAAATGCACAATTATCCAGAGTCTCAGGTGAACCTGATGTGACATCTGCAATCTGCTTAGAATGTATTTCACACATGCCCATGAGTTCTATATACCTAAACTGAATTATTTCATTTCCTGATGCTCCTTTCACATGTGAGTATGAAACTGTCCCAGGTCTAGAGGACTGAGAAGTTGATCTTTACTGTCTCAGGTCTCCAGATGTCTAAAGATAATACCACTGGCCTAAATTGATAAGCAGATATAAAAACACAGCATCTTGAGACAGCTGCATGTCCATAAAGGTCCCAGTGCAGTCATATACGCCCCATTCTGGTGAGACTTTAGTTTGTTTGCTTGCAGTAAAAGTATATCAGCTGTGTCTAGAGTTAGGTTAAGATGTAGCAATGCTTCATTAGTGCTGTTATTGAACAAATAAAATAGTAAGGGACCTAAAACAGAGCTTAGGGGATGAACACACACACACACAATTATGCATGGCACCTAAAGCCGTTCTTCATAGAAACAATTCATCTGATTATAATTGATCACAACAAATGCACAAAGTATTGTCTTGGAAGGTTGCCTAACTAAATGTAATCCTCTCCAAGGTCACTGTATGTGTGTCTGTGTTAAAGAATCACTGAAGTGACCTAGTAAATATTTTCTTTTCTATTGCATACTTCATAACCTCATTTTTCATGGCATCTCAAAACATTTTCAGAATGTGTCCTCCTTACCATAAACAGCCATTTTGTAAAGTATTTCCTTGAACCTTATGAAATGTGTTTTCTGGGAAATTGCTCTGTTCCCACAGACTAAACAAGAAAACATTTTTCCATGACCTGCTGATATTATACAAAGTAGAATAATTCAGTTAAATAGTGTATTCATGCCAGGATGTACTAATGTATGGGCTATAGCTGAGTTTTCCTGTTACACCACAATAGATACCCTACTATCCTGATTCAGATTAAAATTTGTGATTCTTAAAGAATCCCTCAGACAAGGCAATCTGCCCAGCTTTAATGTCCTGTAATAAGACAAATTTGTCATTATCTTACAGTCTAGTACTCAATTTTACTTCATCTCAGGATTTTATCAAGTTGCCTGATTTTGAAATGAATCTGTTATGTCGTTTGTACTCTGCTTGCGTTGCTCTGCTGTAGTGTAGACTCTTAAACCAAATTGGGTTCCCTTCCCCCCTACATACTGTTTGTTGCTTTACACTGAGAAGGGGGTGAAATCATTCCTGAATTGCACCACATTACTAGGCATGTGTAGGTGTATGTGTCACCTCCTGGTTAGTTACCATTTAGGGGGCAGCTTAAAAAAAACATACAGAATTAAGATAATGTGCACTGTTTTGCCATGTAGTCTATATTAGCATTTACTTCACCGAGTCTGAAACCAAGGAATGATTACAAATGACAGCTGTTGTTGACCTGTTATTTCCACTGAAGGTGTGCACAACAGGTCTAATATTTAATAAAAAAAAGTTTACAGACATGGAGAGAATACTGCATTAGGTTCTGTGGATGTTTGTTTAAATGAAAGATTTGCTTCATCCAAAGACTGTATAGTGCAAGGCTAATGAGCAAAGATGGTCATTTTAGCTGGTCTGTGACTTTGAATTGCCAGCTTTCTTCAAGGTCCTTAAAACTGTATCACCCTTGTAGTCGTCGTGGTACGGCCCTATACTGTGCTGATACCTTTGTCATAAAACACTGGCATTTGCAATGGTACCGGGAAATCTGAACAGCAAGTAAAAAAAAAAAAAAGTTTGAAACAGTTTAAATAATCCAGCCATGCAGATAGACTGCTGCTGTCAGATAAAAGGGTTACCTAATGAGACAATCTGAGAGTAACTTCTTAAACTGCTTATCAAAATTTCTTGGAGCCTGCCTTGGGCGGTACAGTCCTTAGCAAAATTCTTGCCAGCAGGTATTCATAATTTACTTAACCCACACTTTCCAGTTTTTGGAAGTAAACAAGACAAATTGCTCTATTATATAACTTCAACATTAAATCCCCCGTTAAAAAGTAGACACTAGTAGTTTTGCTGTTACGCTTAGTTTGCACCTCCTTTTAATTTGCTCTGTGTTTTCAGTCCATAGATGGAGCTGTTGCCAAAAAAACACAACAGCAAACAGCAGCTTGCCTTATCTAGTATCCCCTAGATTATAGTCAAACACTTAAAGCTTTGTCTTTTTAACTGTTGATTGAACTCAGAACACCCTGTTACATCTGTAGAAATGTGTTCCCAAATTACACAGTTGGGATTTGGCCAGTCAATTGCTTAGAGATACAGCTGAGTTACTCATGGGACTTGAAGGTGGTTTAGGAATACTCAGGTTTCATGCGTTTTCAGAATTGTGGGCATGTGTGAATAGTGCTTTTAATATTTTTCTGTGCTGCATCTGAAACTGTTTATACAGTTAAGCATATACAAATATAAGGATGGAATATGGAAAGGGGGAATACAGGATAATGCCTTCTGGTTGTTCTGTTTTAGTGCCATACAAAACAATTTGACTTAACTTTATTATAGGATCAAACTGATGTTAAAATTAAGTAAAGTGGGACTTAAAGCGTGAGACATTTCTGACTTATTGGTTAATATGTTGAGTATATTAAAAGGCAGAGTGAGGGTATGGATTCTAAGATAATTGTTACTTGATGGCTGGAATTATATTGATTATTCCCAGTGCCTTAGTACTCAAATGTAATAAATATTTGGTACAAATACCAGCTTACTTTGATTGAGAGTTAACACTCAGGACACATGCACTGCATATAGGAGCAGTGAAGTATGTGCCAATGGAAATGAGACATGACAGCTTTGCCAGGGAACGTCTTGTTACAGATGTTTTATGTTCACCAAACCCACCACAGCTATCTGTACACTTAGAGCATTTTTGTTACTGTAGCAAAAAGATAGTGAGCTTTGGCAGTAAGTGAATAATCATAAATTAGTTAATGACTTCTAAAATTACAACTCTCAAAATAGGGTAGGCTTTTAAGGCAATTCGATATCTGACGAGGTCCATACTATTGGGTGTGGGATAATACCTATTTGCTGATACCCCATTCCTAAACAAGGAGAACAGATGAAGAGGAGAGAGAGAGAGAGAATATTTAAAGGTTACTCGGTGGTGGTGCTGCGGTAGCATTGTCGCCTCACAGTAAGACGCTGTCCGGTTCGATTCTCAGTTAGAGCGTCTTCTGCGTGGGGGCATGCGTGAATGGGCGTACCTTCGGTGAAGGTTGTGCGTCAGGGCTGGCAACTCGGTACGGAAAAATCAACTGCCAATCATTAGCGGACCGGAGTTCCGCTCTGGCGACCCCTAACCGGGAAAAGCCGAAAGTCACAACAACAACTCCCTGGTGAAGGTTAAATTAAGAAAGCATCATCACAGACCTCCCTTAATTTGAGAGAGGGATAGGGAATTACATACTGTCTACCACAGAGCAGAAGCTCTTTTATATACAGAGGAGGCTAAAGAGTTCTAATCAGGACCAGGACCTGTCATTCCAAATCAGTTGTAATGTTGGTCAGCTTTTCCTCCTTGTTAAACAAAACTCAAATGCGAATATGTATGTATTGTTATGAATCTATACATCTTTTCTGCTTGAGTATACACATCTGAAATGGTATTAAGACTAGTTAAAACAAGCTCTAAAGCTGCGGGGGGTTACTGTTTCTTGAAAAAACGGGGAGCAAACACACTTTTAGAGATGGAAGAAACAGCTCCATTTTAAAGAAGAACTGGATGTGGTAAGCCATGGAGAGATGGGCAATTCATTTCACAGGTTTGAGACAAATGTGTTAAATGCCTTTATGTGCTTTGATGAAACAGCTATGGAATTAAAGTGATTTAGCGGAAAAGAAAATATGATCCTCGTGGAGTTAGTAGCGACTCCTTTATCTTGTCAAACCATAACTGTACTTATGGAAAAAGCAGGTTATCTTGTGTATTAACTTGCTGGTATGAATAATCCCATTATTTTCCTAAAGCTGTAACCTTATTCTGTGGCATTATAGGAGGGAATTATTGAAACAGAAAACCTCCATTACCTGTATCCAGACAAGTCATGATGTGGGTTAGTATACTGGGTACTATACTGCTGTGCGATTTGCAACAGTAGGAATGCCTTATTACCTGTAAAGGCATACACTCAATTAGCTATTATCAGTAGCTTGCATTACTTTGAAAGTTAGCATGTCGGATTTTTTATGAAACATAACAGTCTGAGGATGTAAATGTCCTTCTAAACACTGTCATTATTTTTTTTTACCCATGATTTACCATTTAATGCAGAGCAGTGCCACACACACACACACACACACACACACACACACACACACACACACACACACACACACACACACACACACACTGATGAAAAGATGACTGAAACAGTTTAAGGCATTAAGCAGTCACAGTACCCAGGATGTGCAGCTGCTGAGCTGTGACAAAATTAAATGCCAGTATACGTGGACCATGCGATGTTCACCTTACAGGATGCAGGGCATTTTATGTAACTGTGGATAATGATTCCTAAGCAATGTGTGGCGGTCACTGTAGCTGAAATAATATTTGATAGTGGTAAAAGTAGCACTGATGAATATGGCAGTAACCAGCTGTCCTGAGATAGATGTTTGTCTTATGTGATACTGCTGTCACTAGTATGAACTAGAGAGTTTGCAGACTATAAAGGTAAAATGTAGCGTGATACCTTAGTTCTTTTCAAGCCTGAGATTAATATTAAATTGGATGAGCGTGCGTGCACGTTTGTGTGAGAGAGAAATGGATGTGGCATGTTTAGCCGAATGATAGTTTAATCATAACTTTTTTGTTAAAAAAATAGTGGGACACTTGGTTGAATTATGTTGCAGTCAACTTGCTAGAGGTTGACTATAACATCATTCCCTGTGTTTGTCTTTCTTGGTGATTGCCGCACCACTGAGTTAATATATACAAGTTCCAGTGGTGTGGTGGAAGTGCCCCACATGTTAAATTAGTTTGTCTCTTTATTTATTACAGGTTTCTTTTGTTTTTATGTGTCTAAGGTGCTTCATGATTACAATGTAAATGTGTGCGTGTGTTTTTTTACTTCAGGTTTCTTTTGCTTTGTAGGATTATAAGGCATGTTGTGGTTGCATTTGTGATTGTAGTGGTAAGGCCTTTTTTAATCAATTTTGTTTAATTTGGGTTTTGTTTTTGGATTAGAGAAATTATCATTTTAATTGTACTGTTTACATTTGCAGTTATTAAATTGAAGTTTTTTTGTGATTGATCGTCAATAAAATTTCATGCCATTTTGTTTCATTGAATTTAATTAGTGATCAGTAGTGAAAAATAACAGTAAACTCTCAGTTAACTGGCACCCATGGAGATTGACAGATGCCGGATAACTGTAGTTTCTGGTTGCTTGAGAGTTACTATTAAAAATAGGATGGACTAATACTGTACCCTATACTATTTGTTTGTTTGACTTGTTCTCAGGTTGGGGAGAGAGGGAATTTATTCTGATCTTCCTCTTTAAAACTCTAAAAACGTAAGGTATGTTTCTCTGGGGGAAAACAGAAAGCGCAACACCTGAAAATTATACTTTATTTCTTCGATATTTTTTTGCTGGTTGCTTGAGTTCCAGTTTACTGAGAGTTTACTGTAAATATATGCATATGGGTGCAGTCTGGTCAAATACACACATGGTCGAATGGCTTTCCTGCTACTCAGACTGAGCAAATGATAATAAGGTCAAACACTGTTATTTGTGATTGGGCATAATTCTGATCTAAAGTCTAGGTGGAGATTGTTTTTATTTGGGGATTTTAGTGTCAATGTGTTAGGTGTGTTTTTATTGTCTGAGTATTAAGGTTAGCAGGTAGAGTTATAGTTTTCTGAATGGGTTATTTCTAGTTGAGAATCTTTACAAGTGCTGTGATTGCCGTTTTTAGGGAGATTTCTCCCTTCTTTAAGTTGGTGCAGTCATGGAGTTGATATGATTAAGTCTGGGGGGTGGGGGCACAGACGTACTTGCCTCTGCAAAAAATACATTTTAAGGGGATATTTGTAGTTTCAGTGTTATTAGATTTCATTCTGTTCAACATCTACTAATATACTCGCTTATTTGTATTTTCGACACCTACTAATACAATCACACACACACACACACACACACATATATATATATATATATATATATATATATATATATATATATAGTGTGTATACATATAACGCTGAATCTGTGTGCGTTTTTGTGTGTATATATATGTATAATGCCAAGTCTGTGCGTGTACATATAATGCCAAGTTTGTGTGTGTGTGTACATATATATATATATATATATATATACATACATATATATATACACATATAATGCCAAGTCTGTATTACTTTGCCTTTCACTCTCACTCCAGCCCTTATGCCTAATCTCTTTATCTGACCTAATATAATCTACCTCTTAAGTCTACTTTGTCTCTCCTTGATGTATTTTTTCTTAAGATGTTGTGCTTTTTCGTGTATATGATACTCTAGTCTGTCTTATACAAGTGTAATTTTTAATGTCAGTGTAAATTGGGTGCCCCTTACTATTTTATTACCTGCTTCATACCTTCATTGCAGAATAATGTTATTTTGCCTTGCCAACTGGCCCGGGTTGGGTCGGTTATCCATTGTACTTGACTAAAAAATGTATAAATAAAATATATATGTGTGTGTCTATATATAATGTAAATAACATTTCTTCCCCATTCTTTTGTGTGCTTTTGTAGATAATCTTTGATTTAGGATTTAGTACACCTTTCTAACATGATATTAAAAAATAGAAATGCAGTGAAAATAAATACCTAATGCTAGAATAATGACAAGGCAAGTGATGCTGTCAAATTAGCAGCAACAGTGGGATTGTATCAAAAATATGATAGGTAAAAGACCCAACATGGCAGCAGTCCCCTTAATTTAGAACTAGGTGAAGGAGTAAGCATTGACCACCTTTAATAAAATATACCTTTCTACCTGAGATAACCCTTACTTAGAATATCTTTACAGTTAGTCGCAGTCATAATGGAAGAGGTGCTTTTTACAAAATAAAATATTCTATTTAGTTGTAGCTTGCAAACTGCTGATCTTCTGATACGTAAATACTATATGAATGGTGATATACAAATAGACACTTCGCTGAGTTCTGACACTTGGAAAATATGTTGCGATATTTTACATCACCCCACCACCAGTCAGACTGTATCTCTTTAGGTAATGTACTGTGACTAGCACCATAGTTTTACATTTTAAATAATTCTCTTACAAAATATTTCACTTGAAGGACTCAGTAAGCCTTTGCCATGTGATGATACTCTAGCATCATAAAAGTAATTTATTTATAAAGATTGATAGAACATTATAAAAAATATCTCAGGTGAACATTTTCATTTCTAGGTTTAGTAAACTGCATATACGAGAAACATATAAACCGAGTATTTTGGTGAAAACATTCATTGAACCCATACCTTTCAACTTCTTAGAGCAAGAAATCTGGACAGAGCCATAAATAATCGGGGGACAAAGGTTCAAACTAGGCACAATGTTTAACTATTATTCTTCCAAACTTAGCAAGTTGATAAAATTACAGGTGTTGCTTTAGCATAAAATTTCTGAAAGGTACTAAAATGTCTCTCATGATTTTCTGTCTTCAGTCTTTAATGACTTGCCAGTAATTTGCCAGGAAACCACAATTTTTTTGAAAAATGGGCCAAAAATATGAGGCACAAATCTGGGCATTGTGCAAAAATCTGTACAGTTGAGAGGTATGAACCCGCTCCTACTAAATGCTGTTTTTTCCCATGCTAAATTGTCAGCAGAAGTTTGTCAGATCAGTCTAAAAGGTGTTGACTAATGCTGTTTTTTTTTTCCCTGAAAGCTTTCTGGGAAAATTAATCTTTAATAAAGTTAAACCTTCTATTGCTCAGCTCAGGAACATTAGCTTCACAGAACCATTTAGTTACACAGCATTATATTTGCTCTGAAGGAAAACAGTTAACACTAGCAAAAACTAGAATGTTCGGCTACCAAAGGGGACTAGATAGAAAATCTGATTATTTGATAAAAGGTTCATTCCTGACAGATATATGTAGCATGTTACTAAAAGAGTATACATTCATAGTAAATTAATTGTTTGGAGCAGTGCGACTACTTCTCTTCAAAACAAGACAAGAATTAATTCCTAGTTTTCTTACAATATTAGCTAAACTTTAGACTGATTTTTCCCTTACTAGCAAGGTCATATTATTTCTGTGCTTAGGGATATTTCCTAGCTATAACCTTTCATGTCCTTGATATCACTCAGTTTGAAGTGTCACTCTCTTTCTGTCTGGTGTAATAGAAACAGTGAATCATTTTTCTGTATTTTAGTCCCCTTACTTCTGAGCACCAACAGGTGTCAACCATGGGAAAATGCTGTCTTTCAACGTCCGCCAATAGATCATTAAGGATCTTTGTATTCTAGCTATTCACAGCACTATACACAATAGGGTGCAAGCTGCCGATTTGTAAAAGATTTGCGTTCAAATATTGAGAGTGCATTCCTGTTTCCTGTAGTTTTTGTTTCTGTCTTTCGGCTTTTCCCAGTTAGGGGCCGCCACAGCGGAACTCTGGTCCGCTAATGATTGGCAGTAGAGTTTTACGTGCTATCTTCTCAAACTACTCCGCTACTAAACAAGAATTACCTTACTTACATGTTAGTTTGTTGATGGCATGAAACTGTGATCTGTTTCATAATGTTGGGTGAGAATAAATATAGTAGCTGACAAAACAAATGATGTTTTTTATTCCAGCTCTTGAATGTAGGTGGTTTAAGAAGTATGAAACTAATGCTGTATTTTGTAGCACCCCATGCGTTAAGCATTAATACACATCAGTTCCACTATATGTGGTTTAAAAATGTTCAGGCCCTTTTCACTGATTTCTAGCTTGCTGATAGGAAAATAAGTATCTGGTAGCCTGTCTGTGGAGGCAGTCTCAAGCAAAAAGCCTTAATGGTAATTCACTTTGTAAGTAGGTTCTGTGGTGGAATTTGTTATTCACTGATTCAGACCAACAGTCTTAAATTTAAGCAAGTCTGTATATAATTAACAGTTTCTGATAACCTGAAAATAGGATTATTTGTGAAGCCTGGGAAAGAAATCATTTGAATATTGGAACTCAGCTCATACAAGGTTTGCCTTCACAGATTTGTACGTTTTTATTAGTATAGTTCACATACTTCTCAACTGTCCAGATTTTGGCAGAACGTCCAGGCTTTTGTCTCGTATAAAATTTGTGGTTTCTGTGAAATTAGTGTGGACTGCAGTCACTAAGTAATGACAGACATCTGAGTTTCAGACTTAATATCTGTCAGAAAATGCATGCTAATGCAAAATCTATTATTCTAGCAACTTTCTAAGTTTATAAGAGCAATATTAAAATATGTTCCAAATTTGTGGCCTTTGTCCCATCCTCATAAATTTTGGATTTGTCCAAAATTCTTGCTGTAAGAGGTTCAGAGGTATATTTCTAAAGTATCAGTGCACATTAGACAATAAGCTTCTCTGTGCGATTATATAGCGGAATGACAAAAAAAAGGAATGGTTTCTGTTTTGTGTTTGCTTAATTGTTGTCTGACAATGTGAGGAGTGGAATGGCTGATGAAATTGCATGGCATTGTTGCTCATACTATGAAATTCATGGATCATTCTCTGTGCGTTTCCAGTAATGAATGCTCATTCTGTCAGTCTTGTCTTTCCCAGTATCAGCATGTTTGGTCTTGGATTAGATTTTGGGCTGAGTCTGAATGACTAAAAATGAGTTTTATTCTGCTGTAATGCATTTCTTTTAACAACCATTAAAAGGGATGACTTACAGCACCTTTGGAACACTTGGATGGCTGTTGCAGTACCACCTAGAATTGCCTTCGTAGCCTGCAGAATGTGGTTGCTGTTGAATGTTATGTACAGCTGGTGTTACGTGAGGGGAACATCCATGCCTGTATTATAGCAAAGAGAAAACTGTTAAAAATATTTCCTGTTATGTGTGCCCAAAAATTCATGTCAGTTTTTTTTCCTAAAAGGCTAAGGATTCTTTTGACACATTTAGATTACACACTTTATCTGTATCCTTTATATATGTGTGTGTGTGTGTTAGCTTTGCGTTAGCTGTGCATTCTGTTTCACTCTGAGATAATGCTGTGTTATGTATTACTACTTGTGTTTATATTTGCATTAGCTATGAACTCTGTAGCTCTTTAAGATAATGCTGTGTTATGTATTGCCACTTATAAGAAATAACAAAATAATAAGCAGTGGACTTAATAGGAGCGGCTCTATTTGTCTATGCCAGTGATCAGAGTGCATAAAAAACAGAATGAATCCTGTTTGTCTTGTCCTAAAATGCTGCTAGTTGAGAGTGTGTACCACTGCATTTTACGTAGTAGTTTTGAGGACTGTTTACGTGTTCAGCTGTATTACTTTAATGTTTCTGTGCCCTTCTCTGTGAAATGTCTCCTTCTGGGTTGTTCCTCTAAGATGATATCTGATTGAGTGGGATCTATCAGACACTAGTAAACCAGTATATAATTTTAAGTAAAAAGAGTTACTTGCAGGTAGGCTCATGGGTAAATGCAATGAACAGTACAGTAAAGAAATATCTCAGAAATGTAAGTATATAATCGTCCGAAGTAGTTCTGCCGAGTACCTTGCTTATATTAAAGGTTATTTTGTTTCCATTGGCAGGGTGATTGTAGTAATTATATTATACATGCATAGCATTATCAGGGTGTGTATAATACACAGATAGATAGATAGATAGATAGATAGATAGATAGATAGATAGATAGATAGATGGATGGTGTGTGTGGTGTGCAGATGAGATGTTTGTCCAAAACAACAGAAAAAAGAAATTCTCAATGGGCCTGCAGTTCTCTTGACAAAACACAAATTGTACTGTTCACTTCTTTAAGACTTGTTCTAAAATCTTAGAAATAACTCTGTATTTAAACTACTTGAAAATGCAGATAATTACTTGGCCTTTTCAGGCATATTGTATGTTATTCCCTTGGAGATGTATGCATTGTTATGAGTTTTAGTATGAATCTTTTTTAGGTTGCACACAAACAGTTCTTGCAAACAGACTGCCCCTCATATTGTTTGATGGTAGACTCTGATCAGGGCACTCAAATTTGCCTAAATAATGCATGAAAATAAAGCTTCATAAAATAACCTGGAAGAGCTGTTGTTTACCTGACACACATTCATTCACAAAGGAAGAGTCCAAAAGGATAGTTCAGCTTATTTGTGAAAGCACTGTGATTTTCTGATTGCATCAGTGTGGGTTAATGAAAAGGGCAGTTACAAAAAAGGAAAAGTGCTTGGAGTCATGTGCATATACAAAGCAACATAACTCATTTTCAGGCCTAAAATGCCTGTAATATGAAATGTAAAAATCCAACTAGCCAAGAACAATCTGAAAAACTATTAATTTACAAAAAAAAAATTCACTTTTTATTTTGATAGCTCAGTTTGTTAGTGTACTTTCAGATATAAGATTGTTAAACATTAGTTTAGTCACACAGGAGTCGAGAAGCAGGAGGGGACCGAAACGTGCGAGTATGAAACAGACTTCTGGTTTTCAGTCAGCATTTCACAAAATGCATCAGCAAGTTACACTTTATGTATTCTTCTTTGACGATATAAATTTCAGAACTTGCGACGCAGTGTTACTACAGACGTTTAGAATATGATCGTATGTTGTTCCTTATTTACTGACTTTCTTGATAAGACCTATAGTTGTGACATCACAGTAAACAGAGACATTCAGTATGTTTTCAGTATACAAGGAGGCCACAAAACTAGGATAATTATACAAGGGGCAAATAATATAATGCAATGTTATAGTCTTTAATTGTGAAGACAAGGCTGCCCAATACTAGGAAATAGAGGAAGGGTTTATTATTGCATAAGTAGTGATAAGACATTTTTCTTTTTTTTTTTTTTTTTTGAAAGCTCACATTAATTGCAGTCATGAATCTTTCAATAATTGCAGCAATCATAAATATTGCAGATGGCAGTGCTTCCTTTTTGGTGCACACATACAAACATGAGCACAAAAGATGCATGGGAAAATGCATAGTATTAAAAACTGATAAATCTTTCTACTTCACCAGTGTCTTTTCACTACTGTCTTTACAGAAGTTTTAAGTGTGTGTGTGTGTGTGTGTGTGTGTGTGTGTGTGTGTGTGTGTGTGTGTGTGAATACATGTATAATATGCATACCTATGTTTATATTGGTGTTTGTGTGTGTGTATATATATATATATATATATATATGTATATATATATATATATATGTATATATATATATATATTATACATTTTAAACTCGTACACACAAATGATAGTTACATTCATAACAGGTGACTGAGGATAAATTGTAGTAAAATAATAAAATATATGTTCAAGATAAAACTGTCAGCACCTGTTTAATCTAGCTTAAATGTGTTTTCTTCAAATCTGACTTAATAGAAATCACTGAGTAGACCTCATTTCTAAATGAAACACCTGTGCATGCCACATTCTGTCTCCCAACCCATTTTATTATTCAGTACATGACTTTGGATTTGGAAAGTGAATTACATGTAGTGTATTTTTGTGATGCCCCCCCCCCCCCAACTTACACACCCAGACTTATACAGACACTAATTTGACCTGCACTGTTTAGTTTAGTTTTGTTTTGTTTTTTTTGTTTTTTTGTTCTTTAACAGATTTTTCAGGCCTTCTTGCCACACCTTACATAGTAGATAAAGCATTTTGAATACTAACCATGCATTCTGTAAGGAACATTACAGCCTGATGAACTAGTCAAACAAATCAAAAGTAATACTGAAATGGCACTGTGATAGAGGACATTATTAAACTCTCACAGATGGAACTGTTGGAAGAATAATTAATGGGAAAGGGACATTTTTTGTTTAACTTGAATTGTTCCACTTAACAAGGCAGATTTACTCTGTAAAGCATCTGAGTTACAGGGAAAGAATAAAAATCTCTCTGTGCTGATATGTAGTGACAGACTTGTAAGAGCAGATTTAATTTTGACTTAAAAAGTAAACACTGTGATATTTATGGAGATACAACAAAGATTTCATTTTCCTTTCCATATAACTGTAGGAATACAAAGAAATCAGTGGTGGTTTCATGACTGAATTCTAACTTCCTTGCTATGACTTTTTATATTACAGCTGGAAGGTGGTGGAATTTAATATCATGGCATGTAAGAATCATGATTTCTTTTGTGTTCAGAAATAATTAGATGATTGGTTGAGGGGTAGATGTTTTGAATGCCTAAACTAAGGCTCAGATTCTAAATCTTGAACATGGAAACATTATTTGTCTGGGACAACTACTTATTTACCATTTCTAAACTGAACTACCAGGTAAATGAAGGATGGCCTGGTGGACCATGCCAGGAGGATTATGTGAGTTTAGACCTGCTCAGCATATTACAATATTACTTAACCAGGAGTGAAATGTTATATACTTTATTTTTGTTATGTTTGTTATTACTGATGATATACATTATAACTGAGGACTGTTCTGCATGTCCCTCTTGATGCAGCAAAGAACTTATGAGAAAAAAAAGAAACTGTATTAAAAATTATTAAAACAACTAGATAACATATTAATGTTTGGAGATAGGGGGGTCACATTTCAGAAAACAGGCCACTAGGTCATTTAGTGTACCACTGCATTCTTAGATGCTCCCCAACGGTCACAGTACTTTTCAAAGATTTTTCTGTGCTAGTACCAAGTTGGTTGAATATTTTGTCTGGGTGGGAATATCGGGTCTGAAATGCACCAATTATAGTTTTCAGCTGTTGGGATTGAAATACTTAATTTACAGAAAAAGTGTTTAACATTTCATTTTATTTATTTTACATTTGTTGACCGGGCTAGTCCAACTGCTGGATATATGTCCATTTTTAGTAGAGGCCCGGGGAGATAAGCTCTACATTAAACTAAAAAACAAGACAGCAAAAAGTAAAAAAAAAATATCTCAAATACATTATTCAATAAAATTTTCATCAAAGAACTTAATGATAACAGAAAGTGAGTACGAAGTTTAACACAGCAATACAGTACTATTTACATGGCAAAGGGTTTGATATTCACCATAAAGTATGTTAAGTAGGAAAGTACAGTTTGAAATGAAGTATACAGGTTGTCTTAAAAAGTATAACTCTAAAAAACAAGAAAGTTTGGATATATACACTTAAACAAATATTACACTCGTAGTAAAAAGATAGTTGGTCTATATACAAAGTGGAAGACGTGCTCACAGCAAAATGACTGTTGCAATGAACATACTCTGTGCTAGTTCCCTGGGAGTAGGATACTAAAATGGGAGTAAGGGAAGGAATTAGTAATCCCACATTCATGCTTGTTAAACTTGTGTTTAAATGACGTGAACACTTCCAAACAGTTTACTTGTCCTGTTTCATTATTAAAAGAGGGGATATTATGACTCCACCTAGAGATATTCCCTTCTGAGAAATAATATTTTAAAGATTGTGTTTTACTACTTCACTGCTAATGCATGTATGCCTACGCTCTCAAGGCTACTGATATTCTTTACAGCCCATAATACAGTAGTTGAGGAAGAAGTGATGCTGTTTCTTCCTTGTTTTTATTTTTTATGCAAACAGAAGACGGTGCAAGTTTTTCTAATAATGTTCTGCCTTTGCTGTTTATTAAGTCATTAACTTGTTATTTAATTACTCCTTGGATATACTTTTAATGTAACTGATTTTTTGGAAACGGTAAGGTCATTCGTTTTTCCATTTTAAAGAGTGATAGAGCTGGACATTTTATTTTATCCTGAAGCAAAGCTAATTGTATTTTAAAGAACTTGGTGGCAGATGAATAACATTATAATTTGAGTATAAAACAACCATCTGATACCTTTATAGAAAAATAAGCTGTTAAAATATATTTGGCATTGTCTTTAAGTCTGAATTTCAGGTTTGAGAATTCTAATGCAATCATTTTGTTTGTAATTGTTTTAAAATGTCTGTAGTGCCACATGATGTATTTATTGCTGCTGTCAAATCTGCATTTATTGGCATAGTTAACTGTTACCAAAATAGTCTATCATGTAGGCAGATTGGCATTTTGTGATAGTATACACACACACACACACATATATATATATATATATATATATATATATATATATATATATGCACACACATATATATGTGTGTGTGTGTATGTATATGTATATATTGTATATATATATATATATAATACATATATATATATATATATGTGTGCATATATATATATATATATATATATATGCACACACATATATATATATATATATATATATATATATATATATACATATGTACGATGTGACCCTTTAAATTAACATATCTGCTGCAAAAGATGTCTAAACATCTGGCTACAAATAACTTGAAGTATATCAGAATCATAAAACAAGTTACAAACAACCACAAAGGAGCGGCTGCAAATACCTCAACCTTTTACTCATCTCATCTTGTGGGCTGATATGCTGGTATCTATGCAGAACGCAAACACATTTGTATCTCTGTGACATTTATATTGTTATTACCTGCTCCTGTTAGAATATTTAGGTGAGTGTACAGAGGAGGAAGGTTTCTTGTTTTGTGACAAGAGTAATTGAATTTTCATTTCTCATTTGCTACATGTTGCATTAAGACTTTTAAGTACAAGTTATTAAAACGGTTTAGTAATGGTAAATATAAATAAAACAGAAGTCAGGATTTGTACTATGTAGTACTTACTAACAGTATAGACCTTCCCAGTGTGTTAGGAATTCCACACGGAATGAATAACCCACAGCTAGAGACTGTTGCTGAGGCATGTGTTTTATTTGCCACTTGACTGCACTAATTTCATAGCTAACCACAACAGAAGCTGTGAAAGAGTTGCGCTTTTAGACTTACATTTTATCTACTTCTTACATGCTTTAATAATTCTTTATGTTTTGTTTTCTGTTGGCTGTATTATACTGTTATTTTTCTTTGGACTGATTTTCTGTAAGCAGAGTGATATCACATATGTTATAGTGTAATACAACATGCAATACCCCCCCCCCCCAATTTATGTGAGGATGTATGCATCTGTCTGATGGCCTGCAATGCTTTCCTCTGTAAGATAAAAAATATTTAAAATAATTGTGATTGCATATAGCATAAATAGCAGTAGATCCTAGGCTGTCAAGAAAATGTGTTCAACCTATTTCCATTGACAGAGGTTTGGTATTCACTAATGCTAGGTTTGACAGGGTACATATCTTAAAGTGCACTGTCAGATGGGGTACCCACTATGTTATGTACAGAGGTAGGATATCTAGCTGGATGCCCACCTTCAACTGCTAATATTTTCTTTATTGTATGGGTAGCATGACATTGCAGAATACAGCATATCCAGGTTCATGACACAATCAGGACAGCTGTTCCTGGGGCTGAGCATGGTTGGGGAACAGTACTAGAGGGTAATGTTTCTTGTAATATTTCTGGGAAGCAGTGGGAAGATAGCAGAGGTGCTCTCGCCGACACCTCCCCTTCTCAGTGTTCTGCAACTTAGTATTATGATTATATTGTTTAGATGCTCATTTTTACATTGTAAACATACAGAGTATGGTAAAATTCACATCACTGTTTTCCTGGATACCTTTTATTTCTCCAGTTTTACATTGCTTAAAATGGTACGTCACAAGACCTCTCAACTGCTCCTATTTTGGAGGAATGCCCCTATTTTCAGACCTACTTTACCACTGCACATGATGTCCCTATTTTTAGATGTATGATCATATTTTCAGTCTTAATTTACCCCTTCACACAATTTTCTGAACCCAGTCTCATCATATGTGATTTTTGAAGATATTGGCTTGTGTACTTGTGGCTTAATGTTGCTTTTTGTGTTTTGTTACTATTTTTATTGCCTTTTCCACTTCTACCCATCTGCCAATCCCCTTCGTCACCCTTTCTTCCCCATTGATTCCCTCTATAGCTGTCCATAGTCCCATCACATTATTGTGTGGGGAGAGTTAAGCTGAGGCTTGAGGCCTAATATGGGCTACCCCTTAACACCTTCCCTCATGTCCAGCATACACTGATATTATTCCTGGTGCTTCGCCATTAGCAGTGTGACAGAGCAACGACCACCGATCTCCAGTCGAAATCCAACTCTTCCTTTAGGATGGGCAAGCCACAGTATGTTTACTATTCTTGCCTCAAACAACTTCTTAGTGACTAGCCACTCTATTCATGAATATTCTGTGAAGTCTGCCCTGTACCTTTTCCAAAAAGTAGTGTAATTCATAAAAGAAAATCTCACTAGTTTTCCACCACCTGTAGACCTGCCAGGCTGTCTATGATTTGCACATTTTATTAACTCACCTCACATGGAAAGGAGCAATGGTTCCTGGCCTAAAGCTAGCAATGACCATGACTTGTGCAACATTCTTATTTTTTGTTCCTGCTGCTTATTATATATTCACACGGTCTTCAATCTTTAGTTGACATTTTTGCCGTTCTTTATTATGCTGAGCTTTTATCCTGCGTTCATTCTGCTGGAGGATAATGTGTTTTTTCTGTGCTGCGCAGTCATGGATATGACTTGATCACAAATGTTTCCATCAGTGTTGTAGAACAGAGAAGAGTTTGGCTGTCAGACTCCATTGTTGTGCATCACACACCTGACTATAAGATGGGTGGTATGATTGTATGAGGATACACATATAGAGAGATTGTAAACTATCTTAACACTGGTGGTATTGCTTAATTAATACCAACATTAGTATAATGGAAGCATCTGATTTGCTACTACTGTTCTAGGTGCACTTTTGTCTGCACTGTAGCATAAGTTTCACCAACACTTGCACATTGTGCTTCATGGTTCACATACTTGCCTACCTGGACCTTTCCAGGTACATTGTAGTGTAGCAGATGTGCAGTGGAGTAATGGGCCATTTTTATAGGTTCATTGATTCATATGTTAATACTTGGCTAACTGCCCTCTTGGGTCATTTTTGAGTGTAGCCAGTTATTCCATTTGAGAATCAAACCCTGCACCTTGTGTCTGCAAGGCAAACACTAACCATTATGCCAATCTCCATAGTGTAAAAGGCTCTTGTGTGTAGTTATTCTCACTCATGATCCTTATTCATTAACAGGCCATGTTTATAAATACCACTTTGGATATGCTATTCAAGCCCAGGTCACAGATGGTGCTTCATCTCTCTTAAATCACTGAGCCACCATTTAGCTTTTCATGTTCATAGCCTGAAATCCACTGTCTGTCTCCATTCACCCCATATAGGCCTCTGTTAATGCCCGTCCAGATACTGAAATGTAGAAATGACACCATCCAACTTTGTTGACATAACTTGACTAAACTACTTGCATACAAGATTCTATGCCACACTACCGATTCTGCTACTGTTAATGGTTTTCAAAACCAGATAAACAATTTAATAGGATTATGTTACCATATAATATTATATCAACAAGTATGCAGCTTAGGTGATATTATGAAATTGTTACAGGAAGGATATCCTGACAGTGAAAGTCATTGGATATACCAACATATACCATCTACTAGTTTATTTTCTGGAAAAAAAAGGGTTGCATTCCATGTGAGGGACTGCTGTAACCACTACCACTAAATGTGAGAGTGAGATGGAACCTGACACCAAAGGTGAACTGTGAGGTGGCACCAGTGTCTCCACAAAGGGTGAAATGATAGCAAGAAAGTGCACACAAACCTGTTTCCAATGGTAAATCCAAAAGATACAGCTTAGCTCCAGCAGTATAAAGGGAATAGCTGTCCTGACTACAGGCCTCCAAATTAAACCACACACTATTCACTTACAGGTCCCCCCCCCAATTTTCCAACACCCCCATCTCTTCCCATGCTCTTTTATCCATGGTAGCTGCCTTTAACATAAAGAATTATTTTCACACACACACAATTTCTATGGAAGTCTGGCAGAATTCTTAAGCATTCTTCCTGGCCTGGTAGTACTTCCACCGTTCTGAGAAAGTCACATACTTCCAGGTACCTGTTGCTGTTATATCATCAAATAATATTTCTTACACTGGCAGATGGACAAAGTGGTCTTGTTGATATGTGGCCTACACTTTTCTGCCCCACAGAGTAAGTAATTGTTGGCCTCTTCTCAGCCAAACAACAGTGTATAAGTATATTTATACTAAATAAATGTCAAACATAAGATCTTAAAGTTAAATGCATGAATTTTACATAAATAATTACGAAAGTAGAGCAAGTACAGAATAAAATATATGTAGGTTGGCACATAAGAAAACTGAAATAAACATGGATAGTTTTTTTCTGTATGCAGCCTAACTCCAAATATTTAAGTTCCCTAGCTAGACACAAAAGACTGCCCCTTAAATAGCTAGTTACTTATAGACATGTCCACAAACATAATACAATCATCATCAGCATCAACAGCAAGTACTTCTACTGTATCATACAGTTATACAAATAAATCTTCTTTAGTCCCAGTGTCCATAACATCAGTGTTAGGGAAACATGCCATAAACCAGCTTCACCCAGCAAACACGACAGTCACCAAGGTTTGTCAAAACATATTCACATCTGGTTCTTCCTGAATCAGTCCCAGTTGTGTCTGCTCCTTTATCCTCATTTGTTTCTTTATCGTTGTTTGTTGTTTTAGAAGAGATGCCATCATGTGTAGAGAATCAGTACATCTGTCATTTTATTTTCATTCAGCTTGGCATTACCCTTAGCTTCGCACTCTGCATCCCTACTGAATGGAGATCTGCCCCAAGCCCTTCTTTGTCCTTTAATGTATACTTATTTAATATTGATCAGAATGGAATTGGGGAGATGAAATACAATCTATAGTAGTAGTACCTCTTTGTAATGGACATCAGTTTTTTTTTCAATATAGCATTGACAATCCAACATAAAGTAAGGTAAAACACTCTCTAACTTTATTATAGTCATATTTTCATAGTAATACTTTTATACTTACAGTTTATTGCAGTGATTGATAATAGGTTCATAGGTTGGTACTGGGCTATCTGCCCAAAGGCATATATTAGCCCAGCCACGTTGTGCGGTATTCACCACCCCTTTAGTAGTTCCTTAGACCCTTGTACTAGCAGCTAGTACCCTCGGCCCCTATCTAGTAGTGCTGTTGGTGTGATCCCCGGTGTGAACTTTCTGTTACCCATCCATTCATCAAGGTTCCCCTTGAGTGATAGTGAGGGGCTCTGTCTTATGTAGATCGGGACCTTGTTCCATAGTAAGGGAAGTCTCTGCGAAGGGAATCTATCCCTCCAGCATGTTCTATTCATTGTTGTGTTGAGGTTTATATCCCTAGAGCATGTAGCTCGAGTAGATTTGGTTTTGCTAAGATGAAGCATGTTCAACAATTCTGGGTTCAATAATTCTGTATTTAATCATGTCCACTACTTAATATAAAAAAAATTGCCTTTGTAAATTGGTGTGATCTACTCAGGTGAAGGTGGGGAAATGATATACCAAGGCTGACACAAGTGTTTCTAAGGAAGTGATGGTGTAAGACATTGAAGGCATTGTACTGCAGTATTTAATGTAGTAAAAGAGACTTGCTAGATAGATATGTGTCCACAGAATCCAAAGTTGAGGAGTTTATCATTTTATCAATTCTTAAAAATCCAATGTTTTATTAAATATAACCTATATTAAGGTACGACAAAGTAAGTGTTAATATATTTGGTTATTGGATTGGGGGAGGGTCTTGTCCCCCAAAGAAAATGTTTCTGTAATAAAACCCCATAGTTTCAGTAAGACAGTCAAATACCAGGTTTCACACGTGTGGGTTTGACATATTGCTCTTTGCCAAATACTGAGTTGATGAATCAATTTGTGACCAGGCCATGCACACAGTTCCCACAGATAGTATATTAAAAAGGAAAAATAATGAAAATTTAGCTTCAGTAATGTTACGTTTAAACAAACACTGAGATCTTTGTATGTATTTAAAGAATACTTAGAAAATGAGCTCGGAGAATCAGCAGTACTTGGCCTTCAAAAGTAGGGTATTAATGTACAGGGAGTACCTATTCCAGTATGAAACCTGTGAATAGAGACTGAATTTTTTACTGGAGCCACTATTTCCTTTCCGCTCACCATCTGCATTTGCATGTTTATGTGTATGTGCATGGTTCTTCATGCATGTCTTGTAATGGTTTAGATAGAATCTGACAGCAGATCCGAAATACAAATATGGTACTATTATTTATGTATAAAATCATTCACTTGCTTACAATCTGATATCTGAGCTTTTCACAGTCAACAAACTAACAAAGTGAATACATCTGAGTATGTGCTAGTTATTTGTGTGTGTGCGAAGTAAATTGCAATTCTTTTCACTTTGTGCTTGACTGCAGTGACCTAAAATATGTTACTGCTGCTGCTATTATTTCTGTACATCTTCATTTATTTGATTAGAAGAAAACATCTGAGTATACAAAGTCAACAAATTGGTTGTGATTGCTGAGCACATTTTTGTACATGTGTGTGTCTGCACCTACATGTAGATGTGTATGTGTGTGTGAGAGAGTGTCTGTATAAATGCATGTTTACACATTATTAAAAGAATAATACCTTATACGTTGGATGTAAAATACTTCCTACAACAATTACTTATGCTATACTAACTTTGAAACAACTATTCAACAACATTCAGTCAAACTGGGAGACTTCATCTCTACCAGCAGACCTGTCACAGTGCTGGGCCCCCTCCTGTTTGGCATATACTTCTCTGAAGTCCAGGCCAAAACAGAGAGGCTGTGGCTAACCAAGTTTGGGGATGACTGCAAATTAGGTGCTATAACTGAATTTGAAACAATTATTCAACAACACTCAGTCAAACTGGGAGACTTCATCTCTACCAGCAGACCTGTCACCAGTGGTGTCCCACAAGGGTCAGTGTTGGGCCCCATCTTGTTTGGCATATACTTCTCTGAAGTCCATGCCAAAACAGAGAGGCTGTGGCTAACCAAGTTTGGGGATGACTGCAAATTAGGTGCTATCACTGAATTCTCATATGACATTGTGCGGTATTGCTAGCTGTATCAGGAGAAGTGGGACAGTGCATGTGTGTTATATTCCAGATGGCTGGCTGAAGTTTTGTAAATAATTTTTCATTTGACTGTCACATTGATTTGTACAGATCTTGTATTAAAATGTATTTGTAGAAGTTGCTTATGTTAAAAATGTTGCAAAAGAATCAGAGTTCTGAATGTGTATTCTCTCAGAGTCATGTGACTAGATATGATGTCATTCTATAACCACCTGAAGGACAGAACTCTGGCAGCAGCAGTTTGTTTTTATTTTTGTTTTTCTTTGGAACCTAATATAAAAGATCTATGTCAGTTATCACAGTTCAGTTTTTAGTTGTACAGTTCAGTCAGTGAGCATCTCAGCAATGCATCTTACCTTGCGATACCAAGTGAGTTAACTAGGGACAATTTCTCGTTATTTCAGTTAGGAAAAGTACAGTGAGATTAATTTAGTATTATTTCTTTTTCTGCTTCTGTGAGATTCTAGCCAGCTGTGTTATGTTTATATTTCCTGTGACTGAAAATTCTGTTTTTTATTGTAACTAAATATTAGGTATTCTCCTGTTTTCTATTTTATTATCCATTATTAAATATTTATATACCTTTTCATTGTGGCTGATCCTTTAGAGAATACTTTTAACAACTTGAGAGTGCTTGTGCTTATTTTATTGAACTGTGGCCATCCTGTAAGCCTTACTGATTCGGTCACACTCTACCATTTATATCAGTATTAATTTGACAGAGTATAATTGGTTATCCTTGATAAGAGCCTTAGAGTATCTGGCTGGTGCCAGCAATCTACCATTTAGTCTGGAGAGAAGGGACGCAGCTGGTGAACCTGTATCAGCCTTTCCTCTGTGTCTGTGTGTGTGTGTGTGTGTGTGTGTGTGTGTGTGTGTGTGTGTGTGTGTGTGTGTGAGTGTGAAATCAGATATTCAAGGGTGTGTGTGTCAGATACTTGGAACTAGGACACAGTGCTTCAAGGTGAGTATTGTTTGGGATCTGGAGAGACAGACAGTCCAGTCCCAGTGGAGAGTGTTCCCTGTGTGCTCTTCAGGGAAATTGTGTTTGTTGCAAAGAGCTGCATTTGAAGTACTGTGTAAATCCATTCTTGTTTTTAGTGAACACCCCCCACCAGTGTCAATGGCTCTTTGATTACTGGCTTGGTGTAAAGAGGGGCTGTCACACCCCTAACGATGTCAGCATTCTTCAAAATGGGCTTATGCAGGCCAATGATTGGTGCCAAACCCATGGTCTTAAACTAAATGCTAAAAAAATGCATCATCATTCTCTTTGGTGAAAACAATGTCCCTGCTAATTATAAAATAAATAATAATACCCTAAGTACCAATTCTATAGTGAGAGACCTGGGAACACAAGTTGACTGTGACCTCAACTTCGACCACCATGTATCTGCTGTGGTGAGAAAGACATTCGACTTCACTCACCTGATTAACAAATACATCACCTCAAGAGCAAAAGAGGTTATAACTCTCCTGTACTCATCCCTCATCAGACCTATTATTGAATATAATGCTCCCTTTGATATGTACCTTACCAAACACCTGCAGCAGCTTGAGAGAACTCCGAGATTGCTAAGAGAATTCAGGGGGTCCAGCACATGTTTTATGTGAACAGACTGTAGTCACTGTCATTGTACTTACTAGAGTATAGACTACTTACAGGTGACTTGTGTCTGGCTTCCAGGGCTATCTCTGAACCACATCTAATGAAAAGGCTGCACATTCGTAAGTTAAATGGGACTAGAGTCACCCATTCCAGGGACTTTAGTCTAGCCTGTGACATAAATAGGACCTGCTGGAGAGACAGATGCATCTCTCAGAGGTTGCCACTCCTCTGGAATAGGGTTCCAATCCATGACAAGCAGAGCACCTCCATGATCCTGTTTAAATGCAGCCTGGATGACTGGATGGGAAACCATACATTTCTGTGGGGGATTATCCCTGCTTCTCTCCTGGACATGGGTAACCCTTGCTAGAAAAATCTTGGGCATAGACAGTATCTCTCATCTAGTGTTGTATTGGATTTTACGGCTAGGCTTGTAAAGACCCTCAGGTCAATAGCATAGTAAAGTCCATTTAACCTATAATTCCATACCAGAAGGTATTAAATTTAGTGCTATATTAAATGTGTAAAATGGCTAACATTTGTGGCGATTGGTACGTCTGTTTCTAAATGTTTAGTGATAGGTAGGGGAACAACATGGGGTCCTATGATACTGGCAAAGTCGATTACTAAGGTGAGTGACTTTCAAGTGCCTTCTGAGATTGACATGGGTGAATATAATTTTTTCATCCTAGCTTGCAGCCTTGAAGTTAATCCTGGCTTAAGAAGACTCTGAACCCTTCATCTCTAGCCCCTAGTGTATGCCTGGAGTGTGGGCTCAAGAACTGTATCCCATCACCTCTTCCTTATGATTGGCTTGCCTTGGTGTCATTCAGGGTCCCCCTTCCTGCTTCCCCACACTTGTCACTGTAACTGCTGTGCTTTTCTACTGGCAAGTTGCATTGAAAGATTGTTATTTTCTGGTACTAAAAGATCAAAAGCATAGATAGTGATACCATTCAACAAGTTCAGTTCCAGATCCTAGCAATGGGGCCTAACATCTTCTCTCCTTCCAATTCTCCTAGCCTGTCCCACCCACTATTTGTAATTCAGCCTTTCACTGGCCAACATGTGCTTTACTTCTGTAAGCTTTTATCTAGTTCTTATGAGTGCTGGGCTTTCAGCAAGTCTAAGAAGTGTTTCTCCTCATATCTTTCAAAGTAGTCGTCAGTCACCAAGTCTGGGGAAGTCAAGCTTCTCCTTAAAAAGCTGATATGGATTAGGAGTCTTCTTCCTCAGTAGTCTTTCCTTTAAGGGCATCTTAAAAATGAAGAATTCCACACTGGAATGGTTTGTACGTCTCTATCCATTGTCCATGAAGTTGCTTACCTTGGCAAGCTGAGGTGGAATCTTTGATGTCCCACTATAGAGCCCAGGGCTGCAGTTTTTAGAGCTGAAAGCACTTAGACATGGGCCTACGTATACTCTTGAAGATGGGAAGTGTCTGCAGGTCTATCCCACAAATGACTGACATAAAACAGAAGCACACCAAGGCTGACTCCTGTATGATTTACTACATCCAGCATAGGTAGCACCCACATTGAAGAGACCCTGGCACCTAGCCACAATGGCATTGAATAAGGAGTCTGAAAGAGTCCAAAAAACATAGAATGTTTTTGTAAATATGCTTTTTAAACTACTTATCTGAAAAAAGTACTTATTTATTTATTTTATTTATTTATTGCATTTGTTTACCGGGAAAGTCCACTGGGCTTAAAAGAGCCCATTTTCAGTGGAGGCCCAGGGAGAAAAGCTCTAACAAGATACAGAAAAAAATATAAACATTAATTAGTACAGAAATAGAAACAGTGTTACAGATAGTAAATATAGTAACATATACAGAATATATACATAAAAGCAGGAATCTAGTTTGATTACATTAATATGTATATAGAAAATATACATTAAAGCAGAATTCAATAAATTCAATCAGAGTGGTATAAACAGAGATATATTAATCAATATTAATCAGTATTATTGTACCAGTAGCAACAAGTCAAGATAAAAATAAATATGGAGAAAGTATCATCAGTCACTAGTAGCAAAAGACATAGGAATTTAGTAATCATATAAGGAGAGTGAAGAGGTTAGGTTATAAAGCAGGAACATAGCCAGGAAGAGTTGAGATGATTTTTCAGTATTTGTTTGAAGGTGGTGGTGCTGCCTGTGTTTCTTATAGAAGGTGGAAGTGACCAGCTCCTGATCATCCTGGTCCATGAAGTGACCAGCTCCTGATCATCCTGGTCCATGAAGTAACCAGCTCCTGATCATCCTGGTCCATCAAGTCCATCAAAACTTTACTATGAAGAAGCTCTTTATTGTGTCAAGGTCATGGTCAATATTGCTACGTGCTGCTGTAATGCCCTTAATATGGAGACCAAGGCTACTTTAGCTGGTACCTGCTTACATGTAGCTGCATGGTTTTATCTGTTATCTAATCATGATACTATGTTGAGTGTTCCTTTTTATCTGTTATCTGATCATGATACTATGTTGAGTGTCCCTTTTTAAGTGGGATATCTTGTTTGCTGATCCAGCTCTGGAATTTGTTCATGACCTTCAGAAGATTGGAAAGGTGGTGTCTTACAGTGGAGGGTAAGTATACCCCATCAGCATTCCTCCAAGCCTGTTGCTAGATTTTATAGTTAGAAGTCACAGTAGTATGAAGATTTGCATTGTTGGGTTGAATTTCTGCTCCACTCTCAAACTCAGTAACACTGGTTTCAACATCAGCCATCCTGAGTTCATTAGTTCTGTCCATCTGCCAGAATCCTACATGGCACCATCTTTTCTGGCATAAGCCCTTCTGACCTGGTAGTAACCCTGGCATTAACATTTTAAATATCTACTACTGGAATTTATGGTACTAGTGTTTTAGTCATCAATGGCTCCAGCACCAGGGTTCCTGACATGAGCTCCCTTGATGCCAGTGCTTTCAGTACAGAATGGTGCTTTCCACTCATTTCCAGAAGCTACTGTAGGACCCCTGGTAAAACCAAGTCCTTGCAGTATCCACCTTCCTAGGCTGGTATTAGAGCCTACAGGCGGCATTACCTCCTTACCCCTTGTGCAGTAATTACAGTGCAGTGCTTTCTAGCAGCTCATGTTGTAAGGAGAACAGTGGAGTCCCCTAAGTCCAGCCTGCTCCACAAACTTTTGAGAAATGTGCATGCAAATCTAACCATGCAGAACCTGAACTTGACCTTCCAGCAGAAGACCGTCATGATGAAAGGGACAACTATCCTCCCACCCTTAATGGTCCCACTGCAAGCGGATATCTTACAAGATGCCACCAAAATTGTATGAGAGCATCTAGATTCTGTAGTCTTTCTTAAAAAAGGGATAGTGGATCATTTGGCCTCCAACAGAGTGTTTAGCTTGGGCAGTCTTGCATCACTGTTGCTGTTGCAGCCAGATGGAGAGCTGTCACTACTTGAAATTCTGTCATCCATACCCTCCGATAAGGAATCCTGATTATGTACAGATTCAGAGAGCATTTCTTTCTGTCTCTTTGTTCTTGCAGGCACTAAGCTATTTGTTGCATAGCCTGTATTTTTAGAGGGATTTGACTGATAAACTCCATCTTGGTGCACAGGAGATGCTAGAAGGTACGCTGATGGAGGCAAACATTATCTAGATCTCCAGTCTTAACATCCTTATGAGCCATGTGGCCTGTAGTGCCATAGACAGGACTGTTAAAGCAGCAGGATACAGCATTGCCATATACCAGCAGTCCTGGCTGTGATTAACCCAGTTTGCTGGGGTACTGGTGTGACATTTTTTTTACTCTACTTTCAAGAGTCCTACACTGTCTGGTCCCAAATAAATGAGCACCTCAAAGTAGTGAACACGGGAGAGAGAGAGAAACTCCTGGGAGTTGTGCCTGTAAAATTTTGCCCTTTCCATGCATTTGTATACTAGAAAGTACAAGGACCAGCATCAGATGTAGCCCCAGCACAAGCCCACAGCAGCAGAAACCAGAGGATGGTACAGGGAGCAGACAGTATTTATTTATATTTGTTTTCCAGGGTAGTGCACTGATCTCAATGGACCATTTGCAGGCACAGTCTGGAAGAAGGTCCCACTTGAGAGAAAACTCTCCGTCCATGTCCCAGCATGAACAGAAATCTCCATGGAAACATTGGTCAGAAATTGCATGAAGAGGTTATTCAATTCAGTTTTGTACCACTGGATTCAATCATTACACTTGCCCAACATCTCACCCTGTCAAACGTTAGTAGTAAGGAAAGAAGTGCAGAATCTTCTTGAAAAAAAGAGCTATGTGATGGGCTTCACCCAGCCAGAAAGGCTTGTTATTTCAGATTCTATCTGTTGACCCTAAAATCCGATGACCTCAGGGTCATTCTATATCTCAGTTGCCTAAAAGTACTTATTTCCAGAAAAGCCCTTCACATGGTCATATTACAGTCCATTCTTTCATATCTACTCACAAGAAAGACTGCCAAGAACTCATCAAGGTTTCTATACTTTTAGGTTAAAATCAGTCACTAACTTTCCTGGATGTTTCTGTTTGGCCTCACTCTTCCACCTAGGGTATTTACCATTGTATGTCTATAGCAGAGGAACATCTCAGGCTACAGGATTCCAAGTTTTTCTCCTACTGAACAACTGACTCTTTGCTGCTGTGATACTGCTGCTTTTCACCAGAGATAATCTCATGGAATCTTGCATCTCCATGGCTCAGATACTGGTATTCACAAGGTGTTTCCCTAGAAGTTTGTTGCACCTTTCTACCCCAGCACAGGATTATGTCCGTCTATAATGTGACTTCTAACATAGAATCCTTGCAGGTAGCTGTGGCAGATTTTTGCCTCAAGACCCTAGTTCTGATGACAGTGTAAATTTTCATTACTCCTCATGCCAGACTCCATATGAGTGTCCTCCCATGGATCATTCTTTTCAGTTGCCCCAGTTTTCTGTATGCTTCATCACATTCATGACTTCAAGGCATACAGCGTACATATGGCTTTGTAGTTGTCTGCAGCAAACCTAGCAAGTAGCCCCTTCCAACATCAGACATCTCAAGTAATGTTCACCACACAGGTGTCTGCTGTGGGGTGGGGGTTATTTTACTGGGCAGGCAGTTTAGGGGCATATGTCCTAAACAAAGATATAATGCTCTTCTGCTAGTGTATCATAGACAAGGACATCTGCTGCTCTGTTGTTCACATTCCTGAAAAATTGAATGATCTGATGAATGCTTTAAGCCACTCTGCCAGACTTGGTTGCAGCTGTGGATTTAGAGACTCACCTGATTAGGTTCTTCCATAAATGGGTTACTCCAGAGATTGATCATTTTACCAGTTGGTAGAATGCAATTCTCCCCATCTTTTTCTCACTTCAGCAGGGAATGCAAGGAGTGCAGTGATTGCGCACTCTGTACTGTAACAAGGGAGACACATGTATGTATTTTCACCATTTCTACTGATTCCATGTCTCATCAAAACGTTCAGGGAAGAAACAGCAAAATTCATTACCCATTGATGGCTAAGAGGAGATTGGTTTCATGTGACCAGTCTCCTGACAACACAGGGAACTGTCCTGGACCAAGCCAAGAATGCCTGTTATGGCTCAGTGCCAAACAGCTCCTCCTCAGTACTTGATGCCATTGGGTTTCCAGGGTTATTGGAGCTGCTGGAAAGCCTTAAACTTGGCAGGCTTATGCCTCCAAGTCCAAACAGTTCACAGTTTTGTCTGAATACTACCTCTCCAGCAGGTCAGTTTACAGGTTATTTTAACTCCTCTTAGAGGATATAGTAATTCTAGAGTCAAGGTACGTGTGAACATGCTCTGCGTATCATAACTTTGGTGAGTTAAGGACTGTGGTTCAGCACTGGCTTGTCAAGAGCAGGCATATGGCAGGAACTACATGCCTGTACTGAAGAACACTTCACACGTTTTATCAGTGCACATCTGAAGTTAGGCGTTGTGTGGAGGTAACTGTGCTATATGACATTAGAAAATGGCTTAAAATAAGAAACCCCACAGGATACTCAGCAGAACTTGAAATGGCTGCATTACCTCCAGTGAGAGCCTGGAAAAACAAGTTTCTCTGTTGTGATACTAATTCTACGTGCAAACAGCAGTGACATTTCTAAAAGCCACCATATTCTCACTTGCTAAGCTGTGTCCAAACCAACTGTCACATGACTCATCTAAGTTGAATTCAGGTAGTCGGCAGTGGCCTGCCCTATAAAAGCTACACACTGTTTAAGCTGTCTCTAGAATGGTGCTTCCTGATGATTAATAAAAACTGTGTCCATCCAAGGCTCAGGAGACTGCCTGATAGAAAAAAAGCCAGCTGCTGGGTAAAACCAACAGGATGCAAGAAGCTTTGTCCTTTCAAAAGTGTAAAACTTGCTGTACATCCAGTTTAGAGACTATTCCTGAAATCATGATAGTTTGTTTTAATAATTGAAGCAAGTGATTCAAAGATACAAGAAAAAATCAGTGTGAAGAACAGTAAAGAACAACTGCAAATGCTCTGTAGAAGTAGATCTGGAGTTATTGCACAGCAAAAAAATTTTGACTTTGCAATATGAAATTGCTCTGCTACCTCTGTAGCCATGTAGCAATACAATACACCTTGTAGCTGCATTTATGTAAAATAATTAGTGTGTGTATATGTGTGTGAATGTGTTCACATGCTTGTGTTTCTAAAATGTGTGGACATACCATACTACATCTGTGTATATTGCACCACCACAAACACAAACGTATATAAAACAAAAAGTGTGTGTGTGTATATTTCACAGCTATACATCCATGCACTCACTCACTACATGATTACTTTTAGCACCACAGGATATTAATTATTCGTGTAAAACATAAATATGATTTGTGGTATAACAACCATTTTACACAGAATCATCATTGTATTTTAATCTACTTGCTCTGATGAGGATTGTGGTGGAAGCAAACAGAACAGGAAAGACTAGGCTTCCCTACTACCCAAAAAAGGTCTCCAGGTCATTGTGTGGGAACTCCAGGTGGACATAAGCAGGCTGAATGATACAAGCCAGGACTGCAAAAAAAAAAACAGCCATAAGGTGTAAGTGTTACAGTAAAAATGGCCCTTTAGCTCAATTTTGAAAATCTGTGGTTGAGAAAAATTATCTGCAGTGAGGAAAGACTGCATTATTAGCTGATTTGCATGTCTTTGAATCGCTTGATTACCATAAGAACTGTGAACACACACAACTCATCTTAGTTGAATTCAGGTAGTTGGCAATGGCAGTGTTCGTACTTCTACAGACACAAACGCACATACACATGCACACATATATCCACACCCATATTTCTCTACTGCTTTAACAAAGTCCATGATCTTGCCTCCTACATTCACCATGCTCCTATGATAGATTAATACAGTCAGCCAATAATGCCAGGCATTAGAGTTTCATGTTTCCAATCCTTCTGTTAATTGCTGCAAAATCAGTTGCTCTCACGATTTTGTGAGTTAAAGAAATATTTCACAAGTGTCCTTCATGTCTAGTGTCTCACGCCCCTTCATTACAACCAATGCTTGATAGTCTAGGAGGAGTTGAAAGGTATGAAAGCCACTCCACACACACACACACACACACACACACACACACAGGCACTCACCATAGGTTAAGCATTCTCCTCATCTGATTACTCATCTATTCTCACACACACACACACACACACACACACACACACACACACACACACACCTTCTCCAACTATCCCCTTCACCCAACCAGGGGCACACATGAGATATCTAAGTTGAGTTAAGGTAGGTAGAGGTGGCAGCATTCATACCTGTACAGACACGCACACATACACTGCTACACACATATACAAATACACATGTTCACACCTCTGCCACTATCTCTCTGTTAAACTCGCCTTTACTTACCTGTTGATCTTTGTCATTGAAAGTAATGTGAAAGCGGACTTTTGGCTGCGTTAATTAACACAGCTGATGAAGCTGATTTATGGAATCAAGTGGTGGTTATGACAGAGTGGGACCATATGTAATCATGGGGCATAACTCTGCCAGTAATTTGAGTGCTCAACAATCACCTTCCAACCACAATCTGGTACAGTGATTGCATTTGTCCGTCAACCACATGAAGTCACCATCCAGCCTCCTGATCTCCTGTAACCTCACTCATGAGTAAGTCCTTGAGATACCTACAACTCCTTCACCTGTGGCAGCTGTTCCATCCCCTGGAGAGATTATTTTACTCTCTTATACTATTTTACATAAAATATATCTAAAAATAAAAAAACTATTTTCTAAGTATAGTAATATCCAAAAGCGTCAGTGGTACTGGGCAATGCCAGGCTTTTCAGAGGTGATGAATCTACAAATGGAGCAAACACTCAAAACATATCTGGGCAGTCCAGTAACATAGTCGGCCTTAGGTATAGGCAAGCTAGGTGGCCGCCTAGGGTGCCGCTCTAGCAAGGGTGCTTTTCCACTATTTATTTGGTGTAGGTAGACCAGGATGGGGGCACTGGGTGGTGTTGTGGGGGGTGACATGGAGCCCTTTTGCCTAGGGCACCAGTTGACCTAAGGCCGCTCCTGTCCAGTAAGTGAATGATTTGGGCTGTCCAATATTGTCGAGTAAGTGCATGCATAATGCATTTTTTTATTTTCTACTTAACCCTAAAGAACACTTCCTGAAGTACTCACAGTTTCCAAATTTTAGATCAATGTACATTCTGCTTTATGCTGTCCCCCTTAAAATGGAATTGTGTTCCTTTTTGTAAGGCAAGTGATCCAAGAAGATGCTTCATTTCATCAGACTGTAGGGTGACTAGGAATATTTAGCCTTCATGGGACTTTTGTGACTTCTATTTGTGATACTTTTATGACCTACTCAAAGTAGTTTGTGACACTATAGTTTGGCATTACAGAAAAAGTCCGTATAGTATGCTGTTTTGTCTAAGTCCTACGGCTTACTCAGCTGATGTGCATGGCTCAGTTCCAGAGGGATTCCACTTCCTGCTTCAACAGCTGCGCTGAAGGTCCCATGACTTGTTTAGTTTCACATTATGAGTGACTGCAGTGGGACTTAAATCGCTAGTCATCAGACTATCCAGCCTTTGTTTTGCATAGGTAAATATGCCTGATGGAGCAGTACTCACTGAGATCACTGGTTTTATTCAGAATGTGAAAAAAAATGCTGTGTACCTTTAAATCTGGTGTCACACTGTGACCACTTATCTGTTACAGTCTTTTGTTTAGTTAAATAAAGGCCTAACAGTTTCCCTGTGAATGTGTTCAGTGGGCTTTATAATTGAAGTTAATTGTTTGTTCATGCTTGGTTCTTCTGCAGGACAGCATTGTTGTCTTTGTTCTGCTAAGAAGTAGAGCTGTGAGTAGACTATATGCTGAAGTACAAAGAAACATTATAAAAGGACAACTGACTCTTCTCTGAAAGCAGACAATAAATGCTTTGTCTTATTCTATTCCCTTTGTCATTCGCTCATTTATTAATGTTTAGTTCAAAATTAATAAAATATGCCATTTTGTAATGTTAAAGCAGTGCTGATTTCTTTTTTATTTAGGTTTACTTTTTTAAAAAAGTATGATTTTCTCTACTATTTTAATATATTTGGGCAAGGAAAATGCACCTTAATGAAACCCCATAGCTATTTTACAGCTATTGTTTGGTGGAAAATGGAATGTTGGTTTTGTATATGTACGTGTTTAAGTGTTCTGTCTTGGGTTGTGAGGATGATGTGGAGGAACCAGCAAGAAGAACACAGCGATGAAGAAATGTGCTAAGAAGAAGGAAAACCAGTACTGTGTAAAGTGTATCAGAGAATAAATGCAGTTAAAGTAGCAGTCACAAAGGGTACTGTCGGTGTGTGAGAATGTATAATCACGAGAGAATAAGCAATGCAGTATAAGAAATGGACCTCTGAGAAGGAAGCAGAGATTAAAAAGAGAGGCATGCAGATCTCTTCACAAGAAGAAGAAGACAAGGTGAGCTCTAGCTTTTAAAAGTGCAGGGATGTTGCAAGATTAAGAAGAGACCAGATGACTGGCGTTAAGCTCATCCCCTGTACCTCTTATTTGTTTCTGTCTGAATGAGTACATGGTGGGTGAGATTCATGAACACTCTCAAAACAGCATGCCAGTACCTGTACTTTGTAGTCTATAGTCAACCATTTTATATGTGTGTGTGTGTGTGTGTGTGTGTGTGTGTGTGTGTGTGTGTATGTGTATATATATATATATATATATATATATATATATATATATATATATATATATATATTTATATATCCGGTGCCATAGCAGACTTATCGCTGAATGATTTAGCCATACCTTTTAAATAGGTAACATAAAATGTAAAGTATTACTTTGTGTAAAAAGCAGTGCATGTAGTTCCCTCCAGGCCATATACTTTTTTTGCAAGCAGCGCATGCATATCCCTCTCCCCCATACACACACTGTATGATGTTGGCAAAGTGCTCAGGTCTAGGGTGCCCTGCAAATGTGAAGTGGTTACTAATGGCCTCTGTCTGTCTTTGCAACACTGTCCCAATACACAATCCTCATTATAACACTGTGCTGACTGTCCTGAGTCACCCCACTCCCTCCTGATATGCCCATTGCCCAGTGGTACCTGCTCTCGCCTGTCCTGAATTTATCCAGAGGCACATCCTCACTCATACCTGTACTGAATTTATACAGGTGCACATCCTCACACTTGTACTGAACTTATCCAGGGGCACATCCTTCCATGCCAAATGTATGGTACCTCTACGCTGGTCAAACAGTATGATGCACAGGAAGCACTCCAGGTGCAGTTAACTTTTGACAAAACCCCTATTCAAATCATGGCTAGCTACAGTGCCCACTCCACCTATCTGGACCTCTTCAAATCTATCGAGATTCATCCCTTTACCCTGATCCTGGGCGACTTTAACTATCCAGCCATAGATTGGAAGAACTACGCATGCCAAAACACAAATGCCCAGAGATTCCTTGATTTTGTCAATGCAAATGCTTTGGACTAGCTGGCCGATACCCCCACAAGAGGTGATAATATCTTGGACTTGGTAATAACCAACATGAGTAACCACTGCAGCATCCCTACAGTGTCATCCTCCCTGGTAAGGCCTCACCACAAAGCAGTCACTTTGGAAGTCACCATCTGCCCCGACCCCCCCCCCCCCATTAGCTAGGGTCAAACAAAAAAAACTTCTCCAAAGCTGATTATAAACTCCTGAGGGAGGGTATAAACAGCTTCACAGCCCCCTCCCCCTACATGGGAAATGGCACACATGTCTAAACCTACACCAAAGAACTATACAAGCATTTATATAGCTGCATGGAATCAGGAATAGCAGACGGGACAAAATCCTCCTCCTCAAGGAAGAGTAAACCTGTCTGGTGGACATCTGCAGCAAATAAACTCTATAATAGAAGGAAAAAATTCCTATCCAGGACCAAGAAGGAGCAGGTTCCTAATTGGAAGCAATCTCTCCTTAGCATGAACAAGCAAATAGGAGCACTAGTAAAATCCTCCAAAGCAACCTTTGAGTCCAAACTGGCCACATCTACTAAAGACAATCATAAGGCCTTCTTCACATATGTTTGCAGTCTCAAAGGAAGTACTCAGATCTGTTCAGAACTGGTGGTAGAGGACACCACATGCACAAATGCTGTAGATGTAGCCAACTACTGGCAGACAGGTTCAGTGAAACCTTCACCCCTCTGTCCCCCGTCAGTAAATCAGGACATCCCCAGTACCTGTCCCCCTCCCCTTATCTCTAGGGAGCAAGTCATCACTGCCCTCTCAAGGGCAAAAAAATACAGCCTCCATGGGACCCGATAACATCTCAGGCTGCATCCTACATGAAGTCAGGCAGGAGCTTGCAGCACCATTAGACACCCTGTTCAACCAAAGCTTCATCCCAGCTGAGTGGAGGACAGCTACTGTCATCCCGTTGCACAAAGGTGGAGCATCCACCGATCCAGGAAATAATAGATCCATCAGCCTAACTAGCCTGATCTGCAAGGCCATGGAACAGATTATCGTGGACCTCATTAACAAAAACATTGGCAACTTCCAAACACTTGATCCCACACAGTTTGGTTTCATCAAGGGGAGGTGATACCTGTTAAATTTGGTTGACTTCTTTGAAATAGTCACCAAAGCCATGAATGAGGGGAAGGTGCTGCACACCGCCTGCCTTGACCTGGCCAAAGCCATCAATACTATTTCCCACTCTGGTATAATAGATAAACTCTCTCAAGTAGGGATCAATCCATATGTTACCAGATGGGTAGCTCAGTGATGGAACCCACCTAGTCAAAATAGTGGAAGCCACCTCAAGCAGTAGACCCATAATGAGCGGTGTACCCCAGGAATTGGTCTTGAGGCCTCTGTTGTTTGGGATATATTTTTCTGAGTTGCAGGCCAAAACCAGTAGGCTATGGCTGACCAAGTTTGCAGATGACTGCAAGCTGGGCACTGTCATCAATTCCCCTAGTGATTTGGACATCCTCCAAGAGGGTCTCACCCAAACAAATGACTGGTGCCAGAAACATGGCCTCAAACTGAATGCCAAAAAATGCATCATCATCCCCTTTGGGGAGAGTGACGTCCCCACAAATTATCACATTAATAATAAGGTCCTAAGCATGCAATCAGTTGCGAGGGACTTTGGTACCCAAGTTGGTAGCAAACTGACTTTTGACCACCATATTGCCTCCATTCAATGGAAAGCTTTCTACATGGCACACTTCATTAGTAAGGGTATCTCATCCAGGGACAAAGAGATCATAACATCCCTGTAATCTTCCCTTATAAGACCCTTTATTGAGTACAATGCCACTTTTGGCATGTACCTCACAAAGCACATGCAGCAGCTAGAGAGACCACAGAGTTCCTCACCAGGAGAATCCAGAGCCTCAGACATCTACCTACACAGATAGGCTAAAAGCCCTGTACCTCTAATCAGTGTCCAGACTCCTCAGAGGTGATCTCTGTCTGGCATACAAAGCAATCTCAGACCCCGCCTTGATGGGACTGCTGCATATTCGCATGTCAAGCTCGACTTGAGTAATCCCCATGCACGACCTAAACCTGGTCTGTGACATCAGTAGAACTTGTTGGCAGGACAGATTTGTATCCCAGACACACACCTCCCCCCTTCTGTGGAATAGACTTCCTCTCCACATCAAGCAGATTACCTCATTAACCCTTTTTAAGTGCAGCCTGGATAACTGAATGGGGAACAGAAAATACACCCCTTGGATTCCACCTTTGTCCCTGCTGGACAGGGGCATCGGGTGTTGACTTGTAGAAACATGGGCTGCATTCTTGGCTAGGCTTGTAAGGGCATCAGGCCAATAGCCCAATAACTTCCTATGATCTTATAATCCTCTACCCATTTCTTATAATACGCTGAGCTGCTATGGTATGCCGTGCCATAGAATGGTTCTAGAAAGTGCTTTGATTTTACTGCCATTTAAATTCTTCTGGCCTGTAATAAATAGCAGAGACAGAACAGCTAGGTGCACTGAAGGGGAAAGTGAGCTTGTGGTTCTTTCACCTGATTTTTTTCCAAGTCACAGATGTTCATAAGTACCACCCTTTGTCATGAAAGCAGAGAAGGAGAATAATCTGCAAAAGATGATCAGTCTGTCATGTGTTAAGTGCAAAGACGTGAGTGCTTCTACTAAGTAAATGCTGTGGCTATATGTCTTAATGCAATGGCAGAGGGCCTAGAGTACATGGCCCAAGGATTTAAGGGTTTCAGAGGAAGAGGGATGAATAGTACATGGCAAATGACATTGGTTTGAAGTATTAACAGTGGTCTAGCAGCTGAATTGTTTGCAGCAGAATGGAATCGAGGTTGAACAAAGAACAATGATCTATATGAGCTGTCTGGCGGCAGAAGCTTCATGAGCACTTGTATCCTAAACCTTCTGAACTAAATTGCCAGGCTGCAGCACAGGAGTTGTATGATGAAGCCAGGTAGCACCGTGGTATATCATTCAGAACATAAAATTGCAATTCTGCATGAGGATTGCAAACTCAAAGTGAATTCAAGGACATCTCGTGTTTTTGTGAGTAAATGTGATCATGGCAGTGCTATACAAGATGCACATTCTGTAGTGAATTCCACTACATGAGACTCTCAATCTATAGTGAATTCTAGGATACCCTCAGTTCTAGTGAGTTCTAGGATACCCTCATTTCTAGTGAGTAAAGGTAATCATGGTATTACAACAAGGGGTTACAGACTGTGGGGAATTCTAGATCATCTCTGAGTCTTGGGAGTAAGTATGATCAAGAAGCAAATTAGAAATGCTATCTAGATTGATCCTGAAGAGGACCAGGGAATGACTGCTCTAGATCATCTCTGAGTCTTGGGAGTAAGTATGATCAAGAAGCAAATTAGAAATGCCATCTAGATTGATCCTGAAGAGGACCAGGGAATGACTGCTCTAGATCATCTCTGAGTCTTGGGAGTAAGTATGATCAAGAAGCAAATTAGAAATGCTATCTAGATTGATCCTGAAGAGTACCAGGGAATGACTGCTTAATTAATGTGAATAGGAAGCATATTCCAAAGAAGGAGCAATCTCCTGGGCAAATATCTGGCTCTCTAGCATGTTCTGTTTGATTCACTGATGGAGTTTATATCCCTAGAATGGGTGACCCTCGTACTGTTTGTCTTGCACATTTGTAGCACCTTCATTAAGGCTGGATTTCTGAGGGTCACCCTTAAATAGGTGATAGGAGACAGAGTAAAGGGAAAGGCCGTTCAGTCTGTTCCTATAGGGGCATGTTGTTACCACCCTGTATTTTCTTAGTGATGAACCTCTGAGGTCTCGCCAGCTGTTGTAAATACTTAGTCAAGGACATTCTGAATGATGCATTGTTCTCTATTACTGGTCTAATAAGGGCTGTGTACAGTGGGACTATAATCTCCCTGGATCTGGATGCCATACCATTATAAGTTGTGCCACATAGAATGGACATGTGACGGTCAAAGTTCAGGCTACTATCTACCTGTGTACCTAGATTACTTACCTCTGAGTCTTCTCTTAGTGGTGTGTTGTTAATGTTGTCGTTAGCAGGGGTATTTGATTTTCCAATGGGTACAGTAATGCGTTTCTTCTCATTTACTTTCAGGCTGTGGTCCTGACACCAGTCATTTGCCTGATTTAGACCCTCCATGAGGGCTATCTACATCACTGGGGGGATTCAGTGATTGCACCCAGCTTGCAGTCATCTGCAGACCTTGTCATCCAGAAGCCTACCACATTGGCTTTAGTGTTTGAGAAGTATATTCTGAACAGGAATGCCCTGTGGCACACCACTAGTAACTGGCCTGTTTCTGGAACTTGTTGATTTACTCACTTTAACCACCTGTCCTATACTTGCGCCAGTTAGCTATTCATCTGGTGACACAGGAATTTATGTCCAGTTTTGTAAGTTTACTTATAAAACCTGAGTGGGGAATTGTGTCAAAAGACCTTGGCCAGATTTTGAGGTAGGTGGTATGCACTGTTTTACCCTCATCTGTGGTCTTAGTGACTTTCTCAAAGAAGTCCACCAGATTTAGTATGCATGACATACCCTTGACAAAGCCGAATTGGGTCGGGTTCAGTGTTTGGAGGTTTCCTATGTCTTTATTTATCAGATCCATGATTATTCTTTCCATGGCCTTACAAACAAGACAAGTGAAGCTTATGGGTCTGTAATTTTCCAGGTCAGTTGATGGTCCTCCCTTATGCAGAGGGTTGAATGTAGCTGTCCACTCTACTGGAACAAAGCTGGTCTGGAGGCTGTGGTTAAATAGAGATCCTGTTGGTCCTGATTGGTCCTGATTTAAGCTATTTAAGAGACAACCTGGTATATCATCTGGCCACACTGCTGACATGTTTTTAGCTTTACAGAGTGCTGTGGCTACCTGTTCAGTGATAAATATTAGAGTGGTGGAGGGAGTTTCTTGGGGGAGAACTGGGGGTGATGGGAAAGTGGTCCAAGCTGAATTTAGCAGCCAGCAGATTTGCTGTATCTTCTGGCTGAGTATAGGAGATGCCATGTATAACTAATTCCACACATTGTTGGGTATTGCCCTTAAAATTTTGGACATAACTGAAAAATGCCTTATGGTAATCCTAAGCTTTGGAGGTGTTTTTACCTCAAAGTTTGTCCTCCGTGACTTGACTAGTTCCCTGATTCACTTGTTTATACTAACGAGGGACTTGTTGCTCTGTTGTGCACATTCCCTCTTACTTCTCAACAGGATTTTCTTTCTTTTGTTGTATGACCTATTAAGACCAGGTTGGTCCACCAGGGTGGCTTGTTTTAGCAGAGTGACCTGGGCTTATTTTGGTTCAGTATTGCCATTTCTATGCAGGTGCTTATGTGGTCATCCAGGACTTTTTGTGTATTCCTCTACATAGGCTTCTGTGTTTTTTGGATTTGGGGGAGCTTGGAATCTAGCTAAGCCATCACTTAATAGAAGGTAGTTTGCCTTAGAAAAGTCCTTAAATATTTTGGGGTTTTGGGGGGGGGGTCTAGTTTTACCTAAATTTCCAGGAAGACCACTTTGTGATCTGATCTTACCAGCAAGGATATAATACCAGGGGGGCAGCACTCTCCCATATTTGTGAGTACCAGGTCTAGATGTTTGTTCCCCTGGTAGGAGTGCAGACCAGCTGTTACAGGGTATTTGAATTCACAATGTCAAGAAATCTTTGGGTCTGTATGTTACTGGTTGTGTATGCCTCCCAATGGAGTGGTAGTTAAACTCACCCATGAGTATGGCATTGGGTTGGATGGTGAGTGATTCAAATAACTCTAGGTATGATGTGTGGGTTTCCTGGTTCATGGTGGGGGGGCCTGTAGCTAGCAAGAATATGGTAATGGATTTTTCCCATAGTTAGTTGGACATGGAATAGCTCAAGCATGTTGTATTGTTTGACCAGCCTTGAGGTGAGATTATCCTGTATGTAGCTAGACACACCTCCACCTTTCACTCTTTCATATTCAGTGGGTGAACAGAATGTATGGTAGGCATAATAGCCATGCACTGGCAGAGTGGAGTGATTTCCATGGCTTTAAGCCATGTATCGGTAACTGCACAGACATCAGCATTCTCCAGGGTGAGGACAGTTTCTTGTTGAAACTTCTACCTTTAGCTTGTCCTGAATAGCTTTTGTTACGTTGATAAGTGTGATTGTTTTGCAATGCCTAAAAAAGGCAATATAGGAGTGAGTAATGTTTTTTCCAATATCTGAAAGCGTAGAGGAAACAGTTGGAGACCATCCCTGGCAAAGCAGGGTGGTCTGCCGACCATGTCCTCCCAGGCTGACAAGTATTGGACCCTTTTGGAGTGACACCAGTAGCTAAGCCAATTGTTAGTCGATCATTTTCTGTCTGTATTGGGGCATCATCCTTGGAGATGGTAGAGTGCTGCTCAATGTTAGGTTCATACCTGCCTGTGACACACATTCTGAGAGTTCAATCACGTATATCTTCATATAGTCCATGGAGGTATGTCTCAATTCATTTACGCCCACATACACGATCACTGAGTCGTACTAGTACTTAGGGGTGAGTGATCTGAGTGCTTGTGTGATCTGCCGGATCCTGACAGGCAACTAACTCTAACCTTCTCTTTATCCAGCCTTGTGAGTGGTACATCAGTGTGTCACAATAGAGTCACCTATGACCAGAATGTTGAGTTGTGAAGTATTTCATCTTATGGGCTTGGTAGTTGAGACAAAATGAGATGTGGCTTTATGTGTTGTGCTGGTAAACGTCTTATTTGTGTGCATGTGGAGTTTTAGAGGATTGCGCCTGAGAGACCTTTGAGACTTGGGTAAGTTACATGTGAGTACCTCCACCTATGTAGGTCTAAGTTGGTGGTCCTTAGTGGTTGAGGTGAGTGAGCGATGTGTGTGAGTCGCTGACAACCTGCTTGTTGCATTCTTGTGGCAGTATGAGAGAGTCTGGCCTTCAGTAACAATGTGTAACTACATCTCTCACATACTATATTTGTCTGCTTGAAAATTAAGTGGTTGTCAGTGTACATGAGGCAATTGCTACCTTACCTCAGGATGCCCATGTCCATCAAGCTGGAAACAGAGATGGTAGGAAGTGCCCGTCCATGGTTGACAGTCTTACTGTACCTGCCAGGGATGTAATCTGCAGCTAACCTAGCCTGGGATGCTGCCCAGCACCCAAACCAGATGCTCACTGAGCAGTGATAGTCCTGAGTGCTGTGATAAGATAATGCAGACCTAAATAGTCCTAACTGAATGTGTAAGTGCTGCTTACAGTCCAAACTGTTTGCCTGGAGAGTACTGCAGGACTGAGGTACAGTTCTGAGGTAGTTTTACAGGGAAATTTCAACTTCTGGTGTCTGCATATATACAAGGAAGCACTAATCGGCGCTGCATGAAGAGCAGCTTTGTGCAAACACGAGGCTTAAATATGCTCAGGTAAAAACAAATCAACACTAACTAAGGCAACAGGCCAACCAGGCACCACACGGTGATCTTTCCACCAGTAATTCCCAGCTTTGATAAGAGAACCTGCCACAAGAGTGCAGACTTAGACAACCTTAATGTAAAATGACTAGGTTGGAGCTCAGGTGTTGAACAACAAACAAATGCCTCAAACGAACTTAACAATTCACTAGATACACTGCCTGCAAAATCTGATGAACTGGGCATATTTAAGCAACAACTGATGAACTAGAATACAAGCCCATAAGGTCTGTTATGTGTTGCGTGGTGGCATGAGAGGAAATACACTTTCCCCCTCTTATGTTACTGTGCATGCAGCTTCCAACTTCCTGTCCTCGTTAGGTTGCAGTCCTGTTGGTCTTTCCATCCCCTTGGCTAAGAGAGATATATAGCCCTCTGCATTCATTCCTCCCTTTGTCTTCCTTGTCTCTTCCAGCACTCAGGGTAGCTAGTTGCACTGGGTTTTCTAGTTCATGCTTAAGGTTTCATCCCTCTTTACTATGGAGACAGCCATATCATATACACTTTGGAGTGATCTGTCAAAAATGTTTACTGAGAGTCATTGGTAGCTCTGTAACACACAGGCTTGGTATCGGATTGCGTCTCTGCTAACAAACTGTAATGTCCCAGGTTGTGAGTTGCTGCTAGTTCTGTAGCACACAGGCTTTGTCACTGCTGGTTCTGTAGCTGGTTCTGAGCACACAGGCTTTGCATCGGATGGTGTCATTGCTGGTTCTGTAGCACATAGGTTTTGCTTTGAATGGCGTCACTGATGAACTAACTGTGATGTCACAAGTTGTGAGTCACTGGTAGTTCTATAACACACAGGCTTTGCATCAGATGCTCTCTCTACTGAACTAACTCTGATGTCCAAAGTTGTGAGTTACTGGTAGTTCTGAAGCACACAGACTTTGTATTAGATGATGACACTGCTGAAGTAACTGTGATGTCCCAAGTTAAGGTCAAGTGCACATTCTCAGACAAGTAATAAAAGAGGGCTGAACACCCCACAGAACATACAGGGGGAAAGAGCATCTCTGATGGTTGTAGTGCTGTCTCCTGGCTGACCAGGTTAGAGTGTGGCCGGGTATACCATGAGAGGATGAGCTAGAAACTAAAATATCCAGTGCTTTAAGAGATGTCCATACTAACTGCACCCTCATTCCCATCAACAGACTTCTTGGAGACATACTGGTTTCCAGTACAGACTATATATTTATGCCCTTTGTGCACATTATGCATGTTTGAAAGACTGTCATATAACAGGTAAAGATGGGATTTTTGCATCACAGCTCTTCTCCCCATCTTATGAAGTTTTATCATTATGCCCTTGATTTTGTGGTCTTTTTAGTGTATGTTATCCCATTTTATCCTAATGGCCTGTGAGTGTTGCACTGATCATTCCCCTATGGAACTTTAGGAAAAAAGACAGTTCCTATTTATATCTCCACTACAGTAAAGTTACAAGCTTCATTCTTGAAGTGAATTTATTGGCATCCATGTTTCAACCACTTATGATCGGCGACCCAATCATAATCCTCTATTTCCTGCACATTCCATCAATGCAAGCTCATAACTCTGGGTACCATGCAATTGCTTATGTAACTATTGAAAGTGATAGGACCTGACAATTATAGGTGCCTGCTATCAGCTTGCAGTGTTAGATCCACAGTCACAAAACGTATGAAAGACGTACTAAACAACTGACAATGAAATAGTCAAAGTAGCAGCAGTCTGCTTAGAGGCAGTGCTGTAAAGCATCTTTACCTTGTGAGTTGATTATAAACAAACTGTGTATTGAGGGAAGGCTGCAAATGAAGTGAAATGATGCAGGAGTACTACAGAGTGAGCGGGATGGAGGGAGTGGAAGGATGGAGGAAAACCTTAAACTTACAGGTATGTTCAGGGTTTAAGGGAATGGGTGAAATCCAAGAGGGAGACCTTTTGCAGAAGCTGGGTGAAATGGGATGATTAACAGAACATAGGTTCATAGGTGTGTACTAGGCTAATGGCCCTGGAGCCTTTACAAGCCTAGCCCATAGGATTACCCTGGCATCATGCCACCCAACCTTAGTTCCCAGTGCCTCTGTCGAGTAGAGCCACTGGAGTTTTCCCCGGGGTGAATTTTCTATTTGCCATCCACTCATCAAGATTTCTCTTGAAGAGGGCCAGTGAAGTGCTCTATTTGACATGTATGGGAATTCTATTCCATAGCATGGGCAGTCTCTGGGTTATGAACCTATCCTTCCAGCATGTTCTGTTGATTGTGGTAATGAGGTTGAGGTCTCTGGGGCATGTGGTGTGGAGGAATTGGGATTTCTTTAGATGTAGCATTTCTAACAGTGCTGGGTCAGACATGACTTTGTAAGTCAAGCAGAGATCACCTCTAAGTAGGCGATATGAGACAGAGAATAGTTGGAGTTTTTTTAGTCTTTCCATATAGGACAAGTGTTAAACCTAGGATCCTTTTTGTAAGGTACTTTTGTGGTCTCTCCAGTTGTTGCAGGTGTCTAGTGAGGTACATGCCAAATGGGGCATTGTACTCGACTGGCCAAATGAGGGAAGAGTAGAGGGAGACCATGACCTCTTTCTTCCTGGATGCAAAACTCTTAGTAATGAGGTGTGCCACATAGAAGGACTTTCTAACCACAGTGGCAATGTGGTGGTCAAAAGAGAGGTTGCGGTCAACCTGTGTTCCCAGATCTCTTATAATGCCTTCTGTGTTCAGTGGACTACCATCGATGTGATAATTCATGGGAACTGAGTTTTTCCCAAAGGGGATGACGACACATTTTTGGAACTGAGCTTAAGGCCATGGTTCTGACACCAGTCGTTGGTCTCAGTGAGGCCTTTCTTTAGGATGTCAACATCTCTTGGGGAGTTAATAATGGCTCCCAACTAGCAATCGTCTGCAAACTTTGTCAGCCAGAGTTCCTTCGTGTTGGTCTGGACGTCTGAGAAATAGATACCAAACAGGAGAGGACCCAGGACCGATCCCTGTGGGACTCCACTCGTGACTAGTCGGCAGTCTGACTTGGAGTCAGCTACTTTCACACTGTGAGTTCTATCTGTGAGCCAATTTGCAACCCACCTAGTGATATAAGGGTTGATGCCTAGCTTAGTGAGTATTTCTATGATTCCTGAGTGGGGATTGGTATCAAAGGCCTTGGTCAGATCAAGGCAGGCTGTATGAACCACCTTGCCTTCATCCACAGCTCTGGTGATTGACTCAAAGAAGTCGACCAAGTTGAGCAGGCATGATCTAGCCTTCAAAAAACCAAACTGTGTAGGATCCAGAATTTGGAGATTCCCTATATCCTTGTTTATTAGGTCCATGATGATGCGTTCCATAGCTTTGCATATCAGGCTTGTCAGGCTAATGGGGTGATAGTTTCCAGGGTCTGTAGTCTCTCCTCCTTTGTGGAGAGGGATGACTACAGCAGTGCGCCATTTGGTAGGGACAAAGCCTTGAAGTGAGGCTGTGATTGAACAGGGCACACAAGTAAGGTGCCAGTTCACTCTGTAGTTCATGTAGAACTCAGCCAGGGGATATTGTCAGGTCCCAATTCTTGGCCTTGGATCGTGCTGTTTTAACCTCTGCAGCAATAATACTGGATGCCTGGCAATCTACTGGTATTGTGATTGGTCCTTTGGGGGAGGGGGGTAAAGTTGGCATTGAATCTGTCGGCCAGTATATTGGCAATATCTGTTAGCTTGGCATAGGAGGTACCATTGTGCAGTAGCTCAGAGCAAATCTGGGTATTGCCATGGAGATACTTTACATAACTATAGAAGGCCTTGTGGTTGTCTTTACTATCTGCTGCAATTGTGTTTTCATAGCTAGCTTTAGAGGATTTGATGAGGGATCTCAACTTTTTGTTGAGGCTGATAAGGGAGTTTTTCCAGTCTTGGGACTTCACCTTATTCCGCATCAGTTTCCTCCTCCTGTTGTAGAGTTTGTTTTTGGCAGGGGACCACCAGATCGGCTTCCTTTTTTTGGAGGAGACCGTCTTGGTTCTATTGGGTATGGTGAGATCCATGCATTTGTGTACGTGTTCGTACAGTGTATTGGTGTATGATTTGGCTGTCATGCAACTATTCTCCATTTGCGTGGGTGCTGTGAAGTTAGCCACCTCTGTTTTTAGGAGCCCAAAGTTAGCTTTGGAGAACTTTTTCATGGTGGTTACCTTTGCAGGGGTGGGATGTGGATTTCCAAGGTGTTTAGTTTGTGGTGGGATCTAACCAGGGAGGAGTTGACTATTGGTGTAGATCAACGGTCGCCCATGTTAGTAATGACCAGGTCGGGGATATTGCTACCTCTAGTGGGTATAAGAACGAGCTGGTCCAGGGCATTGGAATTGATGAATTCCGGGAAACATTGGGCAAGTGTATTGGTACATGAGTAGTTTTCCATGTTAATGGAGGGGTAGTTGAAGTCGGCCAGTATGAGAGTGTTAGGTTGGACCCTAATATTCTCCAGGGTGCTTAGGAATGTGGAGTGTTAGTCTTGGGACGTGGTTGGGAACCTATAGCAGTCTACGACCTGAATCGTTGTCTTACCCAATGTTAGCTGCCCCTGAAGTATCTCTGATGCATTATGTTGGGCTACCAGTCTGCAGTCTGGAGGTGTGCACATCCTTTATGAATATGGAAACACCGCCACCTTTGGAGCTTCGGTCCAAGTTCTGGGGCCGAAAGGTGTGGAATGAGTTATAGCTTGGTAGTGCAGGGGTGCTTTCTGCTGCCTTGAAACAGGTTTCTGTTACAGCAGAAATGTCTATGTTCTCCATTTTAAGGAGTGCTTCGAGCAAGTGCATTTTGAGATTTAGACTTCTAGCATTGAGCATCATGACCCTCAGATTGCATTTGTTTGTAGCTGTTATGGTGGTACTTTGGTCTTTGGAACACTACCTAAAAAAGGCACTATAAGGGTGGCAAGAGCCTTGGCCAGTATCCGGAAGCCCGGGGTGATAGATGCAGGCCATCTCTGGCAAAGCATTGAGGTCTGTCAATCATGCCATCCCAGGCAGACAGATACTAGATCCCCTTAGAATGACACCAAAAACTTAGCCAATTGTTGAAATCAATAATTTTCTGCTTGTACTGTGTTATACTGGGTGATGGTAGGATGCTGCTCAGGGCTAGGGTCATACCCGGTGGGGCTACATAATCCAAGAGCTCCTCCATGTTTCTTTTCATGTAGTCCAGGGAGGTACGTCTCAGGTCATTCACACCCACATGTACAATGACTGTCATATTTGTACTTGTTGTTGAGGGACCTGAGTACGTGGGTTATGTGGCGGATCCTGGCACCTGACAGGCAGCTGACTGTTACTTTCTCCTTATTCAACCTAGTGAGTGGGATAGTGGGATATCAGTGTGCTTCACTATTGAGTCACCTATGACTAGTGTGTTGGGTATGCTGTTTTGCCTTAGGGGCTTTGTTTGACTGGCATACTGTTCAGGAGAGTTGTGTCTCGTGATTAATATTGTGTTGTAGTGGTTGAGTGCATTTCTGCCTTGGAAGTCTCAGCTGTTTGGGTAGATTTTTATTGAGAGCCTCCGAGAAGGTGGGTTTGTGGTTTGTGTTTTTATGTGAAGGCAGTGCTGGTGTGTGTTCTGGAGGGCTATGTGTTCCATGTGGTGTGGTGCAAGTGTTGACCTTCTCTTCTTGACCCTTTCAGAAGGGATGTAGCAGCAAGGTGATGAAGTTGTTAATCACAACTGTGTGGAAGAATTCCTCCAGAAGTAGAATATTAAAAAACTAATGGAATGATTCAGTAATGCACAATGGTTGCCCATCATGCTTTTGTTTAACTGAGATTAACATCTTCTTCATTTAGCAGACTGGAACCAATGCATATGAGCTGCCGGAATCTGGGTTTATGTATTTATGTAAATGGATACAGCATAATTAGCTAAGCAGCTGTGCTGCTGAAGCCGGGGAGTATGTGGTAGTTGTGCATGAATAACGAAATACAATGCTGTCAGCATGCACACAGTGGTAGTTCATTCCTAAGGGCCTAAGTATAGTTTCAATGTCCTCTGACAGTGGAAACATGCTGAAAACAAGGAAGTATTAATAATGTTACTTAAGTGAGACAGAAGTAACATAAAACTGTTTACAGAGGCAGTGTTCTCTGGCTTTAACTGTTGTTTCACAATAAACAGCATACCCAGCCTGAAAAAAGTACTTTTGCTACTCTGAGCAAGTTACCATCAATTTGTTTGTGCTACTAATATGAAACGGCAATGGCAAGGGAGTAGCTGGTTCTAGTGGTTTGTGATTTACACAACTGATTCCTGGAAAGTTCCTATATAAGGCTTACATCTATTTAAAATGAACCCGTAAATATGTTGGTATTTATTAAGCTGTCCTGACATCTGTTATCTGAACCAGAGATCAAGTTAGATCAGTAGGACTGCTAAGCTAATATTCATTTGTATAGTTCAGTTTTGCCTGTCGCCTCACAGTTAGATGTTGCCCTTTCGATTCTCAGTTAGAGCGTCTTGTGTGTGGCGACATGCATGAATGGGCGTTCCTTCGTTGAAGGTTGTGCGTTAGGCCCGGCAAGCCAGCATGTAAAAATCTACTGCCAATCATTAGCGGACCAGAGTTCCGCGTGGCGATCCCTAACCGGGAAAAGCCGAAAGACACAAACAAACAATAGTTCAGTTTTGCCTTGGCATATAGTTTGGCCTTCCTGGGTCTTGTATCTTTAGTTTATCTATTCCGTTATAGTTTAACGGCTTGTCCCTATTGGGCACAAATCATAGGGGACTGTGAGAAAAATGCTCCCATATTATCATTGAATGTACAAGAATAAGGAGCAAAATCAAGACAATTATGGTTTTCTCCTCAGTACTAATTTAGAATAACATGACTTTTAAGAAAATTGTAACTTCAGTCTAGGCAGTACGGGATATGGCCAGCTGATTTTGATTAATAAAGCAGAGGCGAAATAAACTTTTTAATCTAGCCTATAAACAAACATTTAGAGATGCAGAATACATGGCTACAGCAAATATGAACAGCAGAGCACATTAGCATTGGTAGCATATTTTAAAGGCTCTACATGACTATAAAGTGTGTGTGTGTGTGTGTGTGTGTGTGTGTGTGTAGTTTTGAGTACTGCCCAAGCTTCTTAAATTTCTGAAGAGCCTCTTGCAGGTCCCAACTTGTTCAGTCTTCTTGAGACTTCCTTAACTTTGGCCATCTTTAGGGAATGGTGTAAGCTTCCTTTGGGTATTAGTGCTATGGAGAGAACTTAAATGATCTGAACTGACACTCCCCAATCATTCATAAACGACTGCTTGCTTGTATTTTATAACCTAACAAACTGTACCAACTGTTCAGTTACTGAGCATTACAAGCCCTGTAATAACCTCCACTCTGAAGGCATAATAGTCCTACTGAACAAAATCAAGCTTTACTTAATACTATATTTACTCCCTAGCACTCTGCTATGCTTAGTTTATCAGAGCCTACAGTATTTTTTCGTGTAATTTCAGTTTTACACCAGTAGCTTCTTTAGGTATTCAGACATTATTGGGAGTGAGTTTCTTTTAACTAAGCAATTCAATATATGTGTGAGAAACAAAATGACACAAAGACGTTGTGTAGGAGGCACTACATTAGAGATATTAACTATTGTTCTTTCTTGCTGTGCACATTTGTGAATTTTCATTCCCTAGTTGCAAGTTATTGAGGTGAGTTGTGAGAAAAATTGTGGCAAGAGAAGGAAAACTATCCTGTCGCTGTCAATATAAAACGTGTTTTCTAAATTTGCTAGTTATTCATTATAAGGTTTTGCAATATGTCCATATCTGTATTTATGTTACTACTGTCAAATACAAGTAACTTGCAAATTTTTATATGGTATCAGCTGAAACCTTAGATTATGCTGGAGAAAAATGTCACAGAGACTTGCTCTTTTAACTTGTACAATGTGATGCATTTTATACTAATTATGCAAGCAGGTATAATTGTCATATTTCTGTAATACCTCAAAAAATAAGCATCTAGGATGGAATGAATTGCTTTCAAGTTAAAGCTGAAGACAGGTGGAACAAAAGTGCTTTTGATGCTTGTTCTGTCTTGTATGGTTTCCAAGGTATGGAAAGTCATTTCTGAAAGCTTACAGAAAGACAACTCTGTAGTGTTTGCATTATAATATATTCTACTGATGTAAAAACAAAATTATTGTAAGAAGATTTGTTGCTGAGAAAGCTCTGTTTGTGCTTTTTAATAGCATTCACTGCCCACAAGATGTTTATATTTGTTGTTTTGGTTGCTTAAAAGATTTTTAGAAAAGTCAGCAATGTAAGGCTTTAGGGATGTAAGTAGTGGCGTACATTTCCAGCGCTCCTAGGTGAAGGAACCAAACCTCTGTAGTAATATTACTTAACCCCTAAGAGCTGTCTCCATTGAATTTTCTTCATAGTATCAGAGAACAATGGTATATTACTCTATTAAAACTCATCTGTAATAAGTGTAAAAGTCATAGTATTTCATTCTCTTTTTGTCCATGTAGCGTTTCTGTAGAATCCCACTTCCTCACTACACTTGCTTTTCTCCTTTAACTACATCACCGCTATCCCTTTCTTACATTCCATATCTTTTTCAAGACACTCATCATTTTATTCTTACACAATCCTCTTTACCTCCCTTATCCCATTTCCCCATTTTATTCCTTCTTTTGTTGGTAATAACACAATCCTCCCCTACTTGTACTAATTCCACTCACTCGTTTATGCTCTACTTCATTGTTTCCTCTTAATTTAACAAACAACCTTTTCAAAATTCCACACTCGCCTTGTAGACCATCTATGATTACTTTGTCTTTATGCTTCGCATGAAGATGTTTATTCTGTGCATTTTTCATATGTAATCCAAGACTTAAACTAATCAAGTGTCTTGAGCCGGGTTTGCGTAACTTCACCTGTCATTCTATATCTAAATAGTTTCTGTACTCACTCACTCACTCATCTCCAGGTCCCCTCTGTAAAGATGGTTTATAAATAATATTCAATCGGGTTAACAACATGTAATAAAATGCATTCATTTTGCATAATCAGCTAAACCGTCTGCCACACCCAACATTTGTTTTTTTGTTTTTGTTTTTTTTTTTGTTTTTTTTTGTAAGGTTCACTTCTAACCAAAGACAGTTATAACAAATCTTGTATCAGTGCAACTCAAATTAGCTTTGTATTACAGTGTTTTTGTAAAGCACTGTACAATATAAGGTAATATCAATAGTTAAAGATCCAAAGCTGAGAATGCCAAGTTGCTCTAAAATATTATTTTAATGAAGTAAATAATTTAGAGACTTACATTTTACATTAAAAATATATTTATTTGATATTTGTCACACAATCAGTTTACTGCACTGTTATGGTCTGCAAATATGATATAAAGTGGGTATTTTGACAAGGAAAATATATTTTATAAGCTGTCACAGTTGCTGCATAAATCATTCAAAACAGTTTCCTTTATTAGCAGCACCTAGTGTCACTTATATTTTTACTGCCATACTACGTTTAAACACTAGATTTAGGTTGGGGGTGGTATTCAGAAAATTATGGGCTGAGGGTGTCAGATACAAAAGCTAGTTGTACCTAACTACAACCAGAAATGACTGATCATAATTTGAAAATGGGTGGGTAATAAACATAAACACTTTACAACTCGTGTATGTTATTTTAACTGAGTGCCTTTCAGCAGTCCAGGCATCATCAAGAAGCATAACATATTTTACAGCAAGGTTTCCTGCCTACAGTTGCAGTTTTATGTACTAATTATATGTAGACCATAGCTGTGTTGTTGTTGTAGCTGCCCGTATATAGCTGTGTTGAATATTTCAAGTTACTTTTCCTTTTTCAAAATAGCTTTAAGTTATGCTGGCTCACCGTGTCAAATCCTGAGCTCTCTGTGAGTCTGTGCCCCTGTCGTGATAGCACTTCATTGTCAGGTTGCTAGGAATGGTGACACACAGAGAGGGATTAAGAATGAATAAGGCTTTCATTACTAAATGCGACAAACTTAAAAAAAAAAAAAAAGCTGACCACATTGTGCTATCACACAGAAGCTGCAACATGTGCAGTTGTTTTGGCCTGACATCTACATGCCTGGCAGAGTAATCCAGTTTCAGAAATTCCCTTAACAATGGTAGGTGAGCCGAACCATGTTACTAGCTCCTGTTAACAGCCTGATCTGCTGCAGATAATGGGACTACATAATCCCTACTATAAATGCAGTCATACCTCTCAACTGTCCCTGGTTTGCCTCAAAATGCTGCTATGTCCTTCCTAATCCCTTCTAAAAATGGTGATTTGGTGAGAAAAAGTGATGGGTTGTACGTGATAAATAATGACCAAGTTATTAGCCTATTACTTCTGAAAATGCACTAATGCATTGTTCACATTCTGTTGTTGTCATTTCTCAAATTAAAAAGTACTAATATTTTGCATAGTATCTTTGATTATTTCTGGACATGGCCAGACTCTACAGAAACTCGTGTCCATGTGTTGAATTATCATTGCCACCAGTGCTATATTTCAGATGCTTAGTCATGCACAAATGGTCAGCACAAAGTAGTTCTGCAGCTTAATATAAGTCGTTCAGCAAGTGTGAAACTTGCAAAAAGGAAATGTTAATAATTTAAATGTCAGGTAAATGGCTTACAGAGCGATCTTTTATCTAAAGTCACAAAACTGTTCTCAGTTACAGATATGTGTATATTTAAGTTTATGTAAATGTTTTTTAAACCACAAGCTGTTTCTCTCAGTTTTGTTTTCGCTTGGCTTTTGATGAGCAGATTGTTCATCCTACACCTAGGTCATGAGCTTCTATATTGAACTTCACAAAAGCTTTCAATATGAAGGTCTGTAAAGTCAGAAAACTGTGTGCATGCTGTAAGTGGGCAAAATACTGTATGCAACACGAAACTGTTTTCTGGTTTTGTGTTTGTCTGTGCTGTGTCTTATTTTTGTAATATTTAGCAAGATATATGTAGATCAGAAGCAAAAAACGTAGAAAGCGCATAATATTGAGAATATTGGTTGCCCAACCAAAGTCTTTGCAGCTATGGTAAGGGGGGTTTCTGGTTACATCATTCCACTGGGACAAGGGTCACAAATCCTTGTGTGTTTTTAACTGTCAGTACAGCCCAATACTCCGTATTTGAATATGCTTTGTTTTACATTTTCTTTGAAATAACATGTTATACTAATACTGCTTTAATGATGAACATGGTAGGGAATTTAGTGCAGAATGAGAGTGGACTGTTAGATACATGAGTCTTGCGAATATGTCTAAACATAACTGTACTACGGAAGAGAGTGGCTGTTATTTTGAACTTTGAACTGTGGCATTTTATCTGTGCCTGCAGTATTGTCCTTTAATAACTCACCAACAGAATGTGAAGATTCAGATTATTATTCTGAAGAGATGTGTTTTGTGGGAGAGAGAGACTTATTATAATAGCTCATGCATTGCCACAGCTGGGTATAGAGTATTTCTGTCCAGTCTGCAAAAAATAAATTGACTTTTGAAAATAACTGAAGACTTTCACAGAAGCAAACCTCAGGCATGCTTAAAATGAAATTAATGGGGCATATCATACATGGAGGCCTTATGTTCCAAAGGCAGGTGCTTTGTTTTCTTTGAAGACTTACAGAGGAATCTTTGACTCTTGTGTATCTTGACCACAGCAGCATGTTGCAGTGTAGCAGAATACAGATGCGCAGGAAAAGGTAGCGGAGCACATTCTGTTTTCTTTGGCACAGCAATGTTTGTATGTTGTGTGTACTAAAATGATGAGCCTTGAGAGGAACCTAGCTGCTCTTTGTCCCTTCCTTTCTGCAGTTGGAAATTTGCATACTTAACTAAGCTTTCAAGGCTATTTTTTTTTTCATTTTAGCTACAGGTCCATCCCTTGTATGACACCCATCAAGGCATTTGTGAGCTGCAGTGAGAAATTTAGATTCCCTCTATAATTAAACTTTTGGCTTATGGTAGTACAACTTTGTTGACAAATGACTTGCATGTGTTTGAATCAGAGATGTTTCTCCCATTATTTTATGGGGGGGGTTAGTGAAGACACATGAGATATAGCTGAAATAAGATTAGGAATGATATTTACTGATGCATTTTCTTCCTGCAAAAAAAAAAAAAAAAAAACTAACAACATGATATTTGTTTACATGAAGATGTCTTTAAATGCATGCACTTCTGATGTAATGTCACCACTGGCTACCATAAATTATCAAAATCATAAGAATATTTTCAGGTTTGTACTCAGTTGCATTTTTACCACACACTGTATGCCACAATTGCAGAAAACTGTCAGAACAAATTATGAATATTTTAAGTCTTGAAAAGATATCACTGAGAGTAACCATAGAGATTTCATGAAAGGTTTAGGTGAACAACATAACCACCCCGTTAAACATAGTATTTGTTGCATGTGGGGCATCATAGGGCATTGCAGGCTGCATGTTTTGGTGTGATAACAAAATGAGTCCCTTGAGGTTCACTTCCAGGATTTAATATTACAGTCTTCATTGGTAGGAGAATTTTCCTGTAATAATTCTATATACGCATTATTCTTAGGAATACCACCTTTAGAAGAAAAAACTGGACTGAATAAGGAATGTAACTGGAAAGTATTTTTTGTAATTGGTGAGTTTTAATAGGTTAATTGTATAATTAATTGTTTAACCACTTTGAGTGTAATATATATATATATATATATATATATATATATATATATATATATATATATATAGATAGCAGTGCTTTTTTTATTTTGTGTTAACTCCTAGAAGGCTATATTTGCTGAGGCGCTAGAGTTTTTGTCTGTTGTATTAAATATTGTATATTATTGTTGTGTGCAGTGTATTTTTCACTGGCCAGTGTTTTTTCTTATCCTCTGTCCATCCCCTTGCCTTGTCCTGGCAGAACCAGGGTAGTCTTTCTTCATAAAACTTATGCTATGCTAGTTCTTTCTTTTCACCTTTTTGCTCTGTCTTCAGGGATTTACAGTGCTCTGGAGAGGAGTCCTAGTTTACATTGCATTGTAAGGAAACGTAGAGGGGACAGGTAGTCTGGTAAAGTTTTAGATGCCATGCTGTCTGATTCCTGCCAGCCTTGGTCTTCACAGTGACAAAGCTAAAGCTGCCAATTAAGATCTAGTGTTACGTAATTTCATTTTGTGGATGACGGTGTCATCATAGTCTCAAGTAGCTCATTTTTCTGGATGAGGCCTCACCAGTACCCATTATAAGGATGACCTCTTCCACTCTAAATTTCACACACATGGCCTCTGCCACTGTCCAGCTAGTTGTGGCCCTTTTTCATCAACAACTGTCTCCTTGATGCTAAAGTGGTCGAGTTTAAGCTGTTGCCACTGCAAATACTTTGCAAAGCCAGCAAGCTGGGACATTAGTTTTTAACTTCATCACCAATTTCTTGGCAAACACCAAGAACCTAAGAGTAAGCATTTTTTCATGTTCATTACTGCTAATGTACATATTCATAAAGATATACTAACCTTGAAATCACATTGCCATAGATAAAGTGAAATAGTATAGTATCTATTTACAGGACTGCTCCACTCCATCTGTGATTATTGGTTGATTAGTTGGTTTTCCATAACTTCAGCTACTGAACTAAAGGAGCTTTTATAGAGAAATACAGTTAAATACCATTCAACAGATTCTCTTAAATAAATAGATTACGCCCTTTTATTCACTCTACAATGTGCGGTGAGGCATACTGTCACAGAGATCCAGAATACTGGAACCAGGTAACTGTTCCCTTTGGTGGTTCTTGTGAAGGTACTATATACGTCTCTTCTGGGCAGTTAAGAAAGCATCATCTTGCTTTACTAGAATCCCTCTTGTTACTCGTATGACTCCTGTTTTCTCCTCAAAAATGTACTTTAAAGCAGATTTCATGGAAGATGAAGTCAGATCAAAATAAGCTGATGGAGCTAACATTTTCTTCTGGGCACCGATAAAGGCATTGTCCAGCAACATTAAGCCAAGTACTGTATCATACCAAACTCTTATTTAATTATATATTTGGCTACATTTAATAATATGTTCCATCAAAATGGAAGCATTGTGTCTAGTAACACTGCCAAACTATGTATATGCTTCGCAGGCTCAGTCTTTTGATTCTCTTGGGAACGCTTTATCAAGTTTTTCAATCAGTCCTTCCACTCTTCTGTTTTGGTAAAATTTTCTTGCAGGTACTTACAATGCTGGGCTCTTAGCTTGGACTAAATTTAAAAGACTTGTTGCCAGAGCTTGTCTTTTTCCCATCCAGTCTATAAAGTTGCTTCAAATTCAAGCTAATGTTTCTGTTTTTCATACAGACTTCTCTTCTCAAAAACAGGCAGTATTTAGAATCAGGAAACCTTCCCCATCATGACTTGTTACACATATATACAATGCAAAACACTTTTGATCATAGAGGCTTTACTTGAAAATCTTTTATGTAAGCACTGTGTGGAAACAGTCCCTTTTCCCAGTCAGCCTGTACCCTTCACATCCTAGCAGAAAGTGGCTGAACATATTAAAAGACAAGGCATTCAAACATTTACATTTAAATATCACCTTTATGAATTGGTAAAGGACCAAATTATACATTTTTTATAGGAAGCAGCAAAATCTATTTCCTGAGAAACGCTAACCACAAGAAGATGAGAAGAGAGGTTTGGTATGGCTTGATGGATTCCTTAAGTGTTTTAAGGCTGTGTAAAATGCGTATTATCAGTTACGGACTGCAGAGTTAATCCCTCTTTGGAGTTTACTTCTTTTACCTTCCATCTGCCAGAATGGTTTCAAAAATGTACTGGGGTTATAGCTTCTCTGGGGGCAGAAACATTTTTAAGACATATAACTGGCATTTTCTTGCAGGTACTTACAATGCTGGGCTCTTAGCTTTGGCTTTCCTGAGAACCATATTCAAAAATCTGAAAAGGCTTCTATGGGTGAGTGCCTTACTTCCTACACCTTTCTACAGAGAATAGATTTAATAGGGATGATGCTATAATTAACTGGGAGAATGGGAAATCACAATTGATTTTTTTTTTTTTTTTTTTGGGTGGGGGTCAGATAATTCAGGAGTACTCCTGACTTTTTTATTTGTGCTTTATTTAACTTTGTATACTGAGGTAGTACACTGATCACAATACACCAGGCACAGCCTGGGTGAAGAACAGAACTAATTCACAAACACAACTTGAGTGGGATATGGCAAAGGTAAAATTTGATTTGATGGAGACTTGAAAGATAGCCTATTACAGAATAATTGTAATGGTTAGGGATATTCCTGTAAACTTACAACTGAAGCTAGTTAAGCTGATGATGGAGGAATCCTACAAATAAGGGGTGATTAGTCAAGCCTACTGTAGTCTTTGAGAATGTAACAGAAAGTGTATAGATAAGTGTAAAGACTCTTGGACTTCTGTAGCGCAAAAGCCATTCTCCCAGACATGTTGGTGCAGAATTTGCAATGTAAATCCAGATGTTTCAGAATATTTGCTTGGAAGTGTCTACACGGCTATTTCTCCATATTTGCACAAAAAAGCACTTGTTTGCACAGGGCTCGGATGTCTGTTGGAAATATGGAAACTTGGTTAAGGTAGCCTGTGTTCTGGAACTGCATATTGTTGCAGGTTTTCAAGGAACAGATGGAGAAAGTATTGAGTATCATGCTTTGTACACCCATAGAGCTATCAAAATCTCTCTTGTGATGGGTGGCATGGGTTGTCCAGAAATGATTAGCATTTTCTCTTTTTGCATATGGCTGTGTATAAAAACATTACCGAGAACCAAGAAGCTAAACACTTGAAAGCAACAGAAGGAGCCAAGATCATAAAGAATTCATTACTGGGAAGGGAAGAGAGGGACCTTACCCAGTATGATTGTCTGAAGGACATGCTGGTACGGTTGCCTTGGGTCAACGACTGGGCACAGGAAGAAAACTTTTTTTTTTTCATTTTGTTCCAGTCTTCTTTGGCGTATGATATAATTATGGAAAAAGAATTATTTCAATGATATTTTGGAGACGTTTGAATATGAGCACTGATTTTTCAAATTTAATGAGATATCTAACCTGGCTGTTGAAGTGACACCCTGACCCCTTGTGTAAAATGGGAAAAGGGTTGAGAATAGATGGGCGGATCTACAATTCCTTATTTCTAGAAAATGAAATTGTTCATTTTGCACGTAGTAACACTAGATTATAGTAGATTACTGTATCAGTGAAACTTGGTTGATGTAAATATGCACTTGAGTAGCCCAGCTATATGATTTTTTTTTTCATTTAAATTTTCATGATTTCTCTTAGTGCATAGCTAGAAAATCTTGAAGTTTCTAGGGCTGGTTCGTTGAGTATGGTTTGTTTTAGGATTAAATCTGATTGCTCATTAAAGAGTTTAAAAATAATAATAGTGTCAAATCAGAATAATTTATTCTATATACTGTATTCATCTGGTCATAACCTTCCTGATTTTGACTGGTAACTCACCAGCATAGTTTTTATGTGCCACTTACATGACTTTGGCATTTGCCGAATACGCACATTCTAGCTGCTTAAATATTTCCAGGATGCATGCACTGTATACTCTATGTAATAACATGAGTTTGGTTAGACTGGACTCTTGTATACATATCTGTTATTCATTACACAGCAGGATACATTTAATCAAAATGTTTATACTCCATTTACTCAAATATTCTTTTACAAAATGTGATGGACTACCACTATTAAAGAAATGTTTCTGTGGCAAGGTGCTGCTGACTGAACTCCATAGAAAATGTTATGCATAAACTTCAGCAGTATCGCTTATACTTTCACAACTCACATTAGTATATAATAGCGCAAGCCTTCAGTAACTATTCTATACAATCTCTGTCTTATGTAAACCTTTGCAAAAACTTTATTGGTATACATAGTTTCTTGTTGAATATAGTTGTTATAATTTGCTTAGCTTTTACCTTCCTGTTAAAGATCACAAATTAAAGAAATACTTGTGTTATATGCTCGTATTAACATGGATGGCAACAAAATAAAATAATCCATTTCCTTAATCTTTCATTTATATGGCCCTGTCTCATACAGACTGGTAACATACAAGTCCCCCATGACTGGATATGACATATAGTTGTCCTTTACATCTATACTCAGAGACCCCCTTATTATCAAAGTTAGTTTTAAAAAGAAAAAAAAGATTTGTTCCCAATGATACAAAGCCTTACTTCATTTAGCAAAAGTGTCAGACTTGTTAGGAAACCAGAAACTATCCTTTTTTGGTCTTTCATGTGATGGTACATTTTGGATAGACAAGTTCAGCTGACTTTAATCTATAGTGTATTAGAGCTACGTTAGAAAAATGATGCATGGTATACACCACACCTGTTAAGAATTTTTTTAAGAATTTTTCTAATAATCGCACATGTTCACAGTGTGGGGAAAATGATGCAAATGTGTTTCACTGTTGTAGGTTATCTCCCAAAATTCATACTTGGCAGCTGTAGACAGCTAATGTAATTAACATCATATGGAAAATGTCATTGCATATTTATCCAACACACTTAATGTTAGACCTGCTTTGTAGTTTTTCTAAAATAGTCAGTATTTGTTTAGAATCTATGGAAACAAATAGGTATGCTCCCTTTACAAGAATAGAAAAGAATAGGTTTACTTTTTGTTAAATAGCTAGTGTGTGTCTCATCAATTTCCTCTTCCTATAGCTTTTCTCATCTTTCTTGCTAGGTCTTTAAGACCTTTCCTCTAACTTCTGTTTTCTTTTTTGAAAAATATCTCTTTTATAGTGCATTATTTATTTTTTGCTTTGTGTGTGTGTGTGTGTGTGTGTGTGTGTGTGTGTGTGTGTGTGTGTGTGTGTGTGTGTGTGTGTGTGTGTGTGTGTGTGTTTGTGTGTGTGTGCATATATATTACACAATTTGTAAATGTCTTTTGAATTATTCACAGTGGTGGCTGGTGACTTCAAACCAAGTGGGGGTTGCAGTAGGCTGCTGAATGGAGTATGGCTAACTATAATGGGACATGGCTAATTGGAGTGAGGTGGGACTATTGGGGCTTCATCAACCATGACCAAATACCCATTAGTCCTGCAAAGTCAGAATCATAAAAGCAAAATAGCAGGGCTAATCATTTCATACACAGTCAACCTACAAATTGCCCACCTAAATTATCTGCTTTGATCCTACCTAGATTAAATTAACAATAATAGTAATGCTTGTGTTATTTAAGTTTTATTGCACAGAAACAGTAGTCACATCTTGTATACCGACTTGTCTTACCCAAATACACATTGATCTTGCAGGGCTAGTCGTTTCTTTCAAGCACAGCCTCATCCCCATTAGCTACCTACAGTATCTGGTTTGACCTTGTATGTTAAAAAAAAAGAAGAAAATCTTGGTTATATTAATGTATTTTTTTTTCACATAAACAGTAGCCAGTGCTTAGTTGTTGTAGCCAGTCTTACTTCACACAAATACAACTTAGTCCTGCAAAGCCAGAGTTAGAACAGCAAAGCAGTAGGGCCAAACATTTCAGCCACAAGCAGACCCCATGTCTATAACTTACCTAAAGTATCTGGCTTGGTCTTGCCAAGATTAAATAATAATGCTGTCCTTTATGCATTTTTGATACCCACAGTCACAGCTTAAATTCCATCTTGTTTCACCCAAAATGCACATTAGTCTTGGAAAGCCAGGATTGCAACAGCAAAACAGCAGGGCCAGTCATTTCATCCACAACCACCCACCCAACCAATTTCCACCTAAAGTATCTGCCTTTACCCTGCCGGGGTTAAAATAATAATAGCAGTAGTTGCATTAGTTTACTTTTGTTGCACAGAAACAGTTGTAGCTTGTATGCCATCTTGCTCACCTTACCCAAATGCACATTAATCTTTCCAAGCCAGAATTACAGCAATAGACAGTCAGCAGGGCCAGTAGTTTCACTCAAGCAGCGCCCCCAACCCCCATTGTCCATCCACAGTATCTGTTTTGACCTTGCCAGGTTAAAATGATAAGAGATAATGGTTACATTCCTGTATTTTGTACACAAACAGTAGTCAGAGCTCGTAGCTCTAGTCTCATTTCACTCAAGTGCACATTAGTCCTGCAAAGCCTGAACTATAACGGTAAACAGTAGGGATAGTCATTTAATTCATGCACTGCCTCATCCCGACTGCCCTCCCACAGTATCTGGTTTGACTCTACAAGGTTAAAAACGTAGAAAAAAAAGATTGGTAATATTAATGTTTTTTTTTTTTCACAGAACAGTAGTCAGAGTTTGTAGCTGATCTTAATTCACCTATGTATATTTTAGTCCTGCAAAAACGGAGTTTCAGCAACAAAATAATGGGGCCAATCACTGCATCCACAAACAGCCACCACACCCACTAACTACCTACCTAAAGTATCTGGTTTGACCCTGCCGGGATACCAGATTAAAAAAAATAATCCACAGGTAGACCCCATACTCACTATCTACCTACCTAAAGTATCTAGTTTGACCCTGCCAGGATTAAACAAAAGAAAGAAAACAAACTAGTCTAATTTTTTTTTATTTAAAAGGTTTTAGTTTCACTCACAAACAACCCCCATTCACATTACCTGCTGCCTTCCTATAGCATCTGTTTTGATTCTGCCAGGATAAACAAAAATGCAAGACCTATTAGATTAAAAAAACATAATTTCATCCACAAACTGCTGCTATACACAATGCCTACTTTTCTAAAGTATCTGGATTGACCCTGTCAGGATATTAGGTTAAAACATATGTTTCATCTACGAACAGCCCCTAAAACACACTGCCTGCCTGGTATCTGGCTGAGTCTGCCAAGATATTAGAATCACCCACAAACAGCCCCCTAAAGAAATTACTTACCTGGTTTCTGAGTGACCCTGACATGATATTCGAAATACAAGAAAGACATTTCATTAAGAAAAAGCTTTCAAAATTCCCTGCATAGTCCACCTAACAAAAGTATCTAGTAGACCCTGCCAGGATAAAACAAAAATGTAAGGTATACACGTGTAACTACTAAATTTTACCAGTCCTCCAATCATGTTTTCTTTTTTTAGTTATTCAGATCAGCTAACTGCCCACCTAGAAAAAAACAACAGCTGTAACTTGACTGCAAAAATAAAGGAACTGGTCTGGGATGAATTGAACTCAACTGATTTGTTTAATTGCAAGGTCCTTGACCTTCCAAGATCAAAATAAGTAATGAAGTTAAGTTCCTGTTATTGCACTGTGTTTATAAATGATGGAGTATCCAAAGTTTTTTTTTTCTGTCTCTCAAGTCAAAATAAATGGGTAGGGAACCTTAGCTTTTACTTCTGCCTTGACACTCCCTTTCTCGCATACATCAGCAGCCACTTCACATACAAGCTGTAATCATGTGACAGGCTGCTGACCCTAACAGCTCGATCCCTCTGTGCTCTTAAAACTGCATTGAACTCTGGCCCAGATTCTGGGCTGTTTTTAAAACAGCCCTGAATTTTTTTTGTAAATCAAGCTAGTAGTTCCGCATAACTCGAGCTCTGCGAGTGCATGCTGAAGTTCTGTGGACAAGTAATTACAGTTGCTACAAGTTGTGTCCTTTAAATCTTTTAAAATATTTTTTTTTACTTTAAAAATAAAAGAACACTCTAACAAAAGTGTGTGGGCGGCCAGCTCAGCAGCCCAGTATTATGAGTTCTCCTGATTATTCACTTCTGAAAGTTTACTCCTATTGAAAAATACTAACAACCTGTGGAAAGTACATAAAGGTTGGTTCAATAGACAGTTTATGTAATTACAGCATACTTTTGAAATGAAAGAGAAACAGTATTTCAAACACCATTGAAAAAAATAAAATTGATGAATATTTGAGGGTCTCTACTTTTATATGTTACATGAAATATCTTATATTTCATGACTGTGGAACTCAATTTCATGACATTTCCCTTCATCACTCATCACATATCTTATTTTGTAAACTTACAGTGCAACTATTTAATGTATGGCTATGCCTACCCTAACAAATTCTATATATGTGAGCATGTTGTGTGCTCATGTGCATACAATATATTGCCAACAAATAATGTTGTATATATAGAGATCCCAGCATCCTCTTCCAAAACCATAACATTTCATCTCTTATTGTACTGAGCCTCTTGGCAGTTTGTTGCTTCCTCTTACAGGTTGCTGAAACAAGGATAAATGTACATATAGTGTGCAGATACTGTCTGCTGTACATGTGGTATTAAGTGATATCATAGATGTCCCAGGATTTTTTCTGTGCAGAATCTGCTACTTATTTGCAAGCCTCTTATCCTGTATATGAGATCTTGAGTGTTGTAATTGTTGACAAAGCAGGCCACCTATCCCAGGTTTTAAACCTTCTATTGCACTGAACAGAGCAATATGTATTTGTACAGATCAAGTGTAAGCAGCATAAAATGAAGGTGTAATTGTCTGGGCAGCTAGCTGGCCTTGGCACTTGCTGTAGCATATTTAACTGGGAATGCCAGCTAATTTGCTGCATTGCCGTTGGTTAGTGAAACTGATGCCGATTTGCTAGATTATTTGCAACATTCATTTCAGTGAATTATGGTCAAATTAGGACAACAAAAAGCATAAATCAGTGTATACATCACTCTTGGTTTGATTATTTATTAAATTATTGTTTGATTTGGTACTTAGAATAATGTGTGGGGAATTAGAATAATGTGTGGGGAATTCTCTGTTTGCCTTGTTAATAAATCTACCTAGCCTGTGCTCTACCTTCCATATCATCATTTTCCAGACAGGGCTAGTAGTGTGATCAAGGGAAAAGAAACCTAGAGCAAGTGGAGTGCCATTCATAGTCATTGTTGTCCTTGTTGATGGCAAGCAGGCTGTGGCAGTTTTTCTTCCAGTATTCCATAATATTCACTGTTAATATGCAAAACTGAATGTTGGTGTGTATTTTGATTAATTTTTTACTTGCTCCTGTTTTAATCAATTTTTTTCATTGTAAATAACTTCATTTTTCAGAAACAACCATAGCAACTGGTCTTGTACAAAGAACCAAAATAAAGAAATGTCTCTTCAGAAACACATCAATGTACTTTAAGATCATTACTCTCTTCGACACTCCAGACCTTTCCAGGCCTTCCTTTATTTACTCTTGCCGTCTGTAATTGAATCTTCTCTAAACTGGCCCCAGCATGCTGGAAATATCTACCTGAACTTATCATGTTGGCAGGTAACTTGCTCTTATTCAAAAATCACTTAATTTCTACTTTCTTGAATAAAACAAAACATACATTTGCTTCTGAGATACTGGTTAATATATTTTCTGCCTCTCTGAACTACCCTCCTCTCCTGCTCTACAATCGTATTCCGTTGTTATCTTTACCCTTGTGTATCCTTCCCCCTTATATTTCATATCCTAATTTCTCACCCACTGGTCCTCAATACTTTCTTTTCTTCATAAGATGTGAAGACTAACACAGCTCTGACAAGTACTTAACAGAAGTACATTTCTTGAATGTGTATGTTGCTATTTTATTATTAACTTTGTAGTAGTCCATGCCTAGTGTGTTTGTCTCATTCTAATGCTACTGTAAACACTCTCTTGATCATATCACTGCATTATCTTTTATTAGAATAAGTCTACTACAATAAATATAAAGTCTTAAACTCAAGCATTCCTCCTGTACTTAATGTATTTTGTAAATGTCTGACTTTAACATTATCCCTATTCGCACAATGTACTTCATAATAATATCTTGTTTTGGCCGTCTTGTCCCAGATTGTGACTGAAAAGAGTTCTTGGACCAGACAACTTACCTTGTTAATGACTTTAAATAAAAGAATTATAACTGCTGACTAATAAAGTTCAAATTCATTCAAAGGAGGTCAGAAACATTTTTCAGACAAAGTAATAATTTTTACTGTGGGTATTTCTTCGTTACACATAAGTATATCTACATATATCTAAGTATGTCTGGGCACATATGTGTATGAAATGCACTCTTGTATGTGCTGCTCAGAGTTCTTCAGCCCTCTGATTGATAATCAAACGTTGATCCTGTTCTTCCAAGCACCATTATGTGCAACAGATAGGAGAACAAGAGCTTTTACAGATCAGATGTACTGTGAGGAGAAATGGCAGCAGATAATGGTGTGTTTACTGTAAATCCTGGCATGCTGTACATTGCTTTGTGAATGACCATACCTCATTTCTTTGTTGAGGTTGCATAAGCCTTTCTATAGCGCTGTTTATGATGTATCATATTGGATTGCCCGCCCATCTACCTTTATCTGCATCAGCTTACTGCAGTTTCTGTACAGCATGGCTTTACATGGCTATATGTATGTCGTTGTATCCCTCTGTCTCTCTCTCTGTCTCACTTAGCTGACCTAAAGTGTGGCAGACTTGGTCAAGGCTTTGGTTAAAGGAGGAAACTATGGTTGCATTAAATGTAGAGGAGTACTACAACCACAAATGAGTATAGAATTACTGGAGAAGTGGGGTGACTCCACGTACATTGCAACAAACGCCACTGCCTCATGTACCAGGCACATGTACGTCACACTCTGTATGAGCTGTAGCATTGCACAGTGCAGAGTGCTTAACGGTGGTACTGAAGTGTAAGTCAAGAGTGGAATGGAGAAGGTTAGTTGTAATGTCAGCAAGTCCTTGAAAAGAAGAGAATTAGATGAGGGTTCTATGAGACTTCAGCTTGGGAAAAGGGTGCTATATGTAAAGTCAGAAAAAGTACAGGGAGAGGTGGGAAGGAGAACAAGACTAAGTCTGCCGAAATAGCTATGAAAGGTACCAACAAGAGGTGATGCATAGAGACTGGCATTAGAGGAGGCACCTAAAATAAAATGAAAGTGGAGTTAGCAGAGGAACATTTAAGTATGGTGGATGGCCTTCTTCACAAATACAAATTGTTAACTGTCTGATACTCACATTTGACTTTCTGATGAACTAGTCACAGTATCTGTGTTTTTAACAATTCAGTTTCAGAAGTCAGCAGTTTCTTTGTATTTGTTGTTATATGTATACTGGTTTGTTAAGATATAGCCAGACAGTCCATGGCAGTGAACAAAATATACCATTTAGTACAGTTACTGATAAGCATCTGTGGTATTTAATACATTTTAGCCCTCTATAAAATTTCATAAGTTATTTATATTCTATATCATTTTCGGGGACAAAACTGTTTTTTTTTCTCTGTGCTAAAGTGTGATATTTATACCATTAAGAATTACGCTGAGATTGATAGGTGGGTGCACACTTGCTGTTAATTCACAGACGCACTTGATAATTATTCCTAACCCACATTGGGCCAGGTATGTTAACTTGAAGTGTATTCCAACAGCTGTTTTGAAATGTATATAATAGTTTTAGCACAGAATTACATTTTAAATGTGTTTTTATGTGCAACCAGATATTGCACAAAATAAGGCATTATCTCCCTGTCTGAGATCTACTTATATGCTTACAGAGCCTTCTTTAACACAAGTACATATGGGAAGGTATGTAAGAAACACAAAAAAAATGGTAGTTGATTTTCAGTTACTTGAAATGCATATTAAGTTAATATTTATATGCATTTAAGAGTTTGTAATTGGGTTTATCCAAAGAAATAAAAATAAGTAAAATTGTATGAGAAGAAAATCACTTTGCCACATCTGCAGTATATGAATTCAGCCGAGACAGAAGAGTCTGTGTGTGCATGAATGAGCGTGTGTGTGTGTGTGTATTTTATATATATATATATATATATATATACATATATATATATATATATATACACATATATATGTGGGTCTGTTTGTCTGTGTGTGTGTGTCCACGCACATGTGCATGTGTGCATCAATAACCCTACAGTGTTTTAAAACACTGTGAAGGAACAAAAAAAGGTAAAATGTCTGCCAATGACTTGGGACATCATATTTTCCTGTATTCTTGGCTATGATTTTTTGACAGTATTTTGTTTTTTCACTAATGTTACTGTTTAGTGGCAGTACACTTGGTCCCAGAATTATGCTTTGGTGGCTTAAGTAACCTCTTGCCATTAGTTAAAAAAATGTTATAATCACATTCATAAAGTCATTTAAACTGACATACTGCTTGTGGACTACAGTTTCCTTAAAGTGTTTGGAAAGATGTGTGCTTTCATGCATTTACGACAGTAAAGCTTCCAGTATTAGTATAATTGAAAATGAGTTTGTGATTCCTGTGTACCAGACTTTGTTTATGTAATTCAAATGTTAGTAAAAGCTGGAGGTCTACAGGTTGTTCTGGGTCCTAAGAGCTGTGCTGTTTTTTCAGTACCGATGTGAGACGGTGCTCACAGGTATGTAGGCATGGTTTCGGTAGTACCAAAATGAGATAAATGGAGTGAAAACAAGAAAGTAATAAAAATTTGGTAAGCTTCCCTTGGTAGATATTTGCGTAGCACGAACAAACTTATTTCTCAAACTGAAACTGAGTTCACAGATGTATTATTCATGTAGCTGATGCCACCTACACAGATATACGATGATATTGGCTTTATCATTTATTTAGCCGTGTGAAAAAGAGATCCAGAGTTAAGGGCTTATAAATGAATATGTCTGTTGTATGGCTGATACTTTTGGACTACAACAGTCAGACCTGCAGTGACTTCATTAGTTTCGGCTTGTACTGTAATGATCTTTGTTGCTGCACGGAACTTATAGTTTACTCATTGCTGTTTCTTAAACCTCATTTTAGGAACATTTTTATTTGACATAACATTTATGAGCATTGTTTATCACTCAGACATGATGTGACAGTACAGTGTTTACAAATTAAATCATTATGCCTTGGAAAGCAGAAATTCTTTCTTCTTTTCATTATTTGACTATTAGAAAAAGTGTTTCACCAACATATTGTGCCAGTGCAATTATGTTAGTCTGAGATTTATTCTCTAGCTACTATTAATTTCCAAAAAGGAAATAATAAAACAGGAATATCCACACAGTAATTTGAGCTGACTTTAGTAAATAAAATAATTCGTAGAAGGGAGAAAACAGGTGGAGTACATATAAATAAGGTAGTTTTAGCCATCTTAAATTAAATAACTTTCATTCTGATGGGGAAGAGTTTTTGGGATAAACAGCTTAAATTATTTGGTAGATTTAATAATGTTTTTCTTTTTTAGTATGTTGTTAAATTTGGGCTATTTTCGTTAAAATCTCTAGACCAAAGGGCATCTTAAGGTTTTGTTGATGAGTTCGGTTTAGACAAATTCTAACCATAATTATATTGATAGTAAAAGCTTTTACTCACTAGTTTCAGACTGTGTCATTTCTGTCAAAGCTGTGTTATGTTTTAAATAGTCTATGTGTGGGGGTGTGCACAAATCTTAGCGTTAATTGTTTGCTCTACTATGTCTGGAGCCTGACAGAAAGAGCTAAGAAGAGATGCTGTTGTTCCTTATAAATCAGTTGTTATTTCTCGGATTTTAGCATGTGCTGACATTGTAACTTTTTTAATATAGTTGCAACTAGTATTAAATATAAAAACAGTTCTTTTCTTGTTCATTCATTTTATGTATAGTATTCAGTAAGTTTCAAATTGTTCTTCATTAGTTATAAGATATTAGTCCACATGCAGATATGTTTAAAAACAAACAAAAATCAGTGCTTTACTGTGTATGTCTGTGCATGTGTGTGGGGGGCAGAGATGTTGACTATTTATATTTAATATAAATGTTAAATAAGTAATGCTGAGAGTTTCCCTTCAACAAAATATATGATGAAAGTCAAATGAAGATTAGTATTTTTGCGCACTGAAGAAACAAAAAAGGTTATCTGCTATGTAGACCATTAGGTAATTAAACCACTTTAAGCCTTCAGTTAAGGCAGAAGCCTCCCAAATTGCGTATCTCTTATTTGCTTGTGCTTACACTCATAGTAAAGAAATATAAACCTTCAGCTAGCTGTACTGTGTGGTCTCAGTATTTGTTGTTTGGTTTCATTATTAATAATTATGCTCTGTAGGTGTTTATGGCCTCAGTGGTAAAAGCTCAAAACTGCTTTAGAGTTTTCTTATGTGTTGGATATCATATTATAGTCTTGCACTCAACTTTGCGATCCTGTGTTGTCAGTCTCTCTTATACACACATACATGCATATAAAGAAACTTATTTTAATAATGAGACTTGTATTCAGCTTTTATCGTTTTGATGACAACAATATGTAAGTTGAAGTGATTCTTAGTAGATAGCAGGAACAGTTCAGTACTTTAAAAAGTGCTTGTAACATGTTTCTGGCTAAAATAATCTCTCTCTAATTTTAAGTAAGGTCATTGTAACAAAATGAGATTGAAAGAACAGTCTTAATTCTGCTTCTGTTGTTTATACTTTAAGGTACACCATAATCTTTATTTGGTAACCATGTTATGTACCCAGTAATGAAAACCAGTTTAGGAACAAAATGGGCTCTTTAGAAAGTACACGACTGCTGGCCACAAATGACTGATTGCATTGATAATAAATGTTGCACACATTAGATGTCTTGAAAAACAGCAAAGGCCAAGTTGTTAGAACCACAGAAGCCCTTTTTGTGTGTTTGTATTATTTTTTTGAATCCTTTTGCATATTATATGAAATAAAACCACAGGAGGAACATATGAGGTTTTTTCATGAACACTTTGCTCCCAGCTGCTGCTGCAGTTTCTTGTTTGGGTGCTGATTTCGTTTAACATCACTATTCAAACATCATAAAGAAAATACTCTTTAATGTTTTTAACACCAGTGCTACAACAGCTGAGGGGAGATCATATGCTTGGTATATATCTGAGAATTCTGACCGGGGTGATTCAAAAACAAAATTTTATGCTTTGTGTCTGAAAATGTAGGGAACTATAGTTTCTGGAGCAAAATTAACATTCTGAATATTTATTTAGCAGGAAGCAAATGAAGTAGCATGCAGTACAGGATGCTTATACTTAGTTTCTAAATTTCAGAGTATGAGATAACAGCTTCATAAACAGTACAGTTTGCAGTGACATTTTAAAACAGGGATATGTTTAAGACTCACACACCGCAGAAAGATTTGCTTTTTTTTTTTTTTTTTTTTTTTTTTTTTAGTTTAGTTTACTTCTTACCAGGCAGTGTGATTACATGGCGCAAGATTAATGATATAAGATCAAATAACATTATTAAATATGACTCATATGCACACACACACACACACACACACACACGTACGTGTGTGTGTAATGTGTGTATGTGTGTGTACACACACACATATATATATATATATACATACACGTGTGTGTGTATATAAATATATATATATTTGTTTATGATGTAGATATAGAAAATGCACACATTCATATGTATATATATCTGAGTATGACACACACGTTTCACTTAGTGAAAGAGCATGTTTATACACTACTAGGGCATATTTAAGTATAATCAGTTATTTATTGTTACCTAGCTGTTGGACAGACAGTTACTGTAACATTTTCCTTATTTGTTCAAATGTCAGGTGTTGTACTGAAAATATTAAGAGAGGTTTATTTTTTTTTTTTTTGTTCTTCTTATCTAATCGTTGTTTTTATAAATAAATACAAATATAACTCAAACTGAAACTTGATGGCTTTGGTGATAATAAAATAGCAGCCGTGGGGAAATTTTCTTCATTAAAATGTTCTTTCACAACCCACACTCAGTTTCGATAGGAAAATTGTTTAACCTTTTAAGCAGCCTATCAAATACCCCTGATATCCAAGACACTCATAGCAAGGGCTGTTGCCTTGAAAAAAAAATCCATGTGATACCAATATAAATGTCATGGGTATGGCTCCTCCAAGAATCAATTTTGAATTATACTGCCTCTTTTTATTTAATTGAGGTATTGACATTTTTAGCTGGTGTGAACATTCCTAATTTGCACAGTCTTGTTTTGCTGTGTAAAGGTTTTTTTGTAAAACAAACTCAAATGCTTACTTCTACAGTTAACAGTTTGTTATTTTTGTATTTTACTATGCAACATATTGTGTCTGGGAGGTCCCAGCCTGTCCTTAAATTCAGACTGTGTCCTTATAAAATACTACAAAGCAAACACACCAACATCCATATTTATTTTATTAAACAACATTGAATAATGCAAATGCAGCATTTGCATGCTAAATTATTTTATGTGTGGAAGATGGCAGTAATATTGGGACTGGTTAGAAAAGGGGTAGTACTTAAGATTTGTAGTTTACCTAGCATGCTTTACATTTTCCACTGCAATGAATGAAGAACTCACTCATTTTGTTCGTAACACAAAGCAGAAAAAGCCCACAGTTAAATGTCTGCTCCTACACTAAAAGTTAAAGCTGAAATGTGGAAAATACAATAAAAATGTGTGGGTAGCTTTGGTGTTAACTTCTTCATTCACTCTATGAGTCTGCAGTTAAAAGATCAATCTGTCATTAAGAGAAAAAGGAGACAGAAGTGCTAGAAAACATTTTCAAGTAGCATGTCACTGCAGTCTTACAGACCTGCTGTTGTCCGTGCACTCTCATAATCTGATTGACTTAATGCTCTGATCTCTAATAGTTTGCTGTACTTTTATGATACAATATTCCCACAAAATATATTTCAGTAACTTGTAAACGAAAACTGCTTATTTAGTGCAAAACTTCTTGAAAGTATTACTTTTCTTTGATTGTTTGTTGAAAGCTGTTTTTGTTATGCACTGTCTTTTCAGAAGGCATTTGCAGCCTGGCTTCCTGTGTGAGGTTACTTTGTTTACCATTTTAAATTCTATTTTTAACCATATTTTGCCAATAACTAATTTGAATTTTCTTGTCAGTGCATGTTATAAAATTGCATTTCAGTTTCCTTCAAGGTTACCAATGACCCCATTATTTACACTATCATTATAGAGTCACTGCATAGTGAGTGCATTTACTGACGAGTTTTCATTAAGTATGACTATATTACAGGCAGAAATAAAACGCACTGTTACCTGTTTAACACTATACCCTTATAAAACATAATTTGAACAGTTGAACAAGTTCATCCGTGAATTATTGTCTTTGCTGCAGTAGCTACTGCTTCATTTACCACTTTGTAATAAACCTAAAACGAATCATTATTTCCACTTCTCTGAAATATCATTGGTTTCTTTTGATCTTTCAGTGTCTTACATACAGTTAGACAGGATCCATTAATATTTTGTATAATCAGAATGGTTACTATTCGTGTGCAATGACACTGTGTGTGTATGTGTATATGTGTGTGAGGAAATTAAAAACGTGCATAACTTATATTTTGAATGTATATTCAAAGGAATTATTTTACATCAAAAATGTAAGCAAAGTTATATACTAAGAAAAAAAAATCAAATGCAAAACAATTTAGCACCTATCCCATTGTCTATGTGCAGTACTGCCATGCAGTGTGGGTGTTATTGGAGAAATAATGGTCCAAAAAGACGTGAAGAACACCCATGTTTTATTTCCTCAGTAACTCCTACTGTGTTGGGCATTATTGCTTGCTTAACACAAACCTTGTCTGCATTTCTGCGGATGTCGTCTCCTAGTGCCCTTTGTTAATTAGCACAGACTTTGTCTGCATTTTTGTTGATGTCATCTCCTAGTGCCCTTTGTTAGTTAACACAGACTTTGTCTGCATTTCTGCTGATGTCATCTCCTGGTGCCATTTGTTAATCAACACAGACTTTGTCTGCATTTCTGCTGATGTTGTCTCCTAGTGCCCTTTGTTAATTAGCGCAGATTGTCTGCATTTTTGCTGATGTCATGTCCTAGTGCCCTTTAATTAACAGATGTTGTTTGCATTTCTGCTGATGTCATCCCCTAGTGCCATTTTTTAATAAACACATACTTTGTCTGCAGTTCTGGTGATATCATCACCTTGTGTTGTCTCATTGGTTTAGACATGAGTGTTTCCTCATACTCATTGTTACACAGTCTCACCGATATGATTTTATTAATGCAAGCCAATTGTTCACTGCTTGAAACATGGGCTAATTTAAGTACCTTTGGTAGTTGAAGTCAACCTTGTCATTTTGGACCACGAGGGTATTTCTGGTAATTGTGCTCTGCATTTGTGAACTGTTGCAAACACTGACTCTTGCAAGATTCATTAGTGATGCACAGTTCTTGTGTTTTTCTGTGGTATCTTTGGTATCTTGAGGGCTTCTTGGGGTATAAGTTTTTGATTGTTGCTGATAATTTTGGAACCCTTACTTAGGCTGGTACCGTCAGTTAAACAGATTGGCCTTACTACCTTTGCTGAGTCATGTTTTCCTTGGCATTTTTGGTGGCAGGTTTTCCTTACATATTTGGTTATATGGTGTCCACGATTTGGTTATATGGTGTCCACGTTTTTTGTGAAGTGGAACAGTCTTGGTGTCTAGAATGACAAGCTGCTGACCTCTCTCAACATGTTGCACTGGTTGTAGCATTCATGGTGACACAAGCTGAGTAACATACCTCATACACTCATTGGCATGTGCTCTCTGCTGGCATCACCTTTCTTTGGTTCCATGATCACAAAAAATGTTTCTGTAGCCCTTGGTGGCATCATCTAGTCTGATGTTCTCTTTGAAACAGATTGATTGTTGACAACAACTGCAAAAGCAGCTGAAGCTGATACCAAAGATAATATGAGCTGTTCATGGTTTTTGTTCATAAGGGCTTGGAGAGGCGTCTTTCATTTTTTTTCTCCTTGCTGTACCCATTGTAATGCCATCTGCTCAGATACTCATGTTGAGAGAAGATAAGTGCACACACACGCGCGCACACACACACACACACACACACACACACACTTAGAGAAGACCCAGACTGAGGGTGACATGTATGCGTGTGCGTGTGTCTGTACACGTGCGAGTGCGTGTGCACTCATGTGAATATATGTATATGTTATAGGTTCATAGGTGATTACTAGGCTAATGACCCCAGGGGGCCTTTTTATGCCTAGCCATGCTTACCAAATGTATCTAAGAAGTTTTGATACCCTCGGTTTATTTTAATGGATGTATGTAGGCTTGAGCATGGGTTTACAGGCTCTGTTTAATAGAGACATAGGTGACAGACCAGGAGCAACTTTGCAATTTGTATTTTCCCTTGCCGTTATGGCTCTGTTGTTGATCTCAACAGATCATGTAGACCAGTTCACTTACCATTTAATAAAATAAATAACATCATAACCTTTCCTTGCTGTGCTGTGTGTCCTACTTGTGCTTTTCTTATTGGTATGGTGCACTGGTAGTGCAATTGGTGACAACTTCAACCTAGTGCCCATTTTGGTGGAGTTGTGGCCAGTTCCTAGTATAGTGTGTAACCTTTGGTAACTGTTATGCCACTGAAAACTATGTATACCTTAAAGAAGAAGGCCATAACTGTGATCCTTGAAAATAAAATGTATTTCTTGTTTTCATTATTTAACTTTATTTTGGTAATTCAGATAATGCAGGCTTTCTTGTTCAGTTTAGTTTATTGAGGAAATGACAATGGCTAAAAATGCAGATGGATCAAACATAACAGCAAGGCAGTGGTTCTTGAAAGTAGCACAATTCAAACTTACTAAAACTGCACAGATCATACTGAAAAAACACGTTGCTGGACTAGCAATACTTGTCTGTCAGAAAAAGAAGGTCCTTCTTTGCGCAAGCCCAGCAAAAATAAAAATTAAAAAAATATTTAAAGCATCTAATGAGGTTAGTTCTAAGATTTTGAATTCATAGCAGATGAGAAATTCCATGTATAAAGTAGGATAGATATGAATATTCTATTTCTACACAGCAGAGCTTTTTTATCTAAATTTGTCACTACCTATTGCCTGAGAGAAAATTAAACTCTAAGGTATTATGACATCTGTAGCTGTTTCAAGTGAACATCCCAGCAACTGTCAATATTTTCACTAACATTATAACCGTCTTTCTGTCACAGAGCATCCAGTTATCCAACTTAATGCTAGGTGTTACTGGTATACCACTGCTTCTGGTCACCACATCACCATGAAAACTTCTTCCATTGATTCTACCTGCCAGGAATGTCAAGAGTGTTGTCTTATCTAAACATCATATGAAACTATTGTGCTATATAGAGAATTATACCAGTTTATTAAATCCCTAAACCACAACAGAACACATTAAGAGAGTCAGCCATATCCAGTTTCTAGTTAGGCCTCTGTCACAAATAGGCACATGTGCACGTGAACATATTATTGCTCACATACAGACTCCCACATGCATACACACACACACACACACACACACACACACACACACACACAAACAAACAGTCTTCTTTGACACAAACTTCGACATATGGAAATTTATGCTTGCGCACACACACGTGCGTACAGGCCTGCCCACACACATAGATACATTCATATATGCACATATGCATACACACACATCTCATGCTATCACTCACATAGACATGCATATACGCACATACACGCTTGTATGTCCATGCACGCACATCCAAACAGAATGGGTGGGGTACATTGTTAACATTTGGTGGACAGAAAGCAAAAGCAGAAGAATAAAGGCTTCACCAAGCCAGAGAAAGTTCTAGTTGCTACTTTTTTGTCTTAAATATATAACTTGTTTAACTGGATCGAGCACTAGCATCTTGGACATTGTAGATAGGTTTTGGAATAGTTTATTTTTTACAAAGATAATGGATTTTAGTTTTCTTTGCAAGATTCTGATGTGTGTGTGGTGGGGTCTGGAACTTGGCAGGTAGATTTTTTTTTTTTTTTTTTTGAGGGACAGTCATTCTGTAAATCTGAAGTGGTAATACAGATGAATAAAATTTAGCATATAGGAAATGTATTGTTCAGAAAACGTTTAGTAGACACATGAGTATATTGTGTCTGTGTTGAGCAGGGGATGTGCCACTATAGCTTGCCTTAAGCGTGAGCCAACTAGGCGTCTGCTTAGGGTGCCACTCTAGCAGGAGCACTTTTCCAATATTTATTTGTTTATTTTTGTAGTAAAGAAATGGTTTCTTTAAAATGTGTTAAATGAATACAGGAAAAATGAAGAGTAGAACAAACTGTGAGAAAAATGAAATAATTAATATGGATTTTGTAGGTAGATAAGGATAGGGGCAACACGTGGTGGGGGGGTGCTATGGAGCGCTTTTGCCTAGGGCACCAGTTGACCAAACCTATTACAGAATAACAGAGTGATAGTGTCATTCAGTGCAGTGTTTATTTGTCTGTATTTGTCATTCAGTACAGTGTTTATGTGTCTGTATTCCTTTTATATATTTATTCTTCATTGATCCTATAGACGAAGATGCCTATTTTAGTTGCACTTTGTTAAATAATTGATACAGAAGTTAATTGTATTTCATGTCTTTTTTTTCAGTCAGTATTTTCATTTTGCTAACCAGGTCTGACCAGTTGCAAATGCCTACCTTTTCTCATCTCTCATCATCTTCATGTCAGCTTTCTATAACTGTCAACCAATCAGGGGGACACATCCAGAAATGAAATAGGATTAGTCAGGGGCACTTTTAAAATATTAATACTATTAACCTTAAAATATTAATACTATTAACCCAAGACAATTGACAGACTAAGATAATTTGAAATAACATACATTTCTGAAGAAAAAGAAGTCCATAATTCTTAATTATTGTCATTATTTATTAAGTGTAATTCATCACCTTTCCTTCAAAACTGACCAGTTATAGGAGGCATTTAAAATTTGAGTCAGAATCAGGGACATCCCTGAAAATCAGGGATAGATGAGAGCTATGCACCTCTCTGTCTGTGCTGGTTCTTTTTACTTGTTTTTCGTTCATGGGATTATGCCCCTTACTGGTGTTCCTGCAGAATGACTCAGGGGGTCCATCGTTTTTGGTTGGAGAAATTGTACTGCTTTTTTTGTGCAACCTGTCCTTCTAAGCTTCACTGTGCATTGCACTGCTGTAGTTTGTAATAGGGAGTGCTGCTCACATAAATCACCCTTGTAGCCAGGAAGGACTGGTGTTGTCTTTAAGCCCCGTATTTCTGCTGCATCTCTGTCCTTTGCCGGGGTACAGTACTACAGAAGAAAGTCTCCTTGACTCCTCTCTTAGTGGAGGAGAGTTAACAGTTGGCCAGTCTATCTCTCGTCCGTCCTGACATCGTTCAAGTACCAGTTGTGCTAACTAAACCTTATTTGCCGTTGGCATAGCCAAGAGTCCTGCTCATGGGTTAGCAGGATAACTTTAATTGACTGGGATGGTGTGTATTACCCCATAACTGCTTGCTAAATGTGAACAAAGGGCTGAGCAATGTACAGTAATTTCAGTCTCATGTCAAGAATTTGGTTGACTACAGTGTAGCGTAACTTATAAAATAATGTATAGTATGCTGTAATTCATGCCAAGAAACTGCTGCTCTTCAGTAGTCTTCATTTTTCTTTTAATTATGTTGTTGTTACGCACACGCACTCACACACACACACACACACACACACACACACACACACACACACACACACACACACACACACACACACACGCACACACACACACACACACACACACACACACCCTAATTATTTTAAAGCATTTGTTTATTTTTTGTTCTTGTGCACTTTCATTTCTTTACAACAGGTGATCTACAGTTTTTTTAAACAAACAGATACTAGATCATGAAGACTAGATTTCTATTTACATCTTTATCTAAAAGAAATCTTCATTGAAACAACTTCTGTTATTGTTCATGATTCTTGTTCATCCTTTTAGTCTCATGAACTGAGCTTGTCATGTTAGCTGTAAGAGAGTGGCCTTTTCCTGGTATCTGTGATGTCTTTTGCTTGTACTATTATCTGTAATGATATGCTCTTGCTCTATAAACTGTGATGGCCTGGGCTTGTCCTGCTCCCTGTAATGGTACAATCTTGCCCTGGGAGCCCTAGTTGTCTGGATTTGTATAACTAGTGGTAGTGTTTGAAACACCACACAAACTAATAACTTAAAATAAAAATAAAAAACGACAGATTAAAAACTGGACCAGTGCACACTATTAATCCAGACTGAGCACTTTCGTCAATGGTATCTTTGACTTCATCATAATAAAAATCAGTTAAACACATACACTATTTAAATGATTTTTCCAATCACATGATACTAATTAACACAACTTATTAACAATTAAATTCTCAGAAACATATTCCCTTCACAACACTTATTCTTGACGAGTTTAAAAACATTTCAACTGTCTCTGCAAATAGTGAAATAATAAATGAAAAGGCAAACTCGGACTTTAATTTTAAAAACAATGGAAATCATCTCACTGAGGCCAGGGGGAACCGCAGAGTTATATCTTAACTGCCATCTCAGTTCTTTGTATTCTAAAAACAAATCAGTCGGTCCCCCTCTTGGCCCCAATTCCACTCTATCCACCACTGTGTATTTAAATTTATGGTCATGGTAACTTTTTATATGTCTAGCCAGTGTATTCCTTTCATCTAGTTTGGAGATGTCATATTGGTGCTGGTATATTCTCGTTCTAAACATACCCTTGGTTTTCCCTATGTAGAACTTTTTACATTCCTCACAAACAGCCATATAGACTACTCCTGAACTATAACAGTGAAATTTATGCGTAATTTTCACAAGATCTCCTGTTCCAATTCTAACTTCTTTTCCTTCAAAATATATTTGCACTGATGGTATCACCCACACTTGTACAATACCCCCTTCTTCTGAAACCTGTCCCCCTCTTTCAAGTAATGTTTTAAAACACAAATCTTTTTTTTAAACAATAATTTTTTTTCAGCTACTTTCTGCAAAATGTCAAGGTCAGTTCCAAAAATGTTCCAGTTATGTTTAATTATTTCTCTCACTCCTTTAAAGCATGTATTGTATGGCAAAACCAGGGCTCCCTGGAAGCATTCCTGCATTGGTTTTGGACTTGGGACCATCTTTCTGATATTCCTATCTTTTTTATTCAGTTTGTGATTTTCATGCCGAGCAGGCCATGTTATTGGCATCATATTAATCAGTACTGGTACAAAAATACAGGTATCAGTATTTTTCTCTCTTTACTCTGTTGGTGGGTAAAATATTTCTGCAGATGTGCCAGCAATGTCTAATTAAATTTCAGTAGATTGTTTTCTGGTTTACCAGCACAGAGCAGGATTTGATTACATATCTTTAGTTGTACTAGGATTTGATTACATATCTTTAGTTGTACAACGGAGAAACAGCATCACTAGTTACATGTTTTGGTGTCCCATAGTTATTTATTTTTTTCTGAGGTTTGGGCTGTTTTCATTTCAGAATTACAGACAGCTGTCAGAGGAAACAGCCTGTTGCAGAAGGCAGAAGATGACGTTATACAGAGTGACAAATTGACTGTGAAACCTTCTACGCTGTGCTTCTTGGGAATATTCTCCAACGCAGACCATGAGAGGGAAACTGGTATGAGATGGCTGTCTTGGTGACTCAAGCTACGAGTCATGACTGTAAACAGAGTACAATGAGTAACATTTATCTGAGGCAAATGTGTGATACCGCAAATCTTAACTTCTTTATTCAGAGTACCTCGGTCAGTGACAAGAGTGCAGTATCTTTTAGTATGTTTTTATACTACATTTATGGAGTTTTCCTGATAGCACAGGATAACATATACTGTACTTTATTCTGTATTGTTGTTTTTTAACAGTACATATAAATATTCATCTAAAGTAGACAGTGGTTGGTTAACTTTTCCATGAAATAAGTTTGTGTGTATGTGGCAGACAATTACATACGCAGAGAACATTTCTGACATTTTTTGGAAGGTAATATAGTTATGTGGGTGGTACAGACAGGCAGCAGTCGGTGGAAATGAGTTTTGGCAGCTAAAATCCTATGACATCTGTCTAGTATCGGGGGTTGTTTTACTTGCAGGTGAGAGTAGACAAAAATAACCTGACAAAAGATATTTAAGACACTGGGAGCTATATGGGGCAGTGTTGATGAGGTCTTAATTTGAAAAGCCAAGGGAGCAACAAAGAACAAAACCATATTATTCCAAGGGCTCATTTCAGGACAGAATCCAGGAGATATTGGTCTCAGATTGGTTGGGAGTGTAATGTTCCTGAGAAATATGTGGGATGGCTGTGTTGGGGAGTCTGCAACACTCAAACAGGGAACCTAGGAAAAATTACTGGGGAGATGATGCAAAATGTAAGGGAGTATTAGCCTGGGTGTGTTAAGAAGGATCCCTGGTTAGAGACTCCTAGAGCCCAGAGATTTAACTCTGTGATCTGTTTTACTATTGCACCTAATAAGTCTTTTAAAACGTCTCACATAATAACCCTGATCTGAAGCCCGAGTGATCTGTTTATGAGTGCATTAAGTCTGTAAAATATAACATGTCAGAACATTACTGCTAAACATTTGGTATATTCATTTTGGTCAGTCAGGTGTTTCCTAGAATTGTTTATTTTCAGAGAATCTTGTCATCTGTCTGTAGTATGACAGTGAGGCATTTGAAGAATAGGTACAGAAATACTGTAAAAAAAAAAAAAAGTCTGGTGATAACTGGCTGTGATCTTCCTGCGATTTTGTACATGAACTGATAAAAGTAGTATTGTTATGTTGTGAGTTATTTGTTCAGAGTCATGGCAGTGTGGCTGTGAAGTAATTTCTGCACATACAAAATGTGTTTACTTTCATGCATACGTATGCACTGAATTGTCCAGCTTTTTGTGACTGCAGGTGTGGTAAGTACAAAGGATCTATATTTAGAAATGTGAGTGAGCACAAGTCAGCACCTAATATAACGATAAATGAATATACAAGCTGAAGTGTAAAACTCTAAGGTGGAGCAGAAACATAATTTAGCATTAACTAACATCAGTTTGTAGGATACATTTACTGGCACACGATGCAAGAAATATATGGGACAATGTAGAAAACTTGACTCACATATGCAGAAAATGCAGCACTAAACATAAGGAGTGTATAAAAGACTGGTGCAATGTTTAGCTTGTATCAGATTAGCACAGAACAAAACAAAACATGCAGAGGAGAAGCTAAACATAGGCAGGCTAGTAGGTAAAGATTAACATACTTTTAAGATATTAATTTAGAACAATTTCAAATATAAACTTCAGTGAGAGCTTGTAGTAGTTTAGATTATGTCACAATAGATAAAATAATTTTTAACAGCTTGCTTAACTGTACCCTTCTGTGTCTAATTACCTGATTTCCAACAGAAAAAAATGTGGTTCTATTTCTGGGTGTGTATCTTTCTGTGCATTTAAATACTAAAAATGTATGTACTTCTAAAGAACTGCAAACAAAGTTAAAAAGGACATTAATTGTGGACTTTGTCTTGTCGAATCCTTTGTATCTGATTTTGACATACCTGGACAGCAGGGTACAAACAGGTCTCATTCATAATCACTGTTATCAGAATTTCCTCCTAAGCCCTGCTTAAAAAGGGTCTATATCAGAACATCAAATGATTAAAATCGTGAACGCTCCAAAGAGCAAAAATGCCTGACCTCAAAGTCGTTATTGTGGGGGGCTGGGCCCGGGCACTCCCCACACCCCCCGCTAAATATATATTCCAGCTTTGAGATTGCACTACAGTGAGGAAAGGGCAAATATCCCAATCTTCACTGTACTGCTTTCTAAAAAAAAAAGGCACTTTGAGGTCCGGCATTTTCGCTCTTTAGAGCGTTCGCGATTTTAATCACTCGATGTTCTGATATAGACCCGCTTAAAAATTATTTTCTGATAACATTCTATGATCGATCTCTGGTTGCCACAGTAGTAATTAGATTTGGGTGTTTTTTTTCTAGTCTTTTCCAGTTCTTTCTACCACTTGGTGACAACAGAGGTCAGGTTGTCTTTCACTGATGTTAATCATCTAAAGCTAGTTAATACGAGGGCTTTTTTTTTTTAATTTCAGTTACTGTTCATTTTTTTCTTCTCCACATTTGAGTCTGGCTTTCAAGAATACATGCAGGTGTGGGGAAGCAAATTCTCATGGGAGATTGTCACAGTTTTTACTCTTTATTTATGGCTTATTCCCTTTGTGGGCATTTTAATGAAGCCAGAAAATGAGAGTGATGTACTGCATTTAAAAAAAAACTACATTCCTTCACAAGACAATCATTAGAATGGAGAACAAAGATTTTCAACACAAAAATGACTCCTCCAAGGTCTGTGCCTCCTTTACTAAGTCTTAGCCTTGAGATCCATGGTGCCCTTTCCATTTCACCACTTCTCTGTCTCTCTTTCTCTTGTCCAGTGCAGTTGATTTCTGGCTACTCTCACAATTCCACTGTGCCTGTCTTCCTAGTCCATCAAGAACCTTCTTTGCTTGGAGATTCATTTAGATTCCACAGAACACTCGCACTGGATTTAAACCAATCTGCAAAGATCTACTGCACCTTGGCAACCCTATGTCCATTTTTTCTTCCCCACCTTGTAGCAGAAGGACCTCAGTCTCACCTACCCAGAATCCATCTCAGTTGCTGTTTTATTTGCAGCTTAATGTAGTCAGACACTAGCCCCTGCAGTCATCCAAGTGCCTGATTGTGAGTAGTCACCTTTCTTAGATATTGGGCCTAAGTCTAGTCCTTTACCCAGTTCTAGCTTAGATCTGTCTGGCCTTGGTCATATGTCAGCCACTAACCATCCACACTCCCTTTTATCTGCCTCTTTTTCAGATCCTTGTCTAATGTCAGCTATTAAGTTTGGTCAGCTGATATCACATCCAGCATGTGTTCCTCCTCCAACTTCTGCTTCTTTTCAGGATCCATGTCATATGCTCCTATATCCCCTGATATGTAGTCTGATGTTAACCTACCTCCTGATGTCAGTACTGGAGTCTACCTACCTCCAACATTAGTCAGCTGTCGGTCCACTCCTTGATGACCAACACAGTTTTGGCCTTCCAGTGACCCATCTTCAAGTTTGATATTGACTTGTCCACTGACATCAGGCCTTCCCTAATGGGTCATTTTAATATTTATTATTTATTTATTTATTTATTTTATTTTTACATTTGTTAACTGGGTTAGTCTGTCTGGGTTCTTAGAAGCCCCTTTTCAGCAGAGATCCGAGGAGAAAAGCTCACAAAAAAAAAAACGTTTTAAGTAAACCAAGATAAACACAGATCACATTTTAAGTATACATACTTCTGAAGTAATTACATAACATGCAGTTAGCGTGATTATACCCTAAACACTGTGCATAAAATATCAAGAGAATCATTTGGTGAGAAATAACTATTCCCACAATCAGGCCAAAGACTACGTACCACGTGTAACCTTTGGACTTGATTTTTCTAACATCCTGTACTTTGTTTACAGTAGCATATCAGCAAGCTACTGCTTAGTACTTTTTTATTCTTGGAAAACCTATGGTGGCATTAGTGTTAGATAAATCAAGGTAGATGCAGCTTCATTACTTGGCTCTACCAACTATGATAACTGCACAACTCTTGCCTGTTTCCTTCATCTGTAAACTATCACTGTTATAATTATCATCTGAAGACCGAACCAAGCATTCATGCTGTGCCTCAACTAAGACGTGCAGTTGAGAAGTGGAGCTTTTGGAAACAAAGTCTCTCTCTCTCTCTGGAATCTGGCATTATCTCTGCTTCCATAGGAGAATGGCTGTGGATGTTGATGAAGAGGAAACAGAAGGTTGCAATACTTCACCTTTAAAGATGGCCCCCCTTTTGCTGAGCCATTGCACTTTACATTCTGACACCCCTTTACCTCCGAGATAATTGCAAGCAGTGTGCAGAGCCCCAGACAAAGATTCTTTGATGGTGCATCCAGTTGTGGGCATTTTTCAGGAGGTGACCAAGGACACACAGATATGTTTTGATACAGTGAACCCATTTTGTGGAAAGCATAGAAAGCCCTCTTTTTTTTTTATATGTTGATGGAGACCCTGAAGTCATCTGTGTTAAAGCATAACCTAGGCCCACCATGTAAGCTAGAAATCTAGAGCCTGGATTGCTTTAAGAAGCATGTGTTCATATCCTTCATCTTGTCAGTTGTTGTTGTTGTGTCTTTCGGCTTATCCCGGTTAGGGGTCGCCACAGCGGAACTCCGGTCCGCTATTGTTTGGTAGTGGATTTTTACGTGATGAGTTACCAGCCCTGACACACAACCTTCAACGATGGCACGCCCATTCACACATGCCTCCACACAGAAGAATCCTTCATCTTGTCAGTAAGGCCCCTAAACTACTTAAGCCAAATGGTACTGGGCAAAATCTTGGAAATGTGTAATCAGCTATCTCAGGGCTATATGGAATACATACTTAAGGCCTAGGTTGCTACTTCTGTGGCTATTTTCCACTTGGCAAAGTTGGCCTGTACTCTGCATGTGTGGCAGAGAAGGCAGGTGGCACTGGTATTGCCATTCACAAGCACACCTTCTTGAACCATGTTCAGAATGGAAATAAAAGGGACCTCTGCATTTTTCTTGTTCTTTTGGCCAAAAAAAAAGACTTAACTCCAGATGGTAAAAAACAAAGCCTAAATCATCTCACAAGCTTATGCTAATTCCCTATCCCATAATTCCCTGCCCAAAGCAAAAACACCAGATTTATTTGCCACCAATACAGTTTCAACATTTCTGAGGGTGAACATAAGCTTTAGAGGACTATAATAGTGATTTTTTTTTAGACAAGTAGTAAATCACTTCTCTGACTGTTTCACCAACTGTGAAATGTAACAGCTGATTCAGTCTTCTATTTTGTGATTTGATTCCTGACTTTTCTTCTCTTATTCTCTCCGTATCCCAAAAATGACTTCTTGGTTGGTTTCTAGTATTTCTGTTGGGTTGTGCTGGATTTTTTCATGAGTAGTTTATGTTGTTGGTATTAATGTTAAACACTTAGCCTTACTATGGACAAAGACCCAAAACATGGCTTCAAGAAATGAAAAAAGTGTGGACTCAGGATCCAACCGCAAGACCCATATAAAATGTATGTAGTATGCTCATGAGTGGCCACCTGCAAAGCAACTGCATGATTTGAAAAAAATTCTGTTCTAGAACTGTCAGACAGGAAAAATTAGTGTCGACACCAATGTAAAAGTCCATCATAGAAGACTCCATTAGATCTTTGGCTATAGTTTCTAAAACTGGGAAGTAAAACATGAAATGTTGATTAGATGACTCAGATGTTGTTGCAGTTTTGGAGAAACTGTTCCCAGCTCTTTGAACTGTTTCCTATCATAGACCAGGCCCTTATTCAGTGATTCTTCCTCTGTCCCTTGGTGGCCATCTTCTGAGACAATAGACTCAGTGCCTTGATATAGGATTGGTAGTTTTTCTTCAGAGAAGGAATTGTCCAGGTTCCTTTCCTCCTCCTTACCTTAGGAGCCCTATTCCACTTGATTGGGAGCAGATGATATCAGCCTTTGTGAAGGCCCAGCTTTGTTATAGTGTTATCTCACTGACCTCTGTGCTTAGGGTGGCTAGAAAAGAATCTCTGCCCATCATTCAACTGCTGTTCCTTCCCCTTCTACCATTTTGGTACTACTAGTATTGGAACTGATGCTAGTAACAGTTTCTGCTCCTTTGGCAGCAGAGAAGACTCCTTCATAGGGTCAGGAATATACTACAGTAGCAACCACTAGGCCTCTTATAAGCCTAGACATGCAAACCAAATGTGCCCACAAATTTGATTTATATAGGGATATTAGTTACTGACTGTCTCTGTCCACCGGACATAGACAGTAGCCAGACCAGGGGTGAATTTTGGATTACTCATCCATTGGTCGAAGTTGTGCTTAAATAGGGTTATGGAAGAACTCTGCTTCACATCGATGGGGAGACTTTTCCAGAGAATAGGAATTCTTTGACAAACATATCTGACTCTCCAACATCTCTTGTTTGTCAGAAGCATAATTTAGGTATTTTGATCTAGTAGTTCTGATGCAGTTTATTCTGCAGGTGTGCAAATGGTTCATCAAAACAGGGTACAGAGATTCCTTGTACACCAGGCAAAGATCACCTCTCAGCAGTCTAAAACAGAGCAAAAGGTCAGGGCATTGAGGTGATCAACATATAGGGCCTTGTGTTTACTCCCTGTATTCTTTTTGTAAGGAACCTTTATGGGCATTCCAGTTGTTGCCTGTGTCTGGTCGGGTCCCTAGCAGATAATAAAAATTTCACTTACCCAAAACCCACTTAATTGAGATGAAAACACTGAACGTTCAATTAAGGGGACTTTCACATCACTGGATTTCTACACAGGGAATGGAGGCAGTTGGCCAACATCAACCTGGATGGGTTTGACATACTGCGGCATGTTTGTTGGTTGAATTTTGGCCATCTGCCTCCATTCACTTTGTAGAAATCCAGTGATGTGAATGTCCGCTTAATTGAACGTTTGGTGTTTCCATCTCAATTAAGTGGGTTTTCGGTAAGTGAAATATTTATTATATGAAGTAGACCCATCTGGTCAGGTATATACTGAAGGGGTCATTATACTCTATGATGAGTCTGATGAGGGATGAGTACAGTGGTATGCTGACTTCTCTGGACCTAGTTGCCATGCCCTTGTTTATAAGTTGAGCAATATAGAAGGTTTTTCTTACTACTTTGAATTCACATTGGTGAAAAAAAGAAGTTATGTCTTGCCATAACATTCCATCTGTGTTGTAGATCTTTGTTCATTCATTACAGATAGGATCTTGGTTCCGTCCTCGGAACCGATACAGCCGTTTCCCAGCTCGCGCAAGCCAAAAACTCTCAGCTAAGAACCTACCCACAATGCCCCTCTCCTATTTACTCCAGATCGAGTTTGCCCGCCCTAGATAAAAGATGTAGTAATAGAAAAAATAGTGGGAGGCTCTGTCTGAGCAAATACTCTAACCAAGAGTTCCAAAAGTCCACTAGGAGTCCAGGCAGGGGGAAGGAGGGTGAGAAGTAATGAATGAACAAAGATCTACAACACAGATGGAATGTTATGGTAAGACATAACTTCTTTATCTGATGTTGTAAATCTTTGTTTATTCATTACAGATAGGACTGAGTCCCCAGCTACTTGAGTCCTGGGTGGCCCTAAGGAAGAATATTCCTGAGCACCATAGAACCAAAAGATGCTCTTTCCCTGGAGGCCAAATCCAATTTGTAATTAGATATAAAGGTATGAGGTCTTGCCCAAGTGGCTGCTGCACATATATCATCCATAGAGGCTTTGGAATGAAATGCTATAGAATTAGCCATAGATCTGGTAGAATGAGCCTTTATTCTGGAAGGTAAGGATAGCTTATTCTGTTGGTAGATAAAGGTAATGACGTTTCTAAGCCGGGAGGATAAAGTCACTTTGGAAACAGGTTAACCCAATCTGGGTCCTAAACCACAAACAATTGATCTGTTTTTCTGAAAGATTTAGTCCTGTCCAAATAACGAAGCTGCCGGTGCACATCAAGGGTGTGCAAAAGGTACTCCCCTCTGTTAGAATGCCTTGGGAAGAAAACCGGCTGGTCAATAGATTGGTTAATGGAAAAAACAGAAATGACCTAGGGCAAGAAAGAAGGGTCAGTACGAAGGGACACCCTATCTGTGTGGAAGATCAAGTATAAGATCTCTTGACACTCCAGGCCTGCAGCCCAGATACTCTTCTCGCTGAGGTGAGTTCTACTAGAAGTATGGTTTTCCATGAAAAAAATTTCAAATCATATGAATCAAAGGGCTCAAAGGGAGAACCTCTGAGAGACTGAAGCACCAGAGTCAAGTCCCAGGGTTATAAGGGAGGCTTGACTGGAGGTTTAACATGTAATACTCCCTTCAAAAAGGTCTTGCATAAGCGGTGTGACATAATTGAATTATCAAGACCATTATGAAAATTGGCGATAGCTGCTAAATGTACAGTAATCGCTGAAGCTGAGGCTCCTGCATGGAAAAGAGTAGTTGGGTATTGTAGGATCTTTTGAATAGGCATAGAGAAAGGGTCTAAGTTCTGATCTTTGGCCCAAATAGAGATCCTAGTCCATTTACTAGAATAAACCTTTCTAGTGGAAGGTTTGTGTGTGGCCAGAAGAATTTCACGAACAGGAGATGGGATGTCAGGCAACCTGGCAATCACTGGAAGTGGAGGAACCAGGCTGTGAGCTTGAGACTGTGCAGGTTCGGATGAATCAGTTCCTGAGGATGAGGTAACAGGTCCTGGGAATGATCCAGGATCCATGGGCTGTGAATCAGATGAGGCCATAGAAATGGGAACCAGACTTGACGTGGCCAGTAGGGAGCAATGAGGATCACTTTGCTTTTCAACCTCTGAGCTTTCTGGAGAAATTCTGGAATGAGGGGAAACGGGGGGGAAAGGCATGCAGAAGACCCAGGGGCCAATCGTGCATTAGAGCATCCCTCAGTGGTTCCCCCTGGGGGGGGGGGGTCAAGGCAAAATAGCTTCTGCATTTGTAGTTTAGAGGGGAAACAAACAGGTCGCAGCAAGGCTTGCCCCAATGTTGGAAGATCCGATCTGCTATTACAGGGTTGAGGGACCATTTGGGAGGCATCAGGATGTTCCTGCTCAGATTGTCCGCAATAAAGTTGGAACTCCTGGGAATGTGCTTTGCTATAAGAAAGCGATTAGAAGCTATCGCCCAGTGCCAAATGCTCATGGCTTCCTGACACAGGGGGTAAGATCTAGTTCTGCCTTGCTTGTTGATATACCAGATGACTGACATGTTGTCTGACTGAATTGCAGTGGTCCCCGAGGGTAGGGATGCATGCAACGCTAAGAGAACTGCCCTCAGTTCCAGGACATTTATGTGCAAGTTGGCCTCGATGGGGGTCCAGGTGCCTTGGACAGTCTTTCTCTGAAAATGCCTCTCCCCACCTTAACAGTGAAGCGTCCGTGGTCGCCGTGGGTTGGGGTAGACAGAACGGTTGACACCAGAGATTCGTTTGTGGCTTCATCCACCATAGCATTTCTTCCTTGCAACAGTTTGTAAGGCATATCATGTGGTTGAGTGGGTGAGTTAACAATGACCATTGTGCAGAAAGGAGCCACTGCATGATTCTCATGTGCAGTCTGCCACGGAGCCCAAGAGTTGCAGTACAAGACGTGCTGGTACATATGTGTAAGGAAGAAGGTCTTGGATTTGGTGTCTTTTTTTCAAAAGCCTGTGGGGGGGGGGGTCTTGACAGGATGTTGTCGAAGTCTGCGCCAATAAATTCCAGTGTCTTCATTGGGGACATCTGAGATTTGTCTTTGATGATTGTAATCCCCAAGCGGAGAGCGAGATCTTGAGTGTAAGAGAGGCTGCAGACTAGGAAATTTCTGGTCGTAGTGATAAGGAGCCAGTCGTCTAGATATGGAAACACCTTGAATCCTTGCAGTCGAAGATGAGTTACCACAACTGCCATACATTTGGTGAACACTCGGGGGGGGGGGGGCTGTCAAGAGACCAAATGGCAGTGCCCTGAACTGGTAGTGATTGGCTCCCAGCCGGAATCGGAGAAACCTCCGGGAGCGGTGATCCATCTTTATGTGGTAGTACGCATCCTGGAGGTTTATAAAGCACATCCATTTGTCCCTTCCTAGGAAGAGAAGAATGGACTGTACTGTGACCATCCAGAACTTTTGAGGTTTGATAAATTTGTTCAGTAGGCTGAGATCCAGGATTGGTCTCCAGTCCCCTGTCTTTTTTGTCACTAAAAAGAACCTTGAGTAAAACTCTGATCCTGTCTGGTCTGGTGGGACTGGTTGGATGACTCTTTTTCTTAGCAGCTTTTCTGTTTCTAAGGCTGCTAATTCCTTCTGATTGGGTGGTACTTTGGAGATTCATTTGACAGGTCTGGGGGTTAAATCAAATATTATTTGGTCGCCACTGGATATCATTCTCTGCACCCAAACATCGGTAGTAATAAGATGCCAGGCTGGTAGATGCAGAGAAAAACGACCCCAGACTGCTTCCAGAGGAAAGCAATCGGGCCACTGCTCAGGAGCGCTGGTAGGGTCTGCTGGAGAAAGAATCTCTGGTGCCCTGGTTACGCGGACCCCCTCTACCTCAAAGGCACATCTTCCATATGAGTTTCCCCCTCTGCCCCAGGGGGATTGTTCACCATGAGTGTCACGAAAGGATCCTTGGGATTTCTTGAACCACATCTTTCCTCCCTTCTGGTTCCTGAAGTAGGACATCTGGGGGTTGGAAAAGCATATGCCCACAGCAGACAAGGTCTTTCTGTCTTTCTCACTACGTGCAAGTGTGTCTCGTACCTTGGGTCCAAAAAGTGCAGATTCGTCGACAGGTGCATTGACGAAGGAAGATTTAAAGGGGTCTGTGAAGTCGCACAACCACATCCAAGCATTACGTCTCATGACAACACCAGATGCGGCAGCTCGAGCTGTCCCCTTGGTGGTGTGAGATATCAAATGCATCGACGAGTTTGAGATAGATTCAAAGGTAGCTAGCTGCAAGGCGACAGTGTCACGCACCTCATCAGGCAGTACTCCCACCAAAGAGGAAGACATTTCGGAAATTAGGTCTCTTTGGAGCGAGTAAAGTGTGCCAGATAGTTTAGCGACTGAATGGCGAAGGCCGCTGAAGCATAGGTCCGCTTCCCTAGTCTGTTTATGGTTTGGTACTCCCTGTTTGGAGGATGGACAGTGGAACTATCTTCTGCCAGTTCCCTATTGGTGGCCGCCACCTCAACCATAGAATCAACTGTCAACTGCTTGGACCAGTGGGGCTGGTCCTCAGGTGTAGATAAAATTTTGTCTGGCCTCCAGGGGACAGGTTCTCCGGGGCCTTCAGGCACGCTGCACAATTAGTTTAACAAGGTCATCTGCTGGTGGGGGTCACCCAGGAAGTAGATGGCTGGGCACGGAAGGCCTGCAGGAACACCCGATTCCTCAGATGAAGGGTTAGAGGACTTCCATTCCCCCCACTGTTTGAGGATTTCGAGAATGTCTCCAAATGAAACGTTGTCTTGGGGAGAATGCGAGGACCCTTCGCCTCATCACAATCAGTGTGTTCTGTGATAGATTCCTCCGGGGAATCAAGGTGCTTCCTCTTGCACTGTTTCTTCTAAGGTGGCTCTCCAGTGGGATCTTCTGAGGAGGACTATGGAGATGGGGTTCCCTTCAAAGGGGGTTCTTGTGACTCCCCTGCCCGGGGACCTGACATAGTGGGTTGGGAGAGGTGCATGCTAGGGGAAGTTTCTGATACTGATGTCATTGGTGCTGACTGTGAGCCTTCGGAATGAAGGACCCTTTCCATCACCTGTACAGCAGGTCCACTCAAGGAGGGATGGGATCCTGGAACTGGGGTCACACCCTGCCTCGAAGAGCCCACTTCCAGTTGAGGGGTTCCTAGAGAACTGGAAGCCGTCGGAACCATGGACATATATGGTGCCAGCGAGAAAATAGGCGCCAGACTAGGTACCAAGGAACGGACGGTCCAAGCACCATTCCGAGAAAGCATCGGCTCCATCGGAGCCAATGCAACAAGGGTTGTCTGTGCCGACAGGGGAAACACTGCTGTCGGAGCTGAGACAGTATGTACCGAAGCGGACATCGGTACCGAGATCAGGGTGGCTGCTGGAGGAGGATAAACAGAGGAAGATGTGGTAAAAGATTCCGAGCCAGGATGGATGGAAGGTCTAGCTGGAATGGGCAATCCCCTAGCTGCCAGAAGCTGGTCCACAACCCGCACTAGGTCTAGTTCAGAAAACTCCTAGTGGATCCAAAGGAAGCTGCTGAAGGGGAATCAGGTCTTTCTAGAAAGGTGCTAAACCTCTGTCCCAAAAAAAGGGTCGTAAGTTGGAAAATATTTTGTTCTTGGCAGGTATTTGAGTTTTGGAGCCGATGGAGTCGAAGAAACTGTTGGCAGCGTGACCGGGGATGGTGCCGAGGCATGTACTGCCATCGGTGCCCATGGAGCAGAAGAAACTGTCAGCACCATGATCAGGGATGGTGCCGAGGCATGTTCAGTCATCGGAGCCGATGTGGGAACCAAGGACGGCACCGAAGTCAGTGGCGCCATGGTTGGAACCAAAATAGGAGTGAATATCATGGTCGGCACCAAGGGAGAGGACACAGAGCCTGATGCAGAAGAGGTCTGCGCCGAGAGCACTGGCGAAGCACGGAGTAGACTCAGTTCCATAAGTGATGGAGATGCAAGAACTGAGTGACTCAGTTTTTCCTTATGTTTTTTGGTCTTGGGAGGGGGTGAGACCCCCGACCCAGATAGAGCCTCCGAGAAAGGTGTCTTGAGTAAACCTTTTAAAATAAGTTTATTCTTACATTCTGCTTGTGTCCGATTACTAAAACTAGCACAAATGTCACAGTCAGCTTTAATATGATCCACGCCCAAACAGTAGACACAATGGACATGTGTATCTGAGTTCAGCATCTTACATCCACACTTGTCACACTGTCTAAATCCCAACTTAGCTTTGTCTGACATGGTAAGGTAACAATGCTGTCCTATAGAAAAAAATAAGGGAGAAAATACCATTAATGATATTTTAAAGAATATCACTAGTAAAAAGGGAAGGCTTGTCAAAGACAGGAGAGAGGGACAGTACCAAAAAAGGTAAAAAATTAAATTACCAAGGAAAAGGGTAGGAAATAGGCTTAGGTTATAGGTGGCAGTGAGAAAAGGCTAACTTGACTAAAAATTTAGTAATTTTGAAGAAAAACTATCATAAAATTAACAATTGTCTACTTAGCTGTGAGAGAGATGGATAACTTGTCTGACTAGGAACGTGGCAAACAAGATCTGGAGTAACTTGGGGAGGGGCATTGTGGGTAGGTTCTTAGCTGAGAGTTTTTGGCTTGCGCGAGCTGGGAAATGGCTGTATCGGTTCTGAGGACGGAATCGAGGTCCTTTCTGTAATAAATAAACAAAGATTTACAACATCAGATGCTAGGTTACCTACGTGAGTTTAAAACAATACACGAATTGTTGAGCAAAAGAACTTTATATAGCAACACACAGCAAAGCTTTCGGGCAAAGACCCTTCTTCAGTGCTTAACATAAAACTATTAATCAAGCAACATGCGTTATATAGGAGCCTAAAGGTCATATGACAGCAGCCATAGTCATATGACCAACACATAATAATAAAACTTAAAAAACATAAAATTCTAGTATACAAACAACAGTGAGAGTAATTCACATACAAAATTAACATATCTAATTATACAATTTAGTACGTTGTATCTTTACTAAAATTGGTTTCAAACTAATAGTGGAATTCAAACCTGGAGGACGATCTGCCGCGAGTCTAAGTATCCACTCATATTCTCTAATCTCCAAAAATTTATTAATATCCCCACCCCTAATAGGTGGAGTGACCATATCTAAAACTCTAAACTTAAAACAATGGTCACTTCCATATATTTTAATATGCTTAAATAACGCATTAGTCTCACATTCCCTTCTAATTTCGGACTTATGCTCAATTATTCGATCTTTCAGCTTATGTGTAGTCTTCCCTACATAAAACGAAGGGCATGCTACACATACAGCTAGATAAGCAACATTATTAGTACTACAATTAGCTACAAAATTAAACCTATAGCTCTTATTCATAGTTGGATGGACAAAAAGAAAGTTGGGACTATCTGCAATATCTATGCAGCATTTTGTAGCTAATTGTAGTACTAATAATGTTGTTTATCTAGCTGTATGTGTAGCATGCTTTTCGTTTTATGTAGGGAAGACTACACGTAAGCTGAAAGATCGAATAATTGAGCATAAGTCTGAAATTAGAAGGGAATGTGAGACTAATGCATTATTTAAGCATATTAAAATATATGGAAGTGACCATTGTTTTAAGTTTAGAGTTTTAAATATGGTCACGCCACCTATTAGGAATGGGGATATTAATAATTTTTTGGAGATTAGAGAATATGAGTGGATACTTAGACTCGCGGCAGATCGTCCTCCAGGTTTGAATTCCACTATTAGTTTGAAACCAATTTTAGTAAAGATACAACGTACTAAATTGTATAATTAGATATGTTAATTTTGTATGTGAATTACTCTCACTGTTGTTTGTATACTAGAATTTTATGTTTTTAAGTTTTTAAGTTTTATTATTATGTGTTAGTCATATGACTATGGCTGCTGTCATATGACCTTTAGGCTCCTATATAAAGCATGTTGCTTGATTAATAGTTTTATGTTAAGCACTGAAGAAGGGTCTTTACCCGAAAGCTTTGCTGTGTGTTGCTATATAAAGTTATTTTGCTCAACGATTCGTGTATTGTTTTATATTCTTGGATTCCAGCGTTTAGTTGTGTGGATATACATAATTTTTGCTGGTTTGTTGGCGTTTTTGTGGAGAGCCTTTTGCAGTTATGGATGTGACTGAGTCCTTGAAATCTTTTTTGGCCAAAGATGTTAATCCTCTGTTGAGTCTTGTAACTACTGCTCCTGTGGATATGGATCATTCTACTAATCTTCGATTCGAAGGTACTGCTATGTTTACTAAGAAATTGGAGCTGCTTGAAAGAAAAGTAGGCGTTTTTAAACGCCTACAATGGCAACAGTTCAGTTTTTCTACATACCTTGATATGGGCATAGTACCACGGGGACTAAGAATTTTAAAAATGCCCTCGTATGGTAACGCTTATGTAGACTTATTGAAACGCTGGCAACAGTTAAACATCAAATTAAGTCTGGATTACATGCTACTGATGAATTACTTTTTTTCGAAAAGTGAAGCGGAGCTGAAAGAGGAAATTGTGCAAATGGAAAATGAGCTTATGAACATGTCATGCTTTACTAGTATGCTAACTGTGTATCAACAGATGCTGAATAGACTGCATCAGTTAGATGATCGTCTTGAAGCAGTGAAAAAGCGTAAGTTATTAAGGGATATTTCCGATTTTCAAAAAGGGCAAATTTTCTCTTGGCCTAGAGGTGATACTAAAAGTATATTTACTGGAGCGACTTCTACCAAGAATACACATCACTCTTCTGTTTCTGTTAATGCTTTAGATGAATTTCCTGAAGTAGAGACTAGTAATACTGTTTTAAATTCTGATTCCTCTGTTGCGGTATTGGATCAAGTGGTGGTTACCACACCTTCTACGTCAACGTCATCTCCAGCAGCGGAGAAAGTTTCTGAAGTGGATGATGTGGCGTCCGCGAGTATTGTGGATGCGATACAAGGCGAACAAGTGAGCAATAAGTTGTGTGAAGAAAAGTCAGCAGTCGCTTTGGTGTGCAGCGTTAACATGTCGCCACAGCAAGGTTCTTCTCCGGTTCTCTCTCGCTGGGTGCCTGGGTGCCTTTGTGTGTTGTTCTTCTTGTCTGTGTTTCCTGTGGGGTAGCTTCCTCCCACATTCCCTCCACATTCCCAGATATTTTTTCGCATTCTCCCGGCATTTCCCCAAACAGGATCTAAGGACGGATCTATGGAACCTAGTCGGTTAAAAAATTAAAAAATAAATAAATAAATTTTTCTCAGAGACACTTTCAGTTAGACCAACCAGAAAAAGTGCAGGACAACAAAGCCTTGAGAGACAAATCGTTAACAAGGCAATTATCTGGCTCGGTCAAGCGCAAGAACAACAGCCCTATGGGGCAAGGAAAGATGAGCCGCAGATAATCAGAGGTATCCTGAACTTATCTAAGATTAGATTGGACGAACCCTGCTATTCTTTATTGGAGAAAGGCCGTGGTTTTATACCTTCAGCTAGTAATGACTTAGTTTCAGTTCTAACGGATCAGAAACAGTTTGTTAGAAATTTAAATCTCAAAGTTTTATTTAAACAGTCTGATTTAACATCAAGTGTGTGTAAAAGACGAAGTACGTATATACCGATTAGTATACCGGTTATAACAGCTTTTCATGATTTGTGTGAAATTGAGTTGAGGAAATTATATGATGCTGAATTTAGAAAAAGGCGATACAATCTGTTATACAGTGAGTATATTGCTTTGAAACATCTGCAATTAAGTAAGGAGATTATTATTAAACAAGCAGATAAAGGGGGTGTTACGGTCATTATGGACCGTGATAAGTACTTTTTAGCCATTATTGAATTTCTCGATGATGTTAATGCCTTTAAGCGTATTTCAGCTGATGATGTTAAAAAGCATATTAGCAATGTTAACTTGCATGTATATGATCTCCAGATTAGTGGTGATATAGATATGGATTTGTTTCATTTTTTTTTACTGTGCCATGCCCGACCATTCCCCAACTATATGGCTTGCCCAAAATTCACAAATCTTTAGTTAATCCACCTATGAGGCCCATTGTTTCTGGAAATGGTTGGATTACAGAACCAATTTCTGTTTATTTACAAAAACAGTTACACCCATTTCTGTTGCAATGTAGCAATATATTAAAAGATACTGCTGATTTTTTGGGTAAGCTACATGATTGGTATAGTGGTTTGAAAGTTACAAGGATTGAGTTAGGGGAATTTCTGTTCGTAACTATGGATATTGTTTCTTTATTTACGGTTATACCGAACAGTTATGGAATAGAGTCTATCAGGGAATTTTTGATGGCACAGAAATTTATGTCTGTGAATTATGTTGAAAATATCTGCTTGTTATTAGATCTAGTATTGAGTAATAATATTTTTATGTTTGACCAGCAGCTATATTTGCAGCTTACCGGTGTGGCCATGGGCACACCGGTTGCAAACACATACGCGAATTTGGTTCTACATCAGTGGGAAACTCAATATATATATAATGGTTCTAATTTCCTTAATGATAATGTCTGTTTTTATCAAAGGTTTGTTGATGATTGTTTTATGATAAGGAAGGGTTCCTCGGATGACTTTTAAGGAGAGTTTTTCTGAATTTGAAGCTCTGTTTCTTGATGTTAAAATTACCTTAGATAATGGGGTGTTACAAACTACTATTCATAAAAAGGAAGTTCATGCAAGTAGGTATCTACATCGTGGTAGTATGCATGCTCCGCATGTTTTTAAGGGTGTAGTTAAAGCCCACTTCGCTAGGGTCAGTAGACTTAATACTATGGATACAGTTTTTCATATGCAATTAGGCGACATGTTTAATGAGTTTTTAGAGAATGGATATGAACGTGAAATGTTACTAGAGCCTAAGGCTAATGTAATACACAATAGAGAGTATATGTACAAACCTTATTTTAAGGATAGTGATGCTCATCAAACAACGCATAATATGAATGTTAGTAAGTATGGGCTAGATAAGATTAGGTATGTTATGACTTTTTGTGATAGGACATATTTAATTAAACGTATTATAGAAAAAAATTGGCCTGTGTTAATGGCTTCTACTGATGTCAGTAGAATTTTAGGTAGTAAGCCATATTTTTCGTATAGAAATATGAGAACTTTAAAGAGTCTGATATGTTATAAAGATTTTGTTTGTAATACTAGATCTAGCATAAATCATTGTAATTTGACTCGTTTTGGTACTTATAGATGCTTGAAATGTTCATGCTGCATAGATATTGCAGATAGTCCCAACTTTCTTTTTGTCCATCCAACTATGAATAAGAGCTATAGGTTTAATTTTGTAGCTAATTGTAGTACTAATAATGTTGTTTATCTAGCTGTATGTGTAGCATGCCCTTCGTTTTATGAAGGGAAGACTACACGTAAGCTGAAAGATCGAATAATTGAGCATAAGTCTGAAATTAGAAGGGAATGTGAGACTAATGCATTATTTAAGCATATTAAAATATATGGAAGTGACCATTGTTTTAAGTTTAGAGTTTTAGATATGGTCACTCCACCTATTAGGGGTGGGGATATTAATAATTTTTTTGAGATTAGAGAATATGAGTGGATACTTAGACTTGCGGCAGATCGTCCTCCAGGTTTGAATTCCACTATTAGTTTGAAACCAATTTTAGTAAAGATACAACGTACTAAATTGTATAATTAGATATGTTAATTTTGTATGTGAATTACTCTCACTGTTGTTTGTATACTAGAATTTTATGTTTTTAAGTTTTATTATTATGTGTTAGTCATATGACTATGGCTGCTGTCATATGACCTTTAGGCTGCTATATAAAGCATGTTGCTTGATTAATAGTTTTATGTTAAGCACTGAAGAAGTGTCTTTGCCCGAAAGCTTTGCTGTGTGTTGCTATACCTACATGAGTTGCCAGATCCCTGACTAGCGAATCATCTTTTAGGGGTGTTTTATTGATGATGTAGTTACCTGGGTTGGCCGACTTTCCAAAACGTGCTATAATGTATTCCTTGGTATACTGAGTTTTAAGCCATGGATTTGGCAACAAATGTTTGTGCTGGACCTTCCCGAAGGTGTACTCATCTTGGGGTATTCAGCGAAGCTGGGAAACGGCTGTATCGGTTCTGAGGACGGAACCGAGGTCCTATCTGTAATAAATAAACAAAGATTTACAACATCAGATGCTAGGTTACCTACATGAGTTTCCAGATCCCTGACTAGTGTATCATCTTTTAGGGGTGTTTTATTGATGATGTGGTCACTTGGGTTGGCCGACTTTCCAAAAAGTGCTATAAATGTATTCCTTGGTATACTGAGTTTTAAGTCATGGATTTGGCAACAAATGTTTGTGCTGGACCTTCCCGAAGGGTGTACTCATCTTGGGGTGTTCAGTGATGTTCCCAGTTTGCAATCATCTGTAAACTTGGTCAGCCAGATGCATTTGACATTGGCTTTGACATCTGAGAAGTAGATGTCAAAAAAGTGTGAGCCCAGTACAGAGCTCTGAGGGACTCCAGTGATGAACAGCCTTTTTGTAGAGATGTCCGCACTGATCTTAACCTTTTTGGGCCCTATCAGTGAGCTAGCTAGCTATCCAGTGTATTATAAAGGGTTTTATGCCTAGTTCTGTAAGTTGGTTGATAATGCCTGAGTGAGCTATTGTATCAAATGCTTTAGCCATATCTATGTGGGCAGTATGCATCACTTTCCCATCATCCATTGCCTTAGTGACCTTTTCAAAGAAGCCCACAAGATTCAGTAAGCATGGCCATCCTTTGACAAAGCCAAACTGGAATGGATCCAGTGTCTGAAGGTCTTCTATATCCTTGTTGATAATTTCCATGATAAGTCTTTCCTTGACTCAAATAAAACTAGTCAGACTAATGGGTGTGTAGTTTCCAAGATCTGCCGAAGGTCCTCCCATATGAAGGGGTGACTTTTGCAGTCCTCCATTCTCAGGGCGCAAAGCCTGTTTTAAGACTATAGTTAAATAGTGACTCCAATGGTCCTGGTAAGTCATATTAGACTGTTCAGGAGACTTCCCAGGATTTTATCTAGACCCTTTGAGGCTGTATTTTGCCTTTAGTGAGTGCAGCCAGTAAATGCTCTGTAGTTATGTTTGAGAGTATTTCTTGGGAGATGAATTGGGGTGAGAGGGGGGCAAAGTTGGAAATGAATTTATCTGCTAACAGGTTCACTATATCACCAGATTCATTGAATGTGGCACCATTAATCGACAGTTCAACACATTGCTGTGGGCTGCCCTTGAGGTTTCTGACATAGCTAAAGTAGGCCTTATGGTTATCTTTCACCTGGCAGGCTATCTAAACTACAAAGTTGGTTTTGTTTGACCTAATCACCCATTTTAGTTGCCTAGTTAGTTTGTTGAGAGAGTTTGTTTTTTATCTTTATGGGAATTACTCTTCCTGATTTTTGCCATCATTTTTTTCCTTTTGTTTTATATCCTGTTTAATTTTGGTCAGTTTGTTTCAGGAGCTAGTCCTGGCTTTACTTATAAGTACAGCAGCTTCTATGCAGCCGCTGACATGGTTGTGCAGAGTATCTGTGAACAATTCCACTTAGGATGCTGTGAAGTCAGGGTTGGGATGAGAATCATCACTTAATAAAAGGTAGTTTGCCTTGGAATACTTCCTAACTGTTAACTATTACAGTTGTTAATGGAGTTATGGAGTTATTTTGATTTTGAAGGAGACAGCTTTATGGTTGGATCTTACCAGGGAGGATGTGACTTTTGGTGGTGGTGGGGGTGCAACGTTCTGCCATATGTGTAAGTATGAGGACCAGTAAGTTGCAGCCTCTAGTGGTCATATTCACAATTTCGTCAAGAGTGTGATGAAGTGCAGGAGTCTGTGCCTGTAGATTTGAGGCCATATAGAATTCCCTGTCTATAGAGGGGTAATTAAAGTCTCCTGTGAGCAGGGTGTTAGATTGGATGGCTAGTGTCCCCAGTAGGTCTACCTAAACCTTATGAGCCTCTTGGGACATGAACGGTGGGCTGTAGCTGGCTAGGATGTAGTACATGATTTTATCTATGGTGATCTGCACACGGAGGAACTCCATGGTTTCATCCTGTTTGACCATCCTAGAAGTGTGCTTACTATTGATGCATATTATGACTCCTCCACCTTTAGCCCTTGCGTGCAGCTACTGGTCTAAAAGTATAGCAAGCACTGAAACCTTGCAATGCCGGGGTACTATGCTGCTTTAAACCATTTGTAGGTAACAGATGTCCATAGTCTCAAGTTTTAGGAAGGCTTAAAGGGAATGATTTTTTTTTTATTTAGGCTCCTGGCATTAAGCAGTAACACCTTGAGGTTCAGCTGAATTGATTTTGCTGTGTCAGTAGATTTGTCAGTTTCACATTGCCTAAAAAAGGTACTATTGGGGTTGATAAAGTTTAGCCAGTTTGCAAAAGCCTAGAGGGGACAGGAGAAAACCATCCTTGGCAAAGTAACATGATCAGTTAACCATGTCATTCCAAGCTGACGAACAATGGATACCCTTAGAATGACACCAGAAAGACAGGCAATTGTTGAAAGCATTCATCTTTTGCTTTAATTGTGGCATCATCCTCGGTGATGGTAATATGCTGCTCAGTGCTAAGCTAATGCCAGCCCAAGAAATATAATGTGAAGGCTCTACAATCTCTCTCTTCACTTACTTTTCTTAGATAATGGCACTGTATAATGCCTCCTTGCTGTCCTTCCACAGCTGTCCGGTATTCTGGAGCAGTTCTGATGTACTGCGCATGCTTATGCAGTGCATCAGAGCTGTGTGTAGAGGAAGCAATGGAGAAGGAAGATCTCCGTTGCTTTTCTTAAAGCTGTCTCGCCATGTTAAACGAGTTTAACATAGCTAGCTAGACAGCTTTAAAAAAAGCAACGGAGAAAGGAAGATCTCCGTTGCTTTTTTTAAACTATCTTGCTATGTTAAACGCGTTTAACATAGCAAGATAACAGCAATGGAGCTCTTCAGTTCTCTGTTGCTGTTCAACACATACAAAAAAAAAAGACTTATACTAATGGAAAAAGTCCGGGCAACCGGGCGTCTGATTTACAACGGGCACGCTGACCAATCAGCGTGCACGTTTTAGAATGTTAATGGGGGGTTGTTGTATAATGTGTCTGTTTCTATAAGGATTATGTGGTGGTTGGTAAACATGAGACAGTTGCTGCATTGTCTCAGGATGCCCATACCCACCAAGCTGGTTACAGAGAAGTTAGGAAATTGCATACCCATGCTGTCCAGTCCTTTGTTTGGTGAGCTACAAGGAGATGATGTATTGGAGCTAGAAGGTTATCAAGGGTGCTTTCTTGATGCAGGCTAATAAGGGTCTTTATTTTGACAGATTGTGCTAAACAGTACTGTATTCTACTAACTGAATTCTAATAAATGTATACATATTGCCACTTGAGGCTCAACTTGTTGCTTTAAGCTTGTTGGAGAGCAAGGTATTTGCTGTAATTTTACTCCTTTACAGGGTACTTGTTTTATGGACAACAGACCATTCTTTAGGGAAACTTTGCTTTTTAGGTGTTTGCTACTGTACAGGGCACTTCTAATCGCTGCTGCCCAGTGAGCACCTCCAGGCAAATGTTTAGAATTTATAACCGCACAAGAAAAAACAGAAAACTAACTAATGAGCCCTCTGGCCAATAAAATGGCTACATTATGAGCCATTTTGTGTGTTCCTAACTCACAGACCAGGCACACATTTCCTGCCACAAGATGAATAAACCCAGATCTCCTAATGTTAAAGAAAGATCACCTGTTATATCAAGGACAAATAAGTGAAGAAGAACATAGTTTCATGATTAATAAACACCCCATGATACCCAATATATTTGGGATACCCAAGGTCCATAAAGTACTAAGGGACTCAAAATTTCGACCTATTGTGGCATGATACCCAATATATTTGGGATACCCAAGGTCCATAAAGGACTAAGGGACTCAAAATTTCGACCTATTGTGGATGGCAAACGGTCAAAAACATGTTTTATTAGTAAATTTCTGGATGTTAAATTACAAGTTGGACTGACAGCCTTTCCTTATATTGTTAAAGACTCATGGCAGTTCCTGGAAAAGGTGGGGAGAGTTCAGATTGAAAAGGATGTGTTATTAGTAACCATAGATGTGTGTAGCCTATTTACAATGATACCACATGGTGAAGGGTTAGAGTGGTTGGAGGCCCAGTTGCAATAAACAGGTATTTACAATCAAGATCAGATTAATGTATCCATGACATGGAAACAGTATTACAAAATAAATGCATATATTTTTGAAGGACAACACTATAAGCAGAACACAGGGGTAGCAATGGGGGGGGGGGGGCAGCTTGTGCCCCTGTGTTTGCAAATTATGTCATGTTCTACTGGGAACAACAATACATAATGGAAGGGACCTTTTACTCTAAAATAGCGTACTACTCTAGGTTTTTGATGACCTTTTCATAGTTTAGAAGGGTACTGAAAGTGAATTGTATCAATTTTATGAATACATTAACCACACAGTGGATTTTTTTCAATTTACTTATGCACATAGTGCAACAAATATATCATATCTGGATGTGGATTTAACAATAAATAGTGAAAATAATGAACTGGAATCAGGAATTCATAGAAAACCAAAGTTTTCTAATATTTATATTTTTCTAGTGAACATCCACATTTCCAAAAAAAGTCCATTGTAAAGGGTCAGTTAGTTTGGGCTGCGAAGATTGTGAGCTTTGACAAAAAATTTTTGGAAGAGATTGATTTCATCCTGCATATGTGTGACGCCCGAGCCCTGGCCCAGCAATCAAGGAGCCTCAGTCCTCACCACTAACACCTGCGAGGGCGTCTCATATAAGAAGAAAGGATAACAAATACACACAGTAAAGTGCAATTTCCCTTAAGTGCACACAGAGATCACAGTCAGTCAGGGGCTGGTTGCTCCCCATGTCCCCAGTAAGACTCCTCCACTGGCACAGCTATAGTGTCCAGATCTCAGCCTAACTGGCAAGCTAAATTCCAGTACCCTCTCTGTCCAACCAGTGCTTCGTGTCCCTCCCCAAGTAGCTAACACACACACACACACACACACTTTGAGATAAGTATTTATACAGTTTCTCAGACAATCCCTGGAAAGGCTGACACAGATTCTGCATCTGTGCCCATTTACCCAGATGATACGGTAGTAATTACTGCCATCACCAGCTAATAATTATCAGCTACCAAAAAGCCCTTAAAAAGGTGTCCAATTATTACTGTGCAATATTATTATCCAGTTGGTAATGTGACTAATCAGTCAAGGCTTATTAGAGTGGTCCTGTACAATAAACTCTATAAATATCCAATGTACTCTAGAGCTTAACTTATTCCTACACAAACCAGCCACAGGTAAAAGGTTTTTAAAATATTTAATAATAAATACTAAAAACACCACAGTGCTATTTAAGAGTTCAGAGATCACACAGAAACTTAAAATAATTATGTAGTACAGTTCTGACATAACAGAAAAACACGTAGAAATAATCTTTATAGTCCTAGCTATTTCTACAAGAAAACATACTTCTAAAGATAACTTACTTACATAGAGCAAGGCAGTGCTGAGTTGAATAGTCAAAGATCAAAATGCTTCATAATCTCTGGTTCTCACTGCTTAAATTGAAACTGCAGTTCTGATAAAACATTACATAATTTGTTTACATTTTCCTGGTTCCCAGGCCACACAGAAACTGCATTTACATTCTTTTACACTTAGAGCAATAAAGGACATTCCATATGTAAATTCTGGTCATTAATTTTAGCCTTAAAACAATAGGCAGGATGCTTACTCCAGACTCATTGACTCCAAATTTTAACTTCAAATGACATACAAAACATCATTTTAATTTCAAAGAACATTTGAAATGCTTGGCTTAGTTTTCCTTACAGCAGATGGCAATGTTGCTACAATCTTGAAGTTCACATTTTACAGTGTTTTCTTTCATTTAAGAAACAAGCCTGTATTTTATATTTATATTTACAAATGCCAGAATTATGTAGCAAATTATATTTGACTAGGCTGGCAGCCTTCACCCTTCTCTGCCAGTCTTCACATCTCTCCCGCCCTGGAGAACTCAAGCTAGTTTTTCAAGTGCCCCCTGAGAAACGCCGCTTGAGAGGGCTAGGTCTATCTGAGAGTACCTCACCCCATTCCCTGTCTTGAGAGCCCATCTGCTATGGCATTGCTTCTCCCACTGCAGTGCTGCACTGACATATTATATGCTTGCAACCCCAAGCTCCATCTTAGCAACTTGGCATTTTGCTGGCTGGCTCTGTTTAACCATATTGGGGGGTTGTGATCTGTCATTACAATGAATTTTCTTCCATACAGATAAGGCTGAAGTTTCTGCAGTGCCCACACTATGGCTAGGCATTCCTTTTCTACAGCTGCATAGCATTCCTCCTTGGGTTGTAGCCTACGACTGAGATAAACACTGGGTGCCTTCCCTCTCTGAAGAAATCTGGCTAAGTACAGCCCCCGCCCCATGGTTTGAAACATCCACTTGCACAACAAATTCTTTGCTGTAATCTGGACTGGCTAACACAGGGGGTCCTCCCAAAGCTTCTTTAAGCTTCTGGAATGCCTGTTCACATGCTGAACATCTGGCCTATTATTGCCTGTCAGGCCTGTGAGGGGAGCAGCTATGGTACTATAACTGGGAACAAACTTTCTGTAGTTCCCTGCTGTCTCTAAAAATGCCCTCACCTGCTTTTTAGTAACAGGTTCAGGCCATGCCTGAATAGTTTCCACTTTGGCAGGTTCTGGCCTTATCTTGGAAAGTTGCTGTGGCATTCTTCATCCCAAAGGGCATCTTTGTGCACTCATACAAGCCAAAAGGAGTCACAAAGGCTGACTTCTCTCTAGCACTGGGAGTCAAGGGCACCTTCCAGTAACCCTTGGTCAGAACAATGGTTATAAGATACTTAGCCAAACCCAGCTGCTCTAGGGCCTCATCTGTCCTAGACATGGGGTAAGCATCCGACTATGTGTGACTATTTAATTTCCTGTAGTCCACACAGAACCTGGTGCTGCCATCCTTCTTTGGCACCAGCACCACTGGGGAGGCCCAGGGACTGTTGGACTCTTGAATCACCCCTAGTTCCAACATCTCCTGTACCTCCTCCCTCAGAGTCTGTCTGACACTCTCAGGCACCCTATAAGGGGCCTGCCTAATAGCCCTTTATGGTCCTGTATCCACCTGGTGCTGCACCAGGTGGGTGCACCCTGGTTTCCCAGTGAACATGTCCCCAAATTCCTGCAACACTACTTGGATTTCTCAAACCTGGGTAGGAGATAGCTGCTGGGATATTGCTACCCCTTCCACTGAGGTGTCAGCCCGAATCTCACTGAGGAGATCAGTCCCCAGATCTCCCTGAGACTCCTCCTGCAATCCACTGCAAATGCTCAGCACAAGAGCCTCCCTATCGTGGTAAGGTTTCATCATGTTAACATGGTACAATTTGTGCCCCTGCCATCTGTCTAGCAATTCCACCATGTAGTTAACATCACTTACCACCTTGTAGGGTCCCTCCCAAGCTGCCTGCAGCATGTTGTGTCTGACAGGAATGAGAACCATTACCTGCTGCCCCACAGCATACTCTCTAGCTTGAGCATTCCTGTCATACCACACCTTTTTCTGTTGTTGGACTTCTGCCAGGTTCTCCTGGGCCAAGCCCATGAGTTCCCTGAGCCTTGTCCTGAGGTTTAGGACATATGCCACAATAGACTCCTTGTGAGACTCACACTCACCTTCCCACTCATCTCGAATTAAATCTAGAGGTCCCCTCACCCTATGCCCATACAGCAACTCAAAGGGTGAAAACCCTGTGAATTCCTGGGGAACCTCTCTGTAAGCAAACAGATGGGGCAAATATTTGTCCCACTCCCTTTTAAACTGATCTGCAAATGCCCGTAGCATGGACTTGATTGTAGAGTTTAACCTCTCAATAAGACCATTAGTCTGGGGATGGTAGAGGGTGGTCTTCATGTGCTTCACACCACAGGACTTCCACAGAAAAGCAGCAGGTCTGACATGAAATTGGCACCTCGGTCAGTCAGTATTTCTTTTGGTAAACCCACCCTGCTGAAAATCTCTAACAAAGCATTTGCCACCTTCTCTGCCTCTTTTGGGAAACCCACCCTGCTGAAAAACTCTAACAAAGCATTTGCCACCTTCTCTGCCTCAATGGAGGACAAAGCCACAGCCTCAGGGTATCGTGTAGCATAATCCACTACCACTAGGATATACTTTTTCCCTGTGGAACTTGGGGTACTCAGAGGACACACAATATCCATAGCTACCCTCTGAAATGGCTCCTCAATCACAGGCAAAGGCATCAAAGGAGCTCTCACCTTGTCTCATGCCTTGCCTACCTTTTGGCACTGCTCACAGGTCCTGCAGTACCATGTTACATCTCTGGAAATTCCAGGCCAGTAGAAGTTCTGCATAATACGGCTCTTTGTACGTTTTACACCCATATGACCTGCAAAGGGAATATCATGGACTATGGCTAGAAGCACCAGACGGTAGGCTCTAGGCACTACCAACTGCTGTACTCTCTCACCTTCTAGTCCTCCCTCAGGGGTCCACTCTCTGTATAGTAACCCTTTGTCCCAGTATACAGATTCCCCCTTTTCCTTAAGAATCAGGTGCCTCCCTAGCTACCTGCCTCAGGCCTTGCAGTGTAGGGTCTGAGAGCTGATCCTGTCTCAACTCACTCCTTGTAACCCTTCCCAGCTCCCCTTCCATAGGGAGTCTGGCATCCTCTGACAGCGGTGCCTCACTGTCAGCCTAGGTACTACTACTCACATCTACCTTTGCAGTTACCCTGTCCAAGGTAATATCAGTACCCGCAAGCAGCTGTGGCTCACCTTCAGTCTCACTGCTACAGAGTAGCTCACTTCCTGAAGTAACCAGCTCACCAGTCCTGGCTGCAAGTATGCAGTCTATCTGGGTCTCCCCCAGGCTGTCAGACCCACATGCTTGTCTCCTAGCCTCACTGCATGTAACTTCATAAGTACATGGTACTGCCTCATTCAAATCCTTCCCTCTCAGGACATCTGCAGGATGGTAGTTTAGTACCCGTGTTGTCTCAAGACGACCTACTATTGCATTTTGTCTTTCCCACTTTTTGCCTCATTCACCTTTGGTTCCCCACCTTGCCTCCGTGGACACCTGTATGCCACATGGCCCCACTGGTTGCATTCAAAACATTTAACCCTAGCTCCTGGACATGTACCTGGAATAGTGGCTTCCCCTGCTACTGGCAGATTCTTTTGGGGCAGTCTGTGCTGTCCACCATGGGTTCTTTTAGACCCATGAGCAGTACTGGGGGTCCCTTCCTGTGCCGGGCTGTCCTGCTGGCCAGATATAGGTCTCCCTTCTTCCCCAACTCATCTGAAGTAGCACATTGTCTGTCAGCTAACCAGTTCCTCATGTCCTCAGGCAAAGTGCTAAGGGGTTGTTCCCTCACAAAAAGGTCTGCCAGCCCTTCAAAAGTGGTGACCTGACATCCACTCACCCAGCTATGAAAATAAGTGTTCAGTTCAGCAACATATTCACACCCACTTTCATCTGCCTTGCATCTATGCTCACGAAACTTTTTCATATACATTTCAGGTGTTAGCTTAAAACACTCAAAGACATTTTTTATACCACTATAATCAAAACAGACAGAGTCAGGCATTTTTGATAAAAAAAGTTACAGCTTTCCCATTGAGTAAGGGGGTCAGGAACCGTACCCAGAGCCTTTGGTCAACACTATACTGTTTGCATACCCTCTCAAACATATGAATGAAACTATCAAAATTATCCCCCTCTTTAAATTGTAGAAGAAATTTACTGACCTGTTGTGCTTCTGGGGTCCAGTTACTCCCTTCCCCATTAACTCCATGACTCTGGCGAAGAGTCAGTACTACCCTCTCATGCCTTCTCTGACGCTCCTTTTCTTCGACTTCTATCTCCAAATGCCTGGCCTCCAACTCAAGTCTCTTTAACTCCAGCTGGATTTTTAAGTCCACTGCAGAAAGGTTGAGCTGTCCATTCTCCGAGGATATTGTATCTCCACTGCCAGTCTGATTGTCTCCTCGATGCTGTTTTCTGATGCAGCTGTAACCAAGGCTGCAATCAGGTGTGCCTTAGTCAGGTTTCCATGCATCAGTCCCCTAGCCTGGCACATCTCCACTAGCTGGCTTCTTGTCAGCTTTCCATACTCCTCTGCTGACATGCTACCTGCTCAACCTGACTAACTAAGCTAACAAAAGAAATAAAACAATTGTGACCTGAACTTATTCACTGCGTGGCTGTTTTAGAGTACAAAATACCTTCAGAGATCATTGTACATAAGCTACAGGATTCACTCTACCCACACCACTACAAGCCAATTAGTATTTGCCAACTAATTAATATATGGTGTGGACATCCCACCGCTGCCAAACACATGTGATGCCCGAGCCCTGGCCCAGCAATCAAGGAGCCTCAATCCTAACCACTAACACCAGTGAGGGCATCTCATATAAGAGGAAAGGATAACAAATACACACAGTAAAGTACAATTTCCCTTAAGTGCACACAGAGATCACAGTCAGTCTGGGGCTGGTTGCTCCCTTGGTCCCCAGTAAGACTCCCCCACTTACACAGCTATAGTGTCCAGATCTCAGCCTTGCTGACAAGCTAACCTCCAGTACCCTCTCTGTCCAACCAGTGCTTTGTGTCCCTCCCCAAGTAGCTCACACACACACACACACACACACACACACACACACACACACACACACACACACACACACACACACACACACTTTGGGATAAGTATTTATACAATTTCACAGACACTCCCGGGAAAGGCTGACACAGATTCTCCAGCTGTGCCCCTTTACCCAGATGATACGGCAGTAATTACTGCCACCAACAGCTAATAATTATCAGCTACCCAAAGGTCCTTAAAAGGGTGTCCAATTATTACTGTGCAATATTATTATCCAGTTGGTAATGTGACTAATCAGTCAAGGCTTATTAGAGTGGCCTTGTACAATAAACTCTATAAATATGCAATGTACTCTAGAGCTTAACTTATCCCTACACAAACCAGCCACAGGTAAAAGGTTTTTAAAATATTTAATAATAAATACTAAAAACACAAGACAATACTACTACACCACAGTGCTATTTAAGAATTCAGAGATCACACAGAAACTTAAAATAATTCTGTAGTACAGTTCTGACATAACAGAAAAACACTTAGGGCAGGATTCACAAAGGCTTGCACGGAGTGTAAGAGACGTGCAACACTCCATGCAAGCCTCGTGATCCAGGAACAGCCCTAAGCTCCGTGTGAGAGACCAGCTAAAACGTCTCTTACACGGACTGGGCGTGGACATGCTAAATACCTCACTTGCATCCGAAAGGTATGCAAATGAGGTATATTAGCGATCCACGAAGCAGAAACCAGTCCGTGTAGGAGACGTTTTAGCTGCAGAAATGTACTCAGCTGACAACTGAGTACATTTCTGCAAATTCCACAATGGAGCGATGTCAGCTCCAAATAAAGGTTGCATATGACTCAGGCAGCATGCCAATGGCCAAATATGTGGCCATTGGCAAGATAACCCGATGCAAAAATATTAAAAATATAATTTTTTTGTTTAAACCCAGTGCAGCCCCACGCAAATGGGCTGCGCTGTATAAAACCATAAAAAAGAAGGTTATAAACCCACAAATGTGGGTTTCATGCAATACATGGAATGACAATGCAGGGACCAGCAGACCAAAACCAACATGGCCACCGTGTAGTGGTTGCTAAGGGGGGGAGCTGAGTCTAAGACATGTAACTAAGCATTAGTAGGCAATCTCATGTAAATGAGGGTTCGGATACTGAATCTCACAGTCACATACCAAATGATCACAGTCTGAGTAGTGTAAGAGATACAAAAGGGGGAGGAATAGAGTAGGAGATAGGTGACATCACAGGGGGGAATGGTAGAAAGAAATGCAGTTCATTGGAGGCCAGTGTAACATGACAGATGACAGGCACAGATCATGGAAAGAGGTGTGCCACTAGATAAGTCATGGAAAGTCAAGAAATGGAAGGTGTACACTGTTACCTACACCAAAGTTTCTTGCTGGCCATGCATGCGCACGTGTGCACGCCATGAAGCGCGAGTAGGACAATGTGCGAGCGTGTAAGGCAGTGTGAGCATGTGGGAGCGTGTTGGGAGATGTTTGACACTGTTTGCACGGGTGTGCGCGCGTGTAAGGCCGTCTGAGTATGTTGGAGGCTGTTGGCAGACGTGTAACAGTGTTTGCTGGGTGTACACGCGTGTAAACCCGAATAAGTAGATTCTGAACCGTGTAAGCACGTGTGCGCGCGTGTAAGCCACTGTGAGCTTGTTTCAGATAGTATGCATATTGCTCCCCCCTGAGGAAACAGAGAGGAAAAAGGAAGCAACAGAATTAATAGGAAGCTAGCAGGGATAACTGCTGAAGCTAGCAGGTGAAAATAATTAGAAGCAGGCAATTACACAGGCAGAATAGTAGCCCTGCCCAGCACTTAAAACTCCGCAAACAGTAGTGCAGGATGTTTCCATTAAGAGACACTGCAAGACAGGAGTAAGCTAATAGAAGTGAAAACTGAAAAAGCTTCACTCAGAGCAGAAATGTTAGGGGCTGCCATAGCTGTCATAATGAGACATAGGCGACTTGCTGAGGGTGGTGACAATGCAGATGGTGCCAGACAACCCACAGTGAGGAGACAGAGAAGAGTGTACAGGCCCAGGGTCACCTACCACGGGTTACATGAGCTGGAGATAGTAGAGCGCTATAGAGTGGACAGAGAGCTCCTGCAGCAAATTGTTGAGCTGTGCAGGCCACGCCTCACACACAGAACCAACAGAGGGGAACCCATCCCAGTGGAAACCATGGTATGTGTTGGCCTAAGAATACTAGCAACAGGTACCTTCCAGAGACCAACTGGCGATATGATCAGCCTCCAGGGTACTACACCAGTTCCTGGATGCCATGTCAGCACATGTCGGTGATCATGTATATTTCCCCAATGCCCGTGAGGTATTGGCCAGCAATATGCGTCTCTTCCAGCAAATAGCGGAATACCCTGAGGTACTGGGTGCAATAGACTGTACGCACATACGCATCAAAGCACCAGCCGGTGAGCAGGGTAGGGCCTACATTAACCGCAAGGGCTTCCCCTCCATCAACTGCCAGGTCATGTGTGATGCCCAGGGCATAATAATGAATGTGTGTGCTGGCTGCCCCGGGAGTTATCACGATTCCCACATCTGGCATTTGACGCAGCTGTACCAGACATTTGCCAATGGGGACATCCCACACGGACACCTAGTGGGGGATGCAGGTTATGCACTGGAGCCGTGGCTGATGACACCCATCAGAAACGCACACACACCTGAGCAGGAATGCCATAATGAGGCACACGCACAAACACGTAATGTAATAGAGCGTGTGTTTGGGCTGCTCAAGTCACGGTTCCGGTGTCTGGACACATCTGGTGGAGCCTTGCAGTACACACCAACTACATGTACCCAAATTGTCATGGTATGTGCTATGCTACATAATATGATCTTGCGAAAACAGCTGCAGCAGGACCAGCATAGGGCCGGGCCAAACAGCTCCCCACCATTGCCAAGGCCATCACAGGCAGAGCGTGACTCGGAGGAGGAACAACCTGAGCCTGCCCCAGTAGGCAGAAGGAGGCATGCCCAGTATGCCCTGGCCTTGGCAAAGAGGCAACACATAGCACATACACTGGCTCAGTAGGAACCCTGGGAATGATACCCCTCTCTGACTCACTCATATAGTAACAGGGATGCCTAACATGACACAACCTGCTCTCAAACATGTACAGGGAGTGTAGTATGTGCATCCGACAGAGGCAGCCCTGCAGCACCACCTGAGGCATGATTGCCATGTGTTAAGCAATGTAACACCATCTAGTATATGCAAACATGAAGACCCTGCCTAACATCTCACCCTCACCAAGCATGATGCCACACTATGAAGACAAGAAGATCAAGTACAATAATTGGCTGAAGTAATGCAGTCAGTCAAAGGGGAGCCAATGTGTTACAGGCTGGGAAGATATGCGGAGTTTGACATGATGCACCACCTGCTAAGGGTGGTGTGCACCTATCATGCCATGCCCCATGGATACTGGCAAAGGCTGTCAGTACCCACAGCATGCCCTGAATAGGTAAGTCTCAAAACACAAACCCAACTTCATAGGTTCTACAAGGGATAGGAACCTAGATGTAATACTACCCCATGACAGATGTATAAACAGCAAGATGTGTGCAGTGTAAACGCACACAGTAAGGAGAATGTAGATACCAGTCCTGTAATAGAGAACTGGGCAAGGCTCACATCAGCACCCTAACACTACCAGGTCACACCTCATACTGTGCTGTACAGCCGCAAAACATGGAACAAGCTACAAAAGGAGGGTGACTAGAAAGAAATGGCAAGGATAACCACCCCCCATGTTGGTACCACAACAAGAAGCAGCATGGAATATCCATGGTCAAATACCAATGGCTAAAACTGCCTCGCAGTATATAGCCTGCTGCAGACCACTGTCCTAATACCAGGAACAGCACCTGGCCTATGTCGGAATACATGAATATATCAAGCCCCCAAACCACATTATATTGCTCGACTGAAAATACCCAGACATACACCGGTAGCATTGTACTAGCACCAACACAGTAGGAGAAAATTACCCAGATTCCATAAACCAAAATGCCCAGGAACAATGTACTACTCCCACAAGAGGGGTAAGCATACTGGATGTGATAATCAGCAACATGTGTACTGGATGGCAAGATGAGAAGTGTACCCCTCACTGGTAAGACCAGACCATAGAGTAATCACACTGGATATACACACCCTGACCCCAGTCCCTGGCCAGAATAACACAGTGAAAAACATGTGTAAGGTATAGGTTGCAGCCCTCAAAACCGATGTTGAATCCACAAAAGGCCCTGTGCAAGTGCAGAATATGGGACACACCACAGAACATGTTATACAGGCATTCCATGAACACAGCCAGGAATGCTTGGAGTATGCAATCACAAATAACAACAACACACAATGCCATACACGCAGGCATCTGGCATGCTGGCCTCCAGCCATTACCAAACCATGCAAGAGAATGAGGAAGCTACTACATGACAGAGCAAACATAAAAAGGGAAGTAATCACTGATCAGTAGTATGGCAATAACATATGTCCACACATACAATCCACTAAGTCCAGCCACAACAAGTATAATCTATGAATCCAGAGGCAATGTGATGCCAGTACCAAGTACACAGACAACCACAACACCCCAATAAATACAAACATATGTGATAGATGCATCCATGTATCCAAACCAGAGGTTGAGCTCCAACAACTCAGTACTGTCAACACTAGTCAGGAGGAGAAGGTAACCACATACACCACAAACCCAGTCCCACATAGACCTACCACAACTGTAAACCAAACACATAAACACAGACAAATATTCCCGGAGGCCTTAATTACAAACACACCAACAGAAGCCTCCAAAGTAGATCACAAGCAACCACAACCTTCAAACATAGCACATGCAACGAATAGTACGCAAAGCTGGTGTGCCAAACAGTCACAGGCCTGAAGGAGAAACAACATGCCTGATACAGTCGTAATAGGTGTCTGTATAGGCAGACACACAGCTGTCCCACTCACCAGACTGAACAAGGGAAAGGGTAGAGTAAGCTGCTTGTAGGTTGCCACAATATGCCACTTAACACAAGTACGCAGGTCACCCCAAAGCAAGCAGAAATATGATGCACTCAATGTCCATGCTGGTGTGAATTACCTGAGATGTACCTCCTTGGTCAACATCAAATGAGACATGGATGGTCCCTCAGTATGTACCCCAGGGCGGGATGACACTGGCTGTGTGCAGCATCCAACCCTCACCAAGAATGATGCCACAGTACAAACACAGAATGCTCATGTTTAACAGCTGGCACAGTTACAGCTGTCAGTCCAAGAGGGTGTAATGTGTGTCTGCTTGAGATGTCAAGCATGACAAGCCATGCTGCTGTTACAGGGATGGCTGTCAGCTGTTACCTGTGTGCATCTGGATACTGGATAAGGCCTTTGCTGCCTCCATAGAGCCGTATGTAGGCAAGGCCAAAAAGACTACCCACCACCCTAGAAAACATAAGTGGTAGGAAACATAAGGGTAATGCTGACCAATGCCAGATGTGTAAACTGCAATATGCATGCCCCTGAGGCACTTCTCATTATGGAGAACATTGATGCCTGTCCAGTGACAGAAGCCTGCTGCAGGCCTAGTGATAGCACACCAGCACTACTAGGTTATACCACATACCATGTGTTATGGCCCCAACACCTGCACCAAGACATCAAAGGAGGGGGAGTATCCATATGCAGCACAGACAACCATATAGCCAGGTAACTGACAATGCACAAAGCAGCGGACACCACCCATGTGCACATAACTGTAGTCAAAACTGCTGTACAGTCTGTAGCATGCAACAGACCACACTCTCACACACAAGAACCCCACCCAGACATCCGAAGACACTGGACAGTATGAATGTCCCACCAAATACCAGACAAGGTACACAAAGTACCACATAGGTGTCAAACCATTATGTATGCAAGGAGTCATCAGGGACCTAGGGACACAGGTCGACATTAATCTGTCATGTAACAGCCACAATGCCAATGTGGCTATGAAGACTGTTGATACTGGACACCGTATCATGAAAGGATTCACATCAACATCAACAGAGGTCACTGTGCCACTGTACTGTTCCCTTATCAGACCCATAATCTAGTACAATGACTCATGGGATGTACCATACGTGACACCTGCAGCTGTTCGGAAGACCTCATAGTTACCCCACCAACAGGATAAAGGGTGTGAAATATATGTCATATGCTGCCTTGCTGTAGACACCCCAGCTGACTGCAGTCACACACTGCCTACACAGAGGAATTGTATGTCTGTTGTACCAGGCCATGTCCAACACAGGAGTAATGGACATGCTACACCACAGGAAATCAAAGCCATTGGAGCTGTGAGAGTCACAGATGTCAACCTCAACACATAATGAAATAAGATGTGCTGGAGGGACAGATACATAACCCATAGGCTCCCCACACCCAGAAACAGGATCCCAATCCATGGTAGGCAGAGCCCCTCACTGACACCCCTCAACAGGAATATTGCCAAGTGGATGGATGACCGTACATGTATACTGGGGTCCCCACTGTGTCACGACCAGACAGAGGCACAGTGAAGAACCTCATAAATGGCCATAATTGAACATAGCATGGGGTGGCGAAAGACACACACACTCTAGCTAGGCTTACTAATGGCCTAGGGTGTCTAGCCTACTATGAACCCATGAAGCTATGAAGATACAAAACGTACAGGACACTAAGGATAATCACAAGGCATACCCAACTGATGGTAGGAACCATGTTGGGCATCCGCAGATATGCTCGAATCACACAGATATTACAAACAACATACCAAACACACACACATATTGCTAACATACAACCTGTCAGGTGCAGTGCAAGAGTGCAAAATACCTATCCCAGCAGATGGTCCCCTGACATTGCAGATGCTGAGGTAACAGCCATCATCTGCAAAGCAGAACACACAGCAGCAAAGGTATGTGATGGTGTCCTGTGCTGAGGCCAACATGGACCCCAAGAGTAATGGAATGCAAAATCACACTACTGGCCAATGTCAGCCTTACCACAGGATATGTACCCAAAGAGCAGTGTACAACAACAGTGGTCCATCACAACAAAGGTGTTGCCTGAATGGATACTCCAAACTACCACCCCAGGATCCTGACAAGCTTGTTCTGCACAGCTATGGAAAGGATCAGTATGTACCGCAGACAGAAGGCTAATGTGGACCTACTGATACTGGACCCTACACACTGTGGCTGTTGTAACTGCAGAACCGGCCCCTAAACATGTCTGACCCATTTGAAGCAGTCATTAAGGTCATTGATGAGGGCTATGTGGTCCACACAGCGTAGCTGGACCGTGCACATGCTTCTAGACAATACCGTACGTGTTCAGTATGGATATGTTCACCAGCTTAAATATACACCCATATGTCAGTAGAGGGGTTGCAAAGCAGACCAAGGACAGAACTGACATGGTCAGACATGCCGCATCCATGTCAGACTACAAAGCGGATATGAGTGGCATCCCACAAGGCCTGGTCTTGGGCCCCCCCACCCCCGTTCTGTATACATGTCCCATAGGTATAGGCCAACATGCAAGGACTGTGACTGAGCATGTATGCAGAGGAGTACAAACAGCCCACCATATCCGCCCCCCAGCTGACACAAGCAACCCACAAAAGGGCCACCTACAAACAGACAACTGTAGCCATAGCCATGTCAGCAAGCTAATCGCAGAACTGTGTATAGACAACCACCGTGGATATACAGTAAGTGCCCACAAATTACCACACAGGTGTTAACCCATGAGGTACCTAACCTGTAATGTGAGACCTGGGTACAAAAGGTGATAAATATCCTGCACTGGACAAACATGTGTCTGTAGTGTTCGCAGAAACATGTACCATATACCTACCCAAACATGAAGGCTGGCAGATGTAGATAAGGGGAACTCACTCTGGCTCTGCAGCCATCCTCCATCAGCATCACAACTGACTACAATAGCCCCTGTGGGATATACCGCAGCAGACACCTCCATCAACTGTAAAGTCCACAACAGTACCCCACCAGGGGTAGCAAAGAGCATGAACAGATGCCATGTGTTGCCTGAGTAAACAAACTGCAGCCCCACACAGCGCCATCCTTCCCAGCTACAGGAAAGCTGTGCCTGATGTATGAAGCCATGTCCAACCTGGAATGAATGAACATGTTGCACCTTGTACAATCTGAATGGCAGTGAGCTATGCACATGAGAGACCTGAACCCCAGCACTGACATACATAGGACAAGCTGTACAGAATGATCCATAACACAGAAGGCATCCCCACACTTCAGTAAACTCCTGGTACAGGTCAGCCAGAGTGCCACATATCGACACCCCTCAAGAGGCATCCTGATGAGTGTATGGGAGATGGTAGGCTACCCTGGGTATCACTGTTATGTCAGAGGTAGACAGAGGCACAGTATACCAACCATGACATATGTAATGGCAAACTCCAGTTACAATGTGTGTCAAAGGACAAACACACCCTGTGACTACCATCAGAAATGGCCTACGGAACATCGCTAGTGTTTGCCAATGTCCACCCATGTTGTGGAATACACTAGCAATGTTGGACGAGCCTGGTGTAGGTAGTCCATATCTGAACATATTGCAACATGGTCATATGTGCACAACTGGCCCCTACACAGTCTGTTGTGCTCACTATGAAGATGTCAAGCAGTGATAGGACTAAAGCCCAGGATACTGTCCACCACAGTGAAAGTACCAAACCAGTACACTATACGGTACTACAGTGTTAGGTCATTATGAAAGTATGCTGAGAACTGTCTGCAAAGTATCCCATGCAATTCCTGCAGGCACAGTATAATCCCTGTTGTGGCAGACACGAAGCAGTTGGCCAATTAGTACACAACATGACACCCAACACACAATCATAAACGTGCGATAATTTCGAAGGTCACACACACCCAAATATGTGGTGGACTTCAGAGTGCAACATATGGAAAGCTCACACTGGGCATGCCCGCACACTTTGATAAATGAGGCATATGTCAGACAACATGCCATGGAAAGGCTGAACTGGGCATGCTCACACACTTAGGCCATATCTCCGTGTAGCAGTTGGCCACACATATCTGGTATTTGTACGTGTCAGTCCAGGAACCAACCACAACACAGCAATCAGCCCAGTGCACACAGTAAATGACCACAGAGACATAAGTGATATAGTGAATCGCCGTCATATGCAAACATCTGCCACAGATACACAAGTTGGTCATAGGAACAGGGAATGCTATGGCTATAAAGACCTGCAAACAGTAGAACAGCACAAGAAATATTGTGCATCCGACAATTGAACATATGGGTGTAGAGGTCAATACTAGGCTTCTTGCCCCAGGGAATGACAGCTCAGCCAGAGTGTGCTTGGCATCTGCATCCCCAGGATAGTAGGCTACCATGCCACTGTAAAGTAGGTCACAGAAGGCAACATGTGAGGCTAGTGAGCTGTGCCTCTGTCAAGCAGGGCACCGTGGAGGTCTCAGGGATTGAATGTGCTAAGCCACAGCCATGTTGTCGGTGTGTGCTGTGAGAGGGTTGCTGAGGATCTCTGACAGTAGGTGTCCGTCAATAACAGACTGAGGGGAGCCCTATCTGCATTCTCTGGACGATTCCACTGTCAGCACTGTGTTGTAATGAGTATGTGTGAATGAAGTGCCGTGCTGGAACTGTCCACAGATGTCCTCCCTCTGTGGGCTACAGCTCTGCAATGTATTAGGTCACTGTGTCTGTTGAATGGCGCATATATGGCCGGTGTACAGCTGACAGGTGTCTTGTTGTGGAGCAGTCATGGGTATATGTGGGATAGCATGACCAAAGCAAACTGTACACATGCTCATAGGATGCAATTGTCAAGGATTATGCTGAGTGGCCAGTATAGTCCTCCAGCATGGGTCCTCTGAAGTCATCCACCCCAGTCTACACAAGTGTAGAGTCTGCTTGTGCTAAACACAGTTTGTGTGCAGTGACAACTTTGCCTGGGGGTGGAGATGAGATATGGATGTCCAGGGAAAGGTGGGTATGGTCAGATATCAACAATGGTGGTCTACCTCTGGTGTGGAACAGTGAGTACCCACGTTGCAGATGGACAGGTGCAATATGTATTCACCCATGTGGCTGTGGTGTGTGGTTCTGCCATAGCACATGGACCCACAAATTGTAGTGGCTGTAGGGTAAAGTGGTAGAGGCCTGAGTAGTTCTCACACACAATATGCCTGTACCTGATGTTAACAACTGGAATGGTGTATGTGAATACCTGCATATCCTGGCACTGTTCCCAGGGAAGCTAAGTGTGTGTCCTGGATGTGGGTGTGGTGTTCTGGACTGGTTGTGTTGTGTGTTACAGGTCCTGTGGTCCCAAAGCATGGTATAGAACATAACCTGCCAGTGCGATGTGCATATCTGACCCTGACGTAGGTGGCTGCAAATGCATATATATGCTATCCCCCACCTGACAGGTAGTACTACATCTACATACCTCTGTAGAAATAAAGATGTCAGCACCCTAGAAATACTACAGGTGCAGAACAGATGCCCAGTAATTCGGATAGTGCGCTCTGCTAATGCGTCTCCCTCAAGTGTCATAATATAGTTAGGTAGGGGTTAGAATCCTGCAAATGCACAGTGTGTGTGTGTGTGTGTGTGTGTGTGTGTGTGTCAGGGTGAATGGGGTTTGTGTGTGTGAAAGGCTGTGAGAAATGTCCCTTTTGGCAACTGGGAGAACACACTACAGGATGCACACTCCCCTTTCTAAACACAGATGATGTCAGCACCCTATAAGTACAGCAGGAGAAGGGAAGCCTCCCAGTAATGTGAATAGCGCACTCTGCTAATGCGTTTCTCCCGAGTATCGTAATGTAGTTAGGTAGGAGTTTGAAACCTGTAAATGGCATGTGTGTGTGTGTTTGGATGTGGGGAGTTTGTGTGTGTGCATTTCCGTATGAAAAACATGTTAGTTTTGGCAATCAGGAGATCACACTACCTGATGTGCACATTACCCTTTCAAAATACTGATGTTGTCAGCACCCTATAAGTATAGCCAGAGAAGAGGAACTATCTAGTAAACCGAATAGTGCACTTTGCTAATGCGTCTCTCTCACGTGTCATGACTTAGTTAGGTAGGGAATGAATCCTGCAAATGGCAAGTATGTGTGTGGGGGTAGTAGGGTGTGTGTAAATGCAAGTGTGAGCGAACAGATCCTTTTGACAAATACTACAATACACCAGATGCTGCATACTCCCCCAGTAAACACAGGGGATGTCACCACACTATCAGCACAGCCAAACAGGGCTAGTTGGCTAGTAATGCCAATAGTGTACTCTGCTACTGTCTCTATTACCATTGTCAGAGTACAGATAGGTATGTTTTGGTAACCCACAACTGTCACGTGTGGTTGTGTCACACAGTATGACCTTGTGTGGGTGTTTGTACATAACAGTGCATGCCATTGCCTAAACCAGCAATGGCATTGCACCCATGATGTATGTGTGTGACACATACACATAAATACCTGTGACCTGCAGTAGTTACCATGTCTGACACATGCTTCGAGTGGATAAATGGTATTTGCAATGTATACCAATATGACTGTGTCTTACTGTGCAGGGTCCGCACGTGGTATGTCTCTATACAGTGTGGGTGTCTATGGTGAAAGACCTGCAGCAGGGTATACACATCTGGTCTGGGCCATATAGTGTACATGTAGTCGATGTACAGGTGCTGCATGTTCCCACCTGTTGTGGTAGTGGTAACATGTCATTCCACTGCAATTCAGTGACCACATGCTGTGAACCCTTCAACTAGTGTGTTGTAGCTACAGTAATGCTCACACACAATGTTTGGCTGGATGCAGTCCGGCCATATAAACACAGTTCTTGAGACTGTCATATTGCCAGTGTTGTTATGGAGGGTTGTGTGTGCCAGGCTATGAACCAGATGGCAGTCCGACACACTGTTAGCTGCACATAAGTAGGCCCTGATGGTTTGTGCTGTGCCAACAACCTGGAGGTGTGTGTATCTGTGTTACCTTGGGATACCACCCCCTATCCATGTGTGTTACATGTGTAGGGGACGACAGGCATGGTATGGGGCATAACCTGTCAGTGATGGGTAACACCTGTGAGCCATGAATCATGAATCTGGTACTGCACAGACATTACAGTTCACCGTGCTGAGGGCAGTGTCTGGTGCATGCATCTTCCGGTGTACACTGCTGTTGTTGTGTAGCAGCACTGTTAGTGTCCTAACCTGTGTGATACCCACGGAGGTCGCTATGTAAACCATGTCCTGCAGCATAAGGCAGTATGTGTGTACCAAGGAGCTTTGCCATTATACATTGGGCCATGGGTGTCACGTGCAAGATGACCCTTGCACATCATTGTGGCTTCCCTAGCATGTAAGCACACATTGACAGCCAGTGGATACCCTATGAATGACAGTGGAGACTGAGCATAATGTAGACATACAACACCCTTCCCACATATAGTGGTAGAATACCTGGTGAGGGTATGTTGGCAACCAACATCAGGCTCATACTGGCCTGTGCCACATGCTGAGAGATCCATTCTATGTTTCCTATCATGTAGTCCAGGGAGGTATGTCTCAGGCAGCCATACTGGCATGGTCAATGAGTGAGTCATATCTGTCCATGCCTCTGACTGACCTGTATGCATGTGTGCTGTGGTGGACCACAGTGCCCCTGAGGCATATGACTGTGACCTTCACCAGATACAGCCTGTTGAGCGGGACCCCAGTGCAGCACACAAGACAGGTACCTGACACGTCTGTAGCAGGTGTGTTGTGTAGCCCTACAGGCTGTGAGTGTGTGGCACAGGGGATGTGCATGCCATGTGTGGCATGTGCTGTGTTCCGACGGAACATATGCCTGTGTGCCAGCTGCGGAGGTGTGTGATGCCCAGGCAGGCTGCTATTCTGAGTCCCCACGTATGCCCCAGTGTGTTCAGCATGCTGTCAGTGCATGTCAATGTCTGACTGGTATTGTAGTCACTGTAATATATTTTATTGATTTATTTATTTATCCTACATTTGTTGACTGGGATAGTCCGACTGGATGCATGTCCATTTCCAGGGGAGGCCTGTGGAGACAAGCTACGAGGGTAGCAGATACAGCATTACATAATACTAGCATTACATATTACAGATTATTTACAGAGATTACATAAGTAAGCAAGTCAAACATGTTCCACAGGTTAATGTTAGACCTGAGCACAAGTCAGGATTAAATTAAAATTACACAGTAAAGTGGTTCACAGATTTTACACATTTGAGTTAGCCAGGCTTGATACATTGACATAGCCAGTTAAGTGACAAATGTTGTTTGAGTCTACTGTTAAATTGACCTAAGGTGGACAGTAGGGTAATATCAGCTGGAAGTGAGTTCCAGGATCTACTTACAGGGTTTGCAAAGAGAGAATCACCGGCTGTGTTATTAAACTTGCTAGTCTGAAGTAGTAATTTGTTAGAGGATCAAGGTCTAGGATTGTTATAGGGGATGATAATATTTGAAGTGCAGGAGTATTGTCTGGATTATAGAGGATTTTATAGGCCATAATCAGTTGGTTATACTGTATTAGGCTGGGTATTGCAAGCCAACCAAGCTGATTTAGATTGATGCAATGATGTGTCCTAAAAGGCAGCCCAGTGGCAAACCTGGCAATGTGGTTGTAGAAAATTGAGTGTTTGTTAAGGACAGTCTTGTTCATATTCGAGTAGAGGGGATGCATACAGAAGGGTTGAAACAAGGTGTGAGCGAGCTATGGCACCTTTAGCTGGAGGGGCTAGGAAGGCTTTAATTCTGTAAAGTGACCCTAGTTTTCTATTGATGGCTTTGATAATCTGGTTAACATGTAGGTCACATTTGAGATTGTCTATGATGACACCTAATAGTTTCGGAGATGGGTCAGGGGAGATTATTGTGCCATCAGTTGATGTTATGGTAACGGTGAAAGTGGTAGACCTACGTGTTGGTGAAATAACAGCAGTTTAGTTTGATTGGGATTTAGGATCAGATGATGTTCAGAAAGCCATTTTTCTATTGTATTAAAGGTGGTCTGGGTAGCTGACCATAACTCTACTGGAGATGTGGCTGAGCAGATCAGAGTAGAGTCTTCAGCATATTGGATACAGCTGACTTTTGGGATGACAGTATAAAGGTCGTTAATGAAGATGGAGAACAGCAAGGGCCCTAGTATAGAGCCTTGTGGTACTCTGAGGGTGTTAGGTAGAAGGTTAGAGAGTTTGTTCTGCCAGAGGCCAGCCTGCTGTCGACCATGCAGGTAGGATTGAAACCATTGGAAGGCTTCAGTATCTAGACAGTCTTTGCAGGGTGTGGAGTACAAGTTGGTGATCAACCATATCGTATGCCTTGGAAATATCCAAAAAGAGGGCTGCAGATATATAATTATTGTTGCAAGTATGGCTTATGGTGTTAGTAAAGGCTAGGAGGCCTGAAGTAGTGCTGTGATGAGGGCGTAAGCCATGCTGAGTGTCTGCCATAATGCGAGTTTGGATTAGGTGGTGCATGAATTGTCTATGACAAAAGTTTCCATAATCTTTGCAAGTGGAGAGAGTATAGCTATTGGCCTATAATTGGAGACTTCAGTAGAGCTGCCTCCTTTGTGAAGTGGGATTACATATGACATTTTCCAGATGGTGGGAAAGTTAGATTCTAACATGGTTCCTTTGATTACCTTTGAGACGGGGTAAGCAATAGCATCATCTGGTTTTGATAGGTACTCGGCAGGGAGTTGATCAGCAGAAAATGTAGTGGGTTTCACTGTTTCAATCAAGGTACGGAGAAATGAAGTGGCGACTGGTTGGCAGCTGGACGCAAGTAGTTTTCTAGGGGTGCTACTTTCAGGACCAGGGGAGCTAGGAGGTAGATGGCTAGCTAGGGCCTGAAATGTCTCAGTAAAGAACTGGTCAAAACTATCAGGAACATCTTCAGGGGTATTATCAATAGTAGCAGCAGGGATTGGGGTTGACGTTTGTCCAGGATGTAGTATATATGACATGCCACCTGACAGGGTATGGCATTACTGAGTTCAGAGAGACCAGTCCCCAGATTGGCTGTGTGGTGGCATCCCACACATGTGTTGTACGTTCCTGACCAAGGGTGATGGCTGACTGCATACATGTGGCAGCTGTGACAATGACACATGACTCACATAAACCACAACTGGACCATAGAGGCGATTCACAGGTTACCTTTGCACATGCTACCCTAGTAGTGTGATTGCCATGGTGAGTACCAACACATAGGGCCAATGGGGAACAACATACTGAAGGTGTGTATGTGTGGATGTACCGCTACTGTTTCATAGCACTGACATATATGACTGCACATGTGGGTAAATGCCAGGTAAGACGTGTGCAACGTACATGCGTACAGGACAGACAGTGACGTTCTGTCATGTGTAAAGTTGACATACGTATCATACGCTATGCAGATGTCACTAGAAGTCTACAGAAGCACTGTAACTCTGCATTGCAGGTGTAAGCAGTGTTCCAGGGAACCCCAAGCGAACATGCATGCAAACAAAGCTACAGTAAACAGGGCTGGAAGTAGTGCATTATACAACAAAGAAGGGGTAACAATAACAGTAAGTAATGCAAATATGTAGGCACTATCAACATGTACCCAGGAATACGCAGCGCAGATGCCCATGGTAGAACTGATATTATGTCATACTTATTTGTGATTTGGATTACATTGGTACTGCACACATATCTACATGCACCAACATCCACATGGCATAGTCGTTGTGGGCAAATTGACACCATTACTGTACATGTCCACCATTGCATATCACTACTTGCGTCAGCTTTCCCCCTGTGCTACCCATGTATGCGGCTATCTGTTGACAACCTTACCACCGGCATGCAATTATGTGCAGCTGTTATACTTTGGTATGTACTATGGGTGCAGATAACAATTCAGGACATTCATACAGTTACTGCAGCAGGCATGCTGGGATAAACACACAGTCATAGCAGCACACTGTACTGTTACCAACATGATACTACTGATATACTTCTATGTAGTCACCCTGTGCATCAGCAACATGTTTACCTGTTCCCGCAATGATGTTGGAGATTGCAGGAGGTGGCACAGTGTCATCATATGCACAGGGTGTGGATTAGGTATGCCTGAGTCAGCCACTGATACCACCAATTGACATGTGTGTGTATGTGTGTTGGTGAGGGGGAGCAGCACAGGGTGGGGCAGTGTTGGTGCAGTGTGTGCGTGTATGTGGTTGCCCTAGGTGTTAACATTTCACATGTGTGTATGCACGCACACAGTTCCACCTCATGGCTGCCATATACAGGGGTTTGTGGACAGCCACAGACTGCACCTGGCAGGCCATACAGATCAGTGTCTGTGTGCACGGACACGGTACCTGTGCCTGGCAGGGATGCTACGGACCGTATCCAGTACAAAGCCCGACTGGGTACCGTCATCAGAAGCGGGAGTGTGTTGACTGGACACAAGTCCCTGTTGGGACTGTCCAGAGCTACGTGCATGTGGTCTCCTGGGGCGTTCCGATGACAGCACAGACCCAGCATTGCTGGGGCTGCTGCTGGCACTATGGGGCGTCTTGAGCCTGTTGTCATCTGCGCCGACTGCCAGCTGCTGCCGCATACGGCCACGCCGACGCAAACACCCACCATTGCCCTGGCTCATGGACATCTGGTTGTGGAACTGCTGTAATATGTCCCCACAACGTCTGTCTATGACATTGGTGAAGTTACGGATAGCATCCGCAATGTCACACATACTGTCTGTCATGGCTGTGCGACATGCTGTCAGCTCCCTCAGACCCTGTCTGGTGTACCTTTCCATACGTGACTGTGCCTGCATGACAGTCGGAAACATAGCTGAGGTTGACAGACCTCTTTGGGCATGTCGGCCAGAGGCAGTACGCCCATGGATGCTCCCACGAGAACCCATGGGCAACTGTCTGTGTGGTACCATCGGAGGACCCTGCCCATGGCTGCTGTGCGGGGACGCATGTGCCCACAGGTACCACATTACCCTGGTCTATGCCCACTGTATCCTGTCCATCACCTAGGGACAAAGGTGACAAAGGATGTACAGGCAGGATGACTGTGTGCAATGATGGGGTTGACAGCTGTGTACTGTCAATTGGCTGACCAATGGCAGACCCTGACACACCTTCCTGTACCATTACACAAATATCATCATTACCAGTAGCCGTGGCACAGGATTCAGGTTCCCTGCTGCAGGTCACCAGAGCAGCCCCAGAACCTGTGGGAGGAAGACAGGAAACACAGTTTACAGTCTCCAGGCATTGTTACCAGTGATGCACTTATACACACATGGACACATGGACACATGGACACAGGCACACATGCACACAGGCACACATGCAGACATGCACACGTGGACACATGCACACGTGGACACATGCACACGTGGACACATGCACACGTGGTCACATGCACACATGGGCACATGCACACGTGGTCACATGTACACATGCACACGTGGACACAGGCACACATGCACACGTGGACACAGGCACACATGCACACGTGGACACAGGCACACATGCACAGATGCACATGTGGACACAGGCACACCTGCACAGATGCACACATGGGCACAGGCACACCTGCACACATGCACACCCCGCAGTATACACACAGAGCACTACTGAGTTACACTACTGTTACTAGCATTATCAGGACTATTATAGGTTATGTTAAACACACTCACCAGCATGGATGGCCTGTCTTGCTGTAACCCTGGAGGGACCTGCAGAAATGATGACATTAATGTCAGTGGGCACAACTGTGCCATTGATATTGCATATGATACAGTGTACAGAACAGTCAAGTGTACATATGGCATATTACCTGCACGCTCCATGTCGTGCTGCTGTGTGGAACCAGCCTCCATCATAATGCAGGTGTACTGCTGTTGGTGTCCCGGGGCTGGAGCCACAACACTTAGGAGTAGCCCCTCCAGTCTGGTGGGGGGGGGATGTGTGGCCACCCCACCACCTGTGGCGACCTGTTGCCTGTGGATATCTGATGCATGCTGCCGGACACTTCGGATTAAATCACTGCAGTGATGTCGTACCTGCTCATATGTCCTGTTATGCGTGCCAATATCATTTACCCTACGGACAAGGTCTTGCCACAGTGCAGCCCTCTCCTGCTGATTCTGACTGGTGCGGGAAAACAGGATGTCATACTCCCGCACCAGGCTCTGGTGGATCTCCTCATCTTCCGCCACAGAGTAGGCGGGGTTACGCTGTCGCGCCATCTCCCTGGAAGAGAACACAAACAGGATATCAGCAGACCATGTCAGCAATATATGGCACACATACTATACATGATACTCATGTGTAGTGATATACTACTACTCCCATATGTTGCATGTGTGTGTCGTGGTGGATACACAGGTACATGGCCAGATATCAGTGCTCAGCCAACACCTGTGCAACAATACCTGCCACATTCCACACAACATAGTAGCATGCCCCATCGGTCAGCACACACTGACAGGTGCAATGCACAACCTCACTCTGGGGGTTCATCCCAAGGTACTGTATGTGGGACACCGTCCACTACTGTGATGTGGACAGAAGTTACTCGGCCTGGATATACATATCCCACCACCACCACCAGCACAGTAGACTACTTTGATATGTATGTGATTAGACAGTTATTCACTTGCTGGGACTGAGATGGTATCCATGCAGCACACTGGGCCAGTGGAAGCCACAAGCCACACTGCTGACCCCTTTGCAAATGCTTACCACGGACATGCCACAGATTGCATGGAACTTGCACACACATTTCTAACCCAGACCCTATGCACAAAGGTTAGGTATCCTGTCCGGTGGACCCCAGACAGAGGCAGATTGTATAACAATAGCAGGAGGCTACTGCAGGACAGAGCACATTCACATTAAGGGAAGGCATCTGTGGTCAGCACTGGTACTACGCTACGGTCCATCATAACAATGGCCACGGCCTACTCTGGGAGGGAAATGGACACAAACACTATGGATGACCACAAGGCCTTCTTCAGTTATGTTACACATATGGACCACATGCCTCAGATATGCTCTGTGTTAATACACACCTACTTAACATTCACCAAACACACGGATATTGGCAACAATCTTGCAGACATGTTCGTGCACGTATCCCCTCCTTCTCCCCACCAGTTGAAATATTTATCACAGCTGGATGTAACCTCCTATCATCTCACATGTCCAGGTGAGGGCCCTCAGCAGAGAAGAACACACAGCATCACTGTGACCTTGTGGTATCCCTGGATGTGTGCTACCGGCACTCGAGAGGACATACAACCGCATATAACACTGATAGTTTATCTTGGCATTACAGGATATGTACCTGGACAGTGGCATACAGCAACAGTGGTCCCACACCACTAAGGGGCATCATGACTGACCCTGGGAATTACCACATCATATGCATAACGGGCCTGGTCTGCTAAGCTATGGAATTATGCAGTATGGGATGCATATGCAGTGACATTGGGTACCTGCAGACACTTGTTCCCAGCCAGTGTGCCTTTGGGATGGGCTGATCCTGACTTTTGAACCTGGCTGACCTTTCAAAGCAGTCACTACAGCCATTGCTGGGCCAACGCACAGACAACTGCTGCCAGGATCATGGCCTAAGACTGATTGACATGTAATGTATGGTCATCCCCTTTTGGTGGAACTACGTACACAACATATCACATGGACAATACCTATGGATACAGACCTATGACACATTTGGAGGGTTCACAGTATGCACACTATTAACCTGCTACTTTGCATTACCTCTGTTTGTCGCAGCTGGTTGCATTACCACAGCTTCTGCTTGCTGCTGCTACTGTCAGTGCTGACAGCTTCAGGTGACAGAGTCACAGTGTCTAATTTTTTTTTTGCTCTCTTTCTCTCTCTTACTCTCTCTCTCTCGCTCTCCTCTGTCTGCTTACAGACAATGCAATGAATGTATTGCATGTGGGGAGTGTTAGCACTGGATGCTTTTGTAGGTATCTGCATAGGTCCATGTGATGGCCTCTGCACCAATTGTAAGCCAGCATTTGCTAATTGCATACAGCCAGTTGTGTACTGATTGCAGTTCTCACTGTGATTTCAGGTCAGTGCTATAAAAGGGTATGTGGGATAGGCGTTGCCCTTTCAGATTGTGAGGGCGGGACCATGCTGGTATGCTGTGGACAGTGTTCTGTGAGTGTAAAGGTTAGTATCTCTCTCATGATTCAGGCTGTGTTGTATATTCACATTTCTCCATTCCTCTCTCATGTTCCCTGTAGCAAGTGTGTATGCACATTGACTCCTACAACTATATATAGATATATATATATATATATATATATATATATATATGTACATATACATACATTTATATATGTACTTTAACTGACCTTATTATCTACAAGCTGCCAACTAGCATGGCTGTTTCTGTTCACACACTACTATTATGGAAATCCAGTAGTTTTGACAGTAATTTTAAATGACATGCTTTGTGTACTACACATCCTATATTCCCTTTACATTCATCCCTACTATTACATGTTATATTTATTTTAGCACAATGTTTTTGTATAAGAGTCATGGCTTAGTGGTAGGTCGTACAGACTAGTGTTTCCAAGGTCCTGGGTTCGGGACTGACAGTGGGATTTTATTTTGCTTTTGAAGTGAGTACAGGACCTGTCAATCAAAGTGACTAAGGCACTTTTAAGCAGTTGTAACCGGGTTAGCGCTGGTTTGCGCGGAGCTCACGCATGCGTACTGGCAGTTAGCTCCGCGCACACAAGTGCACACCCGCTTACAACAGCTTAACGGTGCTTTCTCTGTCGCACACCCGCACTATTTTCTTTGAAATAAAAGAAAATGGGGAGACAGGAAAGTGGTGAAAAAGGGGTCACAAAGAGGGTAAGATAGTAGGGAAACAAGCTTGGGATGTGCAGGAGGGATGTAGGTAAGGCCCATAGCTGTCCATTTCTTCATCAGCAACAGCTGTGCATATGTATGTAATTTGGTGTGACATTTGAAACCTTCCACCCCTGAGAGGGGTGTCAGGACAACAATAATACTTGTTGTACAGCCATTTGTAATTGATAGGTTCCATGTCCAGCAGACGTGTGCGGAATGGGCAGCTATGTATGGGACGTAATTTTTTTGTGGGTACAGAGTGCCCTTTTTTTTTTTTCAGGTGAGAGTGGTATGTCAGGTGAAGGAAGTCGGTACAGCTGGGGAGGTAGGTTGGGTAGGTAAACAAACAAGACGCATACAGGGGCGGTGTATGACACGTGACGGAGGTCTGGATATCCAGAGCCCATGAGCCCACAGATGGCAACAGTGGAACTGATATCCCCACCCATAGGCAGTTGCCACTGTTCCTTCACTGCCCAGGACGGGGCTGTGCTGGGGGCTGTGTAGGCCGGGCAACAGGCATGCCCGTTAGTTGCGCCACCCATGCCTCGAGCTGGCGTAGGGGCTCGAGAACAGAGTCCCGAATCTCCCTATGCACCACAGTCCGGACGCTACGGAGGGTGAGTGGTGGTTCACCTCCGGCCACACTTGCAGAGGGGGGGCGGGCCCCATCCCCTGCAGTGCTTCCACCTGCAGGTGGCACAGGGCCACCGGAGGAGGGTCCGGACTCGGCACTAGTGCCAGGTGCACTCGCCAGCTGAGGTGGGAGAGGTGGGTCCGCTAGAACCCGCCTTCCCTGTCGTCCTATGTTTTGCATTATGTCATGACAGTTTGGGTTAGTGACATATACTACCATTCACAATTAGTTGTAACAGCATGCATTAGTATTCCCATTAACCAAACACCCAGATATTCACACCATTGAACAGCGTGCATAACACATGCATAATTTGAACAGAAATACACAGTCCAACAACATGCAGGGTTAATTGATGGCAACAGGCCATCGGGTGTGGATGTATGAACAGGGCAGATGCATCAACGGACATGCAAATATATATGACCCAACAGGACAAATGTCCAGGGGTGTTAATTGTGATTGCACATACCATTTTCACGTGGAATGGGTTATATGTGGTTATAGGGTGGGGTAAAGAAAGTAATATTAACACCTTCGAATAACAATACATATGCTGTACATTTCTAATAGCTACAGTTATATACACACTACTGTTCTAACTACAGTTTCCTATATGATAACTATTTCAACTTGGTGATAGGACTGTTACTGCAACATCAATATACATTTTGTTCTTCATACACATTCATATCTAGCTTTGTTCAGCTACATCATCCTGCTACATTTGCTTTATATAGCTGTAGACAAGTGTGGATGTTTGGTATATCAGACAATCATCCTATCTGCATATTGCAGACCGAGAGCAACATATCCAGATTTTGGGATACACATTCCAGATACAGCAACACTTTGAACAGATTTCGCTGTTTGGTTTTGAATCTCACATGCATTTAATTCTGTCTTGACTGCAGTATACTTTATTCAGGGGTTATTACTACTGTATTGCTGGATTCATGACACTTTCTCACACTCTCTCACTTGCTTTCATTTTACTATTCAGGATGGTACTTATTTCTAGGCTTTATTGACATGTTTTACCTGTAGTTATTACAATCCTTTCCAGCAGTCTCACTTCTGTCATGTTTCAGTATTTCCACAGGGATATATTTCACACGTGATTTCATCATCTTCTGCAGCTATACTTTTCAGCCTGCTGCAGGATGTATACTATTTTCTTACAGGTAGGGCATTTTTATTTCAGAATATATGTCAGACAGTTTCATTTTTCGGTTTAACTTACAGGCTGAAACACACTTTTGTAATCAAGCAATACTTGCAGACACTTTCACACTGTTACTTGCAGATTTTATTCCTTACTGACTACACTGCACTCTTTTGCTGACTGTCATACTTTTATATTTCTTTACAGTTACTGGTAGTGGATTACTGACCTGCCTGGTGGCGCAACTGCACCAGCCTATCGCCATAGGCTCTGCGGTTCGCAGAACGGACACCTGCAGCTGTAATATAAATGAAGTAATATTGGAATACACATCTCCATAATATCAGCTAGTTTAATTTCTTACATACATAATTAAATGTTACTTACTCAGTAGTGGGGCGTTGGGTGTTTGCCGGGCCTCCTGGATCCAAAGGTTCAGTTGGTCCTGCTTGCGTCTCTTCAGGTCCGCATGGTGGTGACGGACCTGCTCACCAGTCCTTGGAATCCCTGTGGCACTGGTGAGATCATGAGCCAACTGGTCCCACGCCTCGGCCCTGTATGCTCCCCAGAGGACCTGGCCCTGCATGAGTTGGGCCTCATGATTATGGACTAGGAGCCAGACCATGTACCTGGACTCCTCAACACCCCACCTCTGTGCTCAAAAGCAACTACCCTCTCCTACTCCTGTCATTCTGCCTGCAGGTCAGTTCTACAATCGTTTATGTTGTGTATTCCCGCCTATGGGGCTTATATAGTCCGTTTTTCCCGCACATATCTGTGATTGGCCATTTTGGAATTGTATCAGCTTCAGTAAACATGCATTGTCATGCTCTAGTTTGTATTCATTCCTATATATTAGCTATTATTGCATTTCTAGGTACTGCTGTCATGGCTTAGTGGTTCTGTACCTTGACTATTGTGTATAGTATCCTGGGTTTGAACCTGGCCACTGCTTTTTATTTTTCATGACTGTCTAGACATGCTGAGGGGTGTGTCTGTGTAAAGGCAGTTTTGATACGGCTTGCTCAACGTTGCCCGTCGGTTAGCTTGTTTGTGCAGTGCGCAGCTCCGCGCAAACGGGGTACGTTGCTTTAAGCCTCATTTGGCTATCGGCACGCATATTATGCTCAGCTCAGTTAGGGGCACATAGATTTAGCGTGTTAGACCACTGCTCAGCTACGGGCACTCATTTTGCACCAGTTAAACCACTGCTCATCTACGGGCAGATGCACTCACTCTGTTAAACTGTAGCTCAGCTATGAGCACATCTGGCATTTTTTATTCTTTTGTTACCTCACATTTCTTCAATATAAATGGGCTATTTCATTACATTTTACATAAATTGTGGTTTTATGTGTACATATTTGTCAGGGACTAGTTTTCTGCTTATTTTGCTAAAAAAAAAAAAAATGGTGTTGTGGGGGCTCGAACCATGAATGCCTGCTCTTCAGCCAACATCTCTACCGCTACGCTATTGCTTCCTGGCTTATTTTGCATATTTAGTTCTTATATGCTTTCCCACTGACTGCTAACTGTAGCTGCTCTACGGACACGCCAGCAAAATGCGCACTCACGGTTAAACATTTTTACAATTTAAAAAAAATATAAAACGTGTTTATTTATATGTTTTCTGTTCATAGTCTGTTGGGGCATGTGTTGTGTTCTGTTTATTCACATTTCCGTGGACTCTGTCGTGGGTGTTTACTTTGGGTACTTTTCCTCTTCTGGGGGCGTGTCCGCTTACAGGGCTCGGCCTACGGACACGCCCCCTACTGTCTTACACGGACCGTGTTGGCCTTAAGTGTGATTCAGCATGCTCTCATGAATATGCAGAGCATGCTGACATCACTCCGTTTAACTGCAGCCTCCGTGTATGAGTTATAACTCTTACACAGAGGCTTCGTGAATCCTGCCCTTAGTGTATCCCTATAGCTTCCTACACAAAAACATACTTCTAAAAGAACTGTGCTGAGTTGACTAGTCAAAGATCAAAATGCTTCATAATCTCTGGTTCTCACTGTTTAAATTGAAACTGCAGTTCTGATAAAACATTACATCATTTGTTTACACTTTCCTGGTTCCCAGGCCGCACAGAAACTGCATTTACATTCTTTTACACTTTGAGCAATAAAGGACATTCCACATGTAAATTCTGGTCATTAACTTTAGCCTTAAACCAATAGGCAGGATGCTTACTCCAGACTCATCAACTCCAAATTCTAACTTCAAAGGACATACAAAACATAATTTTAATTTCAAAGAACATTTGAAATGCTTGGCTTAGTTTTCCTTAAGGCAGATGGCAATGTTGCTACAATCATGAAGTTCACATTTTACAGTGTTTTCTTTCATTTAAGAAACAAACCCATATTTTATATTTATATTTACAAATACCAGAATTATGTAGCAAATTCTATTTGACTAGGCTGTCAGCCTTCAACCAGTCTTTTCAATATGTTTAAGTCTAGAGGGTACCCACAAGACCGTTTGGAAACAATTAGTGGAGAGGTTATACACAAACATAGTACAGGGGTATATAAGCCCATATTAAGGAGTAACAATGATGGAAATTAAGTATTACCCATCTTGGGCATTGAGAAGATGAGAGAAGATTATAGTACTGGGTTCAAAACCACTTTTAATCAGGACGCCAATGAGGTTAGTGAAATAATTAGAAATAATTGGGACATACTACATTTTGATTTTAATGTGGGGCAAAAGGTAGGAAAGTTACCCAAAATCATTTGTAAAAAGGACAGGTCTTTTTAAAATATATTAGAAAACACTAAAAATTATAGTGGAACTGGTGGTAATATGATAAAATGGAATTTTAAGTGCAACATGTGTACATTTTGTCCGTATGTACTAGAAACAGGTGAAACGTTCTTCCTGAATGGTAAACCAATAGTGATAAATGGGCAGTACAATTCTAATACCCAAAATGTAGTTTTCATGGCAAAGTGTCAAAATTGTCCTATATTTTATATAGGAAAAATAGTACATAGTTTAAGAACAGAATAGGGGAACACCTGTTAGACATCAAGCATGGTAAAATGACAAATGCACTTGCCAGGCACATTAAGGAATATAAGGATCACACCTTTAAGTTCTTGACTGTGCAGCATTTAGAAAAAGATCCACAAGGAAAATGCATAGACATAGTATTTTTTTCTCTGTTTTTTTGCTCTGACTGCCTTTTCCCGCCTAAAAAGCGAATTTCTAACTGATCTGTGCTTTAAAAATTTTAAATTGCATTTGCCTTCTGCTTTTTACAGTTTTTGTACTTGTTTTATATCAATTTAAGTTGTTTTTGTATTGTATAACTGTTGTAGGCTACACACTAAAGTACGCTAGCCTGTTTATAGCATTTACAGTGTTTTCTGTGTGTTTTTCTGCTGTTTCCTGAAAAAAAAAAAAAACTAACAAAAAAAATTCTCTTTTCCCATCTTTGCTGAACTAGATTAGTCCAGATTTCAAGTTTTGCTGAATTCCAGACTGTGGTATAGTTTCCTGTGTTGCTCATATCCTTACTTGGATAGGAAGAAGCTTCTCTGTTCACCAGTGAGAGTGGGGAGCTTTGAGCAGCCTATCGGTCCCTGGAGGAGTGGTCTCAGCCCTTGAAACTAGTAGCTTAATGGCAGTTTTGGGTCACTTCCTATCTCTTTCAGTTTCCCTGCTTTAAAACCTGCATTTGCATGGTTTTGTGTGATTTTGCGCATAGCGCAGCATCGGGCAGTGCCGCCTTAAACTATTCCCGGCTCCACAAAGTCTGCTCTTCACTTTTTCCCTTAGAACTGTTCTAAATCTCAAAGTAAGCACTCTATTTTCATTCTAAAGCCCTGCACCTGCTCGTATAAGTAATCTTATAAGTAAGCACTAATAAACTAAAGCACTACACCCTGTTATACTCCCTTTAAGTACTTGGCTCCCTATTGGTCCTTTTTGATCAGTCAAAAAGTAGTTCCTTATACCATTCTGGCATGTCCAAAAGTCAGTTTCGGGTTTACTTTCCAGTCCAGCTGGTGAATCTGGGAATCTTGAGGCAATGATACAACTGCTTTATGTACACAGACTACCCTCTCCTCCTCCCAACAAGCTCAAATATATGTGAGAGATGCAACTATATAGCCAAACTGGAGGCTGAGCTCTCTCACCCCAGTACTGACGCAGTCAGTCAGGAGGCGAAGGTAATCAAACACACCACAAATCCAGTCTCACATAGACCTATCGCAACAGCAAACCAAACACATAAGCACACAAAAACATACTCGGAGGCTCTAAATAAAAATCTGCCCAAGCAGCAGAGACCTCCAAAGCAGACATCCAAGCAACCGCTACCCTACAACAATATCCATGTATCACATAGTTCACAAAGTCAGTGTGCCACACAGTCACAGCCCTTAAGGCTAAACAACACACCTAATACACTTGTAATAGGTGACTCTATTGTCAGACACGCTGACGTCCCACTCACCAGGCTGAACAAGGAGAAGGTCACTGTAAGCTGCCTGTCGGGTGCCAGGATCCGCCACATAACACAAACACTCAGGTCACTCCAAAGCAAGTACAAATATGACTACGTCATTGTCCATGCTGGTGTGAATGACCTGAGATGTACCTCCCTGGACTACATGAAAAGAGACATAGAGGAGCTCTCTGATCATGTAGCCAGGCTGGTATGACCCTGACCTTGAGTAGCATCTTACCCTCACCAAGAATGATGCCACAGTATAAAGACAAAATGATCAATTTTAACAATTGGCTAAAGTATTGGTGTCATTCAAAGGGGATCCAGTGTCTGTCAGCCTGGGATGACATGCTCGACAAGCCACGTTGCTTCGCTAGGGACGGCTTGCACCTGTCACCCCTGGGCTTTCGAATACTGGCTAAGGCTCTTGCCACCCCCATAGTGCCTTTTTTAGGCAAGGCTCAAAAGACAAACCCACCTCCATAGACAACAGAAGGAAAAATAAACTAATGGTAATGCTGCTCACTGCCAGAAGTCTAAACCTCAAGAGGCATGCACTCGAGGCCCTCCTCAGTATGGAGAATATCGATATCTGTGCAGTAACAGAAACCTGGTTCAAGGCTTCCAAGAGCACCCCAGCACTACCAGGTTATACCTCATACCTTGCTTTTTGGCCCCAAAACTCGGCCCAAACCACAAAAGGAGGGGGAGTATCCATATTCATCAAAGATACCCACACCTCCAGGTTAGGGGCACTGCACGAAGCATCGAAGACGGTCCATGTGCAACTAACAGTGGGCAAAACTGCCTTTCAGTTTGTAGCCTGCTACAGACCACCCTCCCAAACTCAGGAACCCCACTCGGCTTTCCTGAGAACACTGGAGAATATGAAGGTCTCTCTAAACACCATTATATTGGGTGACATCAACTACCCAAACATAGACTGGGAGCACTACTCAAGCCCCAACAACCTCGCCCAACGGTTCCTAGAATTTATAAACTCAAATGCTATGGAACAACTGGTCACCACTCCCACAAGAGGGGAAAACATATTGGACCTGATAATCACCAACATGGGGACTCTATGTTCCATACCAGAGGTATACCCCTCATTGGTAAGATCTGACCATAAATTAATCTCACTGGACATTCATATCCTGTCCCCACCCCCAGCCAAGGAAACCACGGTGAAGAATTTCTCAAAAGCAAACTTCACACTTCTCCAAACCAAGGTGAAATCCTTCAAAGCCCCCGGGCCAGTGGAAAATACGGCCCAAACTGCAGAATCCTTTACAAATGCATTCTATGGACACCTACAGGACTGCATGGATCGTGCTATCTCAAATAAAACCAAGACTCACTCCTCCAAAGGCAGGAGACCTGTCTGGTGGACCCCATGAATAAGCTATACAACAGAAGGAGGAAGCTACTACGATAGAGCAAAATCCCAAAAAGGGAAGGCATCTCTGGTCAGTACTAGCAAGAAACTACGATCCCTCATAAAATCATCTAAGGCCAGCTTCGAAAGAAAAATTGCACAAGACGCTAAAGATAATCACAAGGCCTTCTTTAGTTATGTCAGGAACTTGGGTGGCAACTCCCAAATATGCTCTGAGTTAGTGCAAAATGACAAAAAAATACACTGAACCCACAGACATTGCCAACATCCTGGCAGAGAGGTTCAGTGCAAACTCCCCCCCAAAAGAGCAAATGTCTATCCCAACAGAGTGTAGCCTCCCTGACATCACAGATGCACAGGTGAGAGCTGCCCTCTCCAAAGCAAAAAAACGCATCAATGGGACCGGACGGTGTCCAGGGCTGCGTCTTACACGGGCTCCAAGAAGAACTGAACCCTCACATAAGGTCACTTTTCAATCTTAGCCTTACTACAGGATATGTACCCAAGGAATGGCGTACTGCAATAGTAGTCCCACTCCACAAAGGTGGTGCCACAACAGACCCCGGAAACTATAGCCCTATAAGCCTGACTAGCCTGGTCTACAAAGCTATGGAGCGTATCATCATGGAACTCATAAACAAAGACATTGGGAACCTCCAAACACTGAATCCTACCCAATTTGGCTTTGCTAATGACAGATCTTGCCTCTTGAACCTGGTCGACTTCTTTGAAACAGTCACCAAGGCCATAGATGAAGGGAAGGTAGTCCACACAACCTACCTGGACCTCGCAAAAGCCTTCGACACAATACCCCACTCGGGCATCATAAATAAGCTCACCAGCTTAAGTATCGACCCCTATGTCACAAGATGGGCTACAAACTGGCTCAGGGATAGAACCCATATGGTCAGAATTGCAGGTACCATGTCAGACTCTAAACCAGTTACAGGTGGCGCCCCACAAGACTCAGTCCTGGGACCTCTCTTGTTCGGTGTATATTTCTCTGAGGTACAGACTAACACGGGAGGACTATGGTTGACCAAGTTCGCAGATGACTGCAGACTGGGTGCCATAATCGACTCGCTGACTGACACAAGCATCATCCAAAAGGGTCTCACAGAAACGGATAACTGGTGCCAGAGCCATGGCCTAAAGCTAAATGCCAAAAAGTGCATAGTCATCCCCTGTGGGAAAAACAAAGTGCCCACAAATTACCACATAGGTGGTAATCCATTAAGTACGGAAGAAGTAATTAGGGATTTGGGGACCCAAGAAGATAGCAATCTCTCCTTTGACAATCATGTTGTCAAAGTGGTTAGAAAGACCTTCTATATAGCCCACATTATCACGAAAGGGTTCACATCTAGATCGAGAGAGGTCATTGTGCCCTTCTACTCATCACTCATCAGGCCCATAATTGAATATAATGCCCCATTTGAAATGTACCTTACCCGACACCTGCAGCAACTGGAAAGACCCCAAAAGTACCTTACCAAGAGGATCAAGGGACTCAAACAGATGCCCTACGCAGTTAGGCTAAAGAAACTCCAGCTCTACTCGGTTGCTTACCGCCTACTCAGAGGCAATCTGTACCTGACGTATAAAGCCATGTCCAACCCAGAATTAATGGACATGCTCCACCTCTGGAAATCCAAATCCCTTAGAGCTACACACTCCAGTGACTTAAACCTCAGCACAGAAATAAATAGGACATGCTGGAGGGACATATTCATATCCCAGAGGCTCCCCTCACTCTAGAACAAAATCCCAATCCATGTTAGGCAGAGCCCCTCAATGACCCTCTTCAAGAGAAATCTTGACGAGTGGATGGGAGATCGTAGGTTTACCCCTGGGATCTCTTCTGTGTCCCTACTACACAGAGGCACAGTAAACCAACCTTAAAAGGGCTATCTTCTGTGACCTACTATACGGAGGCACAGTCAACTAATCTAAAAGGGTGGCGAAAGCCAAACACATTCTGGCTAGGCTTATAAATGCCCTAGGGCAGATAGCCTAGTATCAACCTATGAACATACACTTGGATGTGTGGGAACTGAGATGGCAGTTGCGATGGAATGCAACAGAATATCCAGGAATAAATGAAGCCATTAGCATTTCCTGCATTTTAAAATTAAAAAAAATATTTTGGGATAGTTTTAATTATTTTGAGGTCCTCACCTTAACAGATATTATACAACTATTAGTTTTAATAACAATAATTAATAAACTTTAGGAATATACAGGAGGTTTTAAAGTTTAAGGTATGTTCATGTGAATACCATATATTTAATGGTTTGGGTTTTGTAAGAACATTGTACTAAGCATTAATTCATTGGTTAACTATTTGATGTAATTATTTTATTAAATAATTGGTGACTATTAGCAGTTTTAATTGATTAATTTTGTAACTATATATGGCTGGGTTGAATTGTATGAATTAGTTCTGATGAAGTCCCTTTTATTGGGGGAAGAAAGCGCTTAACGTGGATTAAACGGTTGAATTGTGTTAAACTTGCAATTTGCTGCTTCTTTTTTGCTGTGGTCTTGTTTGGTTACATAGTTTGTGGACTTGTTGCTGCTGGAAGATTTTAAGTTTACTGTTTCCCTTCTATTTCACTTCTCAACTTCTGATTTCCCTCATTTGCTGCCATTACAGCTGTCTTATCTGTACTCAGTTTGCATTTCATTCCCCTATCCTTTGCTGAATTTCTTGTCCAGAGTCTGCCTGTAATGCCACATTATCTGCATACAGCAACTTTGTCGATCTGTCCCCTCTGACCTGTTTACTAATGTAGTCCATCACCAGTATCAACAGCAGTAGGCTCAGAATTTAACCCATTCCCACAGGGAGCCTCTCTGTGAGTCTGAACACTGTTCATACTTGTCACTGGCTCCTTGTGCATAGCCTGCACTAATGCTACTAATATTTCTGGCACTTTGAACCATTGCAGGACTGTCCAAATCAACTTTCCTGTGACCTTGTCATATGCTTTTTCCAAATCTTGGAATGCCCAGTTGGACTCTTTCCTCATCTGTAGCTTCTTGTCTACTGTCTGTGTCACTGTAAACACTGAGTCACTTAGGGCACATCCTGATCTGAATCAGAACTGCTTCTAAACAGTGCACCCACAGGATAAGTTGATTCTGTCCTCTGAGATATCATTGAGGGAGGGTCTTTAGACTGCACTTCATCTATGCTTCCTAGGGACAAGTAAAGTATTAGATCTACAGTATGGATATTTTTGGATGCCTTCTTCTTAGAACAGTTCAAATGACTGCCCCCCCTTCCCCAGGAAGAGGCGGTGTAAGAGGAATCACCTAGACCATCACAGAAACCCCCTCCTCAGATACAGATTTTAACAAACAGGAGTTTTCTCCCAAATCCTCTCCAGAGGATGCCACCTTTGCCCAGATACTGGAAATGATGAAGCAGAGATGATCATTGCCCTTGGGCTCTATCTCCCCTGAAGAGGAAATCTTGCAGGAGACCTAGAAGTCTTCGCCCTCAGTGGCCTGGGTTGCTCCGCCTAAAGATAAGTTGGCAGATATGGTATGAAATAATGCCTTGCGGGATCCCAAATGGTGTTGAACCAGTTCCGTGGTAGCTTGGTTGAGTGTTGCATACCCACAAGGTTATACCACACTGGAATAAAGGCCCCTTTATTCCTACAGCTTCTGTGCATATCATAGTTGTCTCTGCTTCCACCAATAAGGCTGTCCTTGGAGGATGCTCAGGCTATCCATCCCTGAACAGAGAACCTAGGATAATGGATAGGCATAGGCTAGGGAAGCACTTCTATGCATCAGGGATATTTTTGAGTAAATCGCTAAACCGTATGACTAAATTTCAGAGAGAAGTAATGGATAAGGCCACAGGCACTTTGAATCAGTTGCCTATGGGTAGTCTGAGGAATCATCCTTAAACCCAGATGGTGAAAATTTCTTCTATATTGTTGATCAGCATGCATCTGCTTTCATAATGTGATGGATAATGCAGCTCATGTGACGACAGGGGTGGCTGGCATCCAACAGATTTTGTGGGCCACTTTAAGGCTGCATTCGTTGGTGCTCCTTTTAACTGTTCCACCTTGTTTGGGAAGAAGGTGAAAGAAAGACTATTGCAGTGTGAACGAGATGGCAGGACACACTCAGATGTTGGGGTTGTTTTCTGTACCCCAGAGATCATTTTAAAGGAATCAAAAGGGTGCCAAACACTTGTGGTTTCATAGATCCTGGCAATCTCAGAAGAGACAAAAGTATAACAGGGTTTTGCAGTCTTGAGTGGAATTCCAGTTAAGTTACTACCCCAGAAGCAGAGGTGGTCCATACTGTTATGGCTCTAGAGGATCATTTTGAGGATCCCAGCAATATGAGTTTGGAGTACTTGCCTAGCTAGCCTACTCTAAAGGCAGTTGGAGAACGTCTTTCACTCCATCTCAATATGTGGTTGCTCACCACACCAGAGTGGATAATATCTTATCCAGAGGCTACTATAATCCCTTTTAAAGCTGTCATAGAGGGTTTACCTTTATAACGGCGATGTCAAAAAGGTTGACCACGCTTCCGCGAACTCCGAAATGCGAACGTCCCGAATGCCAAAAACCACATATGCGAACCGCTAAATCTCACCCCTTTTTGACCCATGGTAGCGCTGGTGTGGACATGTGACGCAGCCGGAAACGTCGAAATTCAACATTATTTCAACATTTAAGAAGTGTTGCGGTTTCATATTAGTGGAAAACGGGTCAACGAAGTGGTAGGTTGATCTTATGTGATCGATATAAAAGTAAACCGTCATAGAGCCTGCCCTGTCATCCTCCCACAGTGCCACCTCATCAAAGGAGGGCAGCTATAAAGGAAGTCCAAACTCTCCTCCTAAAAAGGGCCGTCATGAATCTCTCACCAGAACAGAACAGAAAGGGCCTAGATTCTACTCTGCATTCTCCTTAGTGCCCAGAAAAACACAGGACTTCAAACCCATTATCAGCCTGAGTCAATTAAATCAATACGTGAAGAAGGAGTCATTCTATATGGTTGTTGTGCAATCTACCCTGACATGTCTTTAGGCTGGAGACTAGATGTGCTCTCTAGACTTCTAAGACAGACACTAACGCATCAAGATAGCAAAAACATCGAGGAAGCTTCTGAGCTTACAGGTGGGAGCCAATCATTTTCGGTTCAGAAGAGACCCTTTTGTTCTCACCACAGCCCCCCCCCCCCCATCACCACCATGGGGGCTCACCAAATGTATGGCTCCAATTGCTGCTCACATATGACTGTTAGAGGAAGTGGAAGAGTCCTATTTCAATGACTGGCTCATAATGTCTGTGACACTGGAATTATTAGTTGTGGCAAGGCAGTACTTACTATAGTTGTGTTTTTCATTCGTGAACATGGTCACCTCCACATAGTCCCAATTATCACCAACTCAGTCAATTATTTCTGTTGGCTGCAAGTTAGACATACTAGAAAAGAGAGCAAATCTGACCCTGGAAAGGATTTCTGCAATAATCAGAAGTTCTTAGTCTTCTGTGTACATAGACACCCTCAGGTTTTGCAGTACTCCGAGAGCTGGGGCTCATGGCTTCTACTAAACAGACAGACAGTTGCATTAATCAGACTAAACATGAATTCTTCAGTGGACACTCAGAGTAGAATGGAATCAAAGCCTTCAACCTTTGATGAACTAGATTAAGCTGCCCAAGGGATGTATAAAGAATCGCATGGTGGACAAATTCACAGAATCTTTCAGTGGGTGTACCCTCATTCACCAATTCATAGCCACCACATTGACCCCATTCTGGGGTGGGGTGTATTACTGAAACAGGATGATCAGGGCATGTTGACTCAGACAGTGCCCAAAATGCACATCAATGTATTGAGGTGAGAGTGGTCCTCCTAGTATTGCAGGTGTTTCAGGACCCCCCCCCCCCAGAGTGTGATTGCCATACACTTAGATAGTATGACAGCAGTATAGTACATCAACAAACAAGGAGTGAGATGATATCCACTCTGCAGAAAAGCCATGGGGATATGGGAGAGGGCATCGCTTTCTCATAGCGATGCTCATACCATTGATATCCAATGTGGTAATGGACACGTTGAGCAGAGAGATACTGCTTCCTCACAAATGGTCTTTCAACAAGAAATGGCTCAAAACACTTTTGAATGGTGGGGTAGACCTTGCTGCAGTCTGTCTGTTTCACTCTTAAATATCAAATGCAGAAACTTTATCAATATCATAGGTTCATAGGTAGGTACTAGGCTATTGGCCCCAGGGCCTATATAAGCCTAGCCAAAGGTACCCTGGCTTTCACCACCCAAGAAAATTATTTTCCTGTGCCACTGTCGAGCAGAGCCACAGAAGTGATCCCCGGGGTGAATTTCATATCTCCCATCCAATGCTAATGAAGAGCTTTGTTTGATATAGATAGGTAGTTTGTTCCAGAGTATGGGAAGTCTCTGGGACCGGAATCTATCCCTCCAGCATGTTCTCTTTATTGTGGTGACGAGGTTTATTTCCCTAGAGCATGTAGCTCGTAGGGATTGGGATTTCTTTAAGTGGAGCATGTCTAAAAGCTTTGTGTTTGACATAGCTTTGTGTGTTAGGCAGAGATCGCCTCTGAGTAGGCGATATGCAACGGAGTAAAGCTGCAGTTTTTTGAGACAGTCTGCATAGGGCATCTCTTTGAGGCCGGTAATCCTCTTTGTAAGGTATTTCTGTGACCTTTCCAGTTGTTGTAGATGTCTTGTGAGGTACATACCAAAAGGGGCATTGTACTCTATAATGGATCTAATGAGTGACGAGTAGAGGGGAACAATGACCTCTTTTTTCCAGGATAAGAAACCTTTTGTGATGAGGTGTGCCACATAGAAGGATTTCCTGACTACTGTGGCGATGTGATTATCAAAGGAGAGACTACTGTCCACCTGTGTCCCAAGGTCTCTTATCACACTTTCGGTGTTAAGTAGACTACCACCTATGTGGTAGTTCATGGGTACTGAGTTTTTACCAAAAGGAATGACAATGCACTTTTTGGCATTGAGCTTGAGGCCATGGCTTTGACACCAGGCATCTGTGTCAGCAAGGCCCTTTTGTAGGATGTCCACATCTTTTGGAGTTTTGATTATGGCTCCTAGTTTGCAGTCATCTGTGAACTTCATTAGCCAAAGACCTTCTGTGTTGGCCTGTACTTCAGAGAAGTAGATACCAAACAGGAGAGGACCTAGGACTGAACCCTGTGGTACTCCACTTGTCACTGGTCTGAAGCTGGATTTGGAGTCTGCTACTTTCACAGTGTGGGTTCTGTCAGCGAGCCAGTTGGCAACCCATCTTGTGACATAGGGATTTATACCTAGTTTAGTGAATTTATCTATAATTCCAGAGTGGGGGATGGTGTCAAAAGCCTTGGCGAGATCTAGATAGGCTGTGTGAACCACCTTACCCTCATCTATGGCTTTGGTGACTGCTTCAAAGAAGTCTATCAGGTTTAGGAGACATGATCTACCTTTTATAAACCCGAACTGGGTGGAGTCCTGAGTTTGGAGATTACCAATGTCATTGTTTATAAGTTCCATGATGATACGCTCCATAGCCTTGCAGACCAGGCTCGTTAGGCTAATGGGGGGGTAGTTTCCGGGGTCTGTGGTGGCTCCCCCCTTTGTGGAGTGGGATAACTGTCGCTGTGCGCTATTCAGTGGGCACATAGCCTGAGGTAAGGCTATGATTGAACATGGTACTTAGGTGGGGTGCCAGTTTGTTCTGTAGTTCATGTAGAACACAGCCTGGGATGTCATTAGGTCCCATGGATGCTGTGTTCTTGGCTTTGGATAGTCTGTTTTTTACCTGTGCAGCCGGGATTACAGGAACTTTGCATTCCTCTGGTATAGAGATGGGCCCTTTAGGGGATGACAGAGGGGTAAAGTTAGCACTGAACCTATCTGCCAGGATGTTGGCAATATCCGTTGGTTCTGTATATTTAGTGCCATTGTGCTGTAACTCAGAGCAGATCTGAGTGTTGCCATTGAGATTCTTGACATAGCTATAGAATGCTTTGTGGTTGTCTTTAGAGTCAGTGGCGATTTTGTTTTCATAACTAGCTTTGGAGGATTTTATGAGGGATCTCAGCTTCTTACTGAAGCTGACCAGGGAGTTTCTCCAGTCATGGGATTTTACTCTTTTTTGCAACAGTTTCTTTCTTCTGTTGTAGAGTTTGTTTATGGCAGAGGACCACCAGATTGGCTTCCTTTTTTTGGAGGATAGCATCTTGGTTCTGTTAGGGATTGCACAATCCATGCACTCATGTAAGTGCTTATAAAGTGCATTTGTGTAAGATTCAGCAGTCATACCTCTATTGTCCGTCAGCATGGGTGTCGTGAAGTTTGCCACTTCTGTCTTAAGAAGCGTGAAGTTGGCTTTGGAGGAATTTTTTTACTGTGGTTTCCCTAATGGGGGGTGGTGGAGGGATGTGGATGTCTAGGGTGATTAGCTTATGGTCAGATCTGACCAACGAGGAATTGACCTCTGGTGTGGAGCACCAGTTGCCCATGCTGGTAATAACCAGGTCTTAGGATATTGCTGCCCCTGGTGGGGGTGTGGATAAGTTGATCCATGGCATTGGAATTTATGGATTCCAGAAAACGTTGAGCACAAGAGTTGGTACATGAGTAGTTTTCCCAGTTAATGGTAGGGTAGTTGAAATCGCCCATTATTAGGGTGTTAGGTTGTACCCCAATTTTTTCCAGTGTATTAAGAAATGAGGAGTGGGAATCCTGGGGCATGGTGGGGGATCTGTAGCAAGCTACAATTTGGATTGCAGTTTTGCCCAGAGTTAGTTGCACTTGGATAATCTCGGATGCATTATGCTGAGCAACTAGCCTGGAGGTGTGGATATCCTTAATGAATATGGACACGCCTCTGCCTTTAGTGTTTCAGTCCAGGTTAGGTGGCCGAAAGGTGTGGTATGAATTATAGCCTGGTAATGCAGGGGTACTCTCTGGAGCCTTGAACCAGGTCTCTGTCACTGCACCGATGTCGATGTTGTCCATTTTAAGGAGTGCCTCGAGAGAGTGCATTTTGAGGTTTAGACTTCTAGCATTGAGTAGCAATACCCTCAGATTCTTCCTTCCTCTGGAGGTACAGGCACCAAGGGACACATTCACCCACGATTGGCCCCCAAATCTCCTTTATGCTTTTTCACCTTTTCCTCTCATATCCAAATATATCCAGAAAGCCAAAGAATACCAAGCCAAGGTAATTCTCCTATCCCCATTCTGGCCCAGACAGATATGTTTCCCCTTGTGGCCTCATTTGAAGAGACAATGACTGATCACAACATCCCAGTGTACTGCTTCATCCATCCAGGTTACCTCACCTGGACATTTGTTCCCTTCATCTGAACACATTTACTGTACTTCCACTAATTGCCAGGGATCCTACCTTTCCCGAAGTGCTGGTCAGTCTGATCTCTGTCTCTCAAAAAGCACCTACTCAAAAGATAAATAGAGGCAATTGGAAAACATTCACCTTGTGGGCCACAGATTAGAGGTATTGATTCTATGCCAGCTTCTCTTTTTGAAGTTAGTTCAGTTTCAGGAGACAGACTTTCCAATATTCTTTCTAACATTTTGTTTAACTTTGTGCTGATTTTCAGGAATCAACAACATAGGTAAAGTGTACAATCTGCTTTTCAACTTTCTGTGTGTTAATTATTCAAGCGGTGAGAAACTGAATCTTTTCATTGGTGTATTCCTATATTCCAAAACTGAGAGAACATTTCTAATAGCTTTTGCTGCTGCTCTTTCTCATGAAATGTTTCATTACTTGATATTTTATCAAGCTGCTCATATGACTGTGGGTTATATTTATTTATTTATTTATTTATATTTGTTGACCGGGAGTGTCCGACTGGACGTAGGTACATTTTCAGCGGAGGCCTGGGGAGAAAAGCTCCACAGTTAAAATAAACAGACAGTAATTACATTGGATTACATAGCGATTAAGAATTTACATAGCAATTACTTACAACATATTTACAGATGAAGAACATAGTACATCAGTAGACAACTAGAATCTTTATCTGTGAAGTACATTTGAACTGGACATATATGGACTGTACATTGTATGTCTGAACTCATACTTGGTCAGAAATCTTCCAAATCCCTGGGCTGTTATCAGATATGAAAACATCAAGTATTCTTTGCCTTGAGTAAATACAGACTTTAATGTTCTACTCATATTTATGCTCACAGTTTATTTCAGGAACTTGGAATAGTAATCCAAATATGCAAGTTACATAGCGTATTTGAAATGGAGCAAACCAGTGCCCGCTAAGCTTCATGGATGACGAATGTTGGCATCCTTACATCTGATTCTTGCTTATGTTTTCTTTTACTATTGGTAACTTCCGTAAAGAATCTCTGTTTTTTCTTCTAACAACTCTCAGTGCACCTCTGGTAAATACGTTGTACTCAGACTCTCTAAGTGTAATTTCTTACTTGGTCTGTATTTCCTTAGAAGACCATACTTGTAGATTAAGTATTACACTATGCAGTCTAGAAGATGCCTAGTACAAAGGCTTTCTGAGCATGCTTTCAAAAATTTTTTTTTATCTTTTTCTATCCAGCCTTGTATATGATAGACACATCTAAAGAATTTCTCATAGCTATATACTACTGTTAAGTTTCCTTTTTGTTTGAGCTGTTTTGTGTTTTCCAAAAATGTTTGGGCCCTACCTCCTAAGTGATTGTTAACTGCACACCTGTTTTTTTACAACAAGCATGACATATTCCTTAGAATTACTCTAAAGACTCACTCCACAGGTATGTTGCCTACCTTCATTACTTCCTCAAAAAAAGTGTCTGTGGATGATCCCTGCAAGGTGACTATTTGGAGCACCTTGCTTTCATTTGAAGACAGCCTCTCCCTTCTTCATACTGTATTGACAAAACACCACTACTAAACAAAGGTGTACTCAGGAAATAATTTTATTTGGCCAATAAATGTCCAAAGGAGCATCATTAAAGTCTAGAGAGGTAATCACTCCCTTATATGCAACATTGCTCAGGCCAATTATCAAATCCTTTGAGCTATAGCTCACTTGTATCTTTCGGCTTTTCCCGGTTTGGGGTCACCACAGCGGAACTCCGGTCCGCTAATGAATGGCAGTAGATTTTTACATACCGAGTTGCCAGCTCTGACGCACAACCTTCAACGCAGGTACGCCCATTCACGCATGTCTCCACACAGAAGACGCTTTAGCTGAGAATCGAACATGACAACGTCTTACTGTGAGGCAGCAACACTACCGCAGTTATAGCTCACTAAACATGTTAAATAATTAGAAAGTTCCCGAATGTTCCAACTAAAAAGATCATAGGCCTAAAATTCCAGAGCTGCTTACAGAACCTGGAAACTCTATCCTTTTACTCAGTGTCTTATAGATTTTTGAGGGGAGATCTTTTTGTCACACTCACTGCTCCATAACAGACCTGGTTGTCCTGGAACTGTTGTCTGTCCGCAAGTTCAATATTTCCATGATTAAATGAATCAGGGACTTAAATTTTCACCATCAGGTAAATAAAACATGGTAGGACAGGTTTATAACCCACCACCTTACAAAAGTCTGGAATAAACTTAAAACAGGAGTCTTTGCCTGGTTTATAGGGCTTCCTCAGACCCCAGTCCTGATAGATCTAGTGCACATGTGCAAAACAAACAGCAGCAGAAACACTAGATCCAGGAGAAATGCTAGATTCAGTGATCCAGGGATCTGAACTTTGACTGTGATATAAACAGAACATGCTGGATAGACAGATATGTGTCCCAAAGAATCCCTGTGCTGTGGAATAGGCTCCCCATCCATGTAAAACAGAGTTGATCCTTGGCCCTATTCATATGAAACAGTGGCAGCTGGATGAGAAGTCATAGATTTACCTCCAGTCTAGCCCCTATGTCCCTTACAGACAGAGACTCTCATTAAGAAAAGTATTATCCTATCACCCCTGCAAATCCCTTAGTTAGCTCCCTGCTCATCCCCCCCCCCATGCAGACATCCATGATGCCTGAGATCTAAATGGGTTTGGGATGCATGAGTAGGCTTGTAAGGGCCCCATTGGTTGTTAACCTATAATAACCTATGAAACTATGGAATATCCATGAAGCTTTGAAGCATTATTAGCTGGATGCCATCTGTTTACTAGAACTTCCTTTTCCCAGAATGGTCCTGAATAATATACTGCCTGCACACTGTTAGATGTTGAAGGACAGGCCATTTTTTCTATGAGTATGCAGATTATATCTATCTTTAAACATATATTTTTATTATTTTTTAATCTAAAGGACTATGTTGCAGTCAGGACTTAAGCTAGATACTTTAGAATATGTCTAATAGAATAAAATAGAATCTATTGTGCAGGAACTTTTTCTGCTGACAAAGGATCATTAAAACCATGTACTTGTAAAGTGATGAGTGCTTTTGCCATCTTGATGCATCCATGAGCATCTGATGCTTTCTTTCATAATAGTTAATGGAGATACTTTATTGTCTTAAATGCTAATAAATACCTGCATCTGTTAGTGAGGGGGGCTGTTATACTACTGTGTCATATTGTTATTCTGCTGCCATACTTTATCAGAGATGGATGCTTTGTGGTGTACTCCGCAGAATGGGTTCTGTTCCATGCCTTCTGTCTCCTTGTTTTCTTTTGTAACATCCTTGACTGCAGTGGTATCAGGTATCATGAGCCACAACTAGGGCCAATGTGACCCAATCCTTCCTTTTATTTTAGCAGGTTTGTAAATATAATACGGACGGTAAAAAAAAAAAAAAAAAACACTTTCATCCAAAATGAGTGCTAGACATCTTTTAGACATCTTCAGAGAATAAATTCAAACACCTTTTCACCCATTAAAAATGCTTAATTCCATCATCTGACCAGTTCTTAAAGGCACAAGCACCTTTAACCTATCCTCTACTAGTGTAAAGTATTCCTCAGAAGCAAGTAAATTAAAGAAAATTAAAATATACCATGAATTTATGTATATTAAAAACTGCATATGAAAAATGAATTTCAAAACAAATTTACAGAAAACATGTTTATATTACTGTTTACTAAGTACACATTAAAAGTCATAACAAATACATCTGTTGACCATTAAAAAAATAAAAGTAACTAGTTGGTCAAATGCGTATCAGAAGAGCATATCAGAAGCATTAAAAATGCTTTATTCACAAGAATAAAATATTGTAATTTGCCTGAACACCTTTTCTATACTGAGAGTATTGTGAAGTGCTCATTCAAGTATGGGGGACTAGTGGCATCCAGCTTCAGTTGCCACATTAATTCCCTATATTCTTGATAGCTTTTCCACTGCCTACCTCTAAGGTCCCTAGCCACTGTCTCTATGATAATAAAGTTACATTTTTTTACATGCATCACACAATAACGTGTGCATATACAGGGCATCCTTCTTATTCTTCCTATATATATCATAACAATGCTTGTACATTCTCTTACCTAGGGCCTTTCAGTTTTCCTTATGTAAAATACCTTATAGCCAGAGCAAATTGCCAGATATGTCACCCCACTCATTCCACAGTTTGCGCTGAGATGCCATCACCAAAGATTTTTGCCACTTCTCCAAAATCAAAACCTCATCTTTCAAAACAAATGCCCATTGTTTACAGTATACCTTGTTTCCCAGTGAGGTCTGACAACTTTCTTTTTCTCAAAATAGTTCTTTAAATTCATGCCATTCTTTTGAACAAACCTTGGATTGGCATCAAGTAAATTATCTGCAATGAATCAGTGTTGTCTTGCAAAACCATTGGCCTATCAAAAAACTTCTTTTTTTTTTCATCTGGGTGTCTGCTGTATTACACCCATTGGTTGTATCACCCCCTCATACATATTTGGTGCAGGTGTCCATTTTAACCCAATGCCTACTAATGATCTATATTTGTCCCCCCACCCAATTGTAACGTCAGTACTGATGTTGGCACTAAAATTCCAAGGATAACCCCTTTCCAAAACCAAATGTTCTAATTTTGTTTTTTTGTTTTTTCTTCTTTTAAGATGTCTGTGTCCTAGAGATCATTCTTGTCAGTCTCACAAACTGCACCTTTACCAGATTTCACTTAAAAAAGCTGGATGTAATGCAAGTAACTATTGGAGAGATGTTTTCGATATGTTTGATAAAAACTCCCCATTCTGCTTGCCACAGTGCCATCAAAGTTAGTTTCTGTCCCATTTTGTGAATATGTAAAATTAAAAAAAAAATAGTGGGGCTACTTAAATATTCTGTAAATTTGGATATATCATAGAGTGGTATACATATATACCTGACACTGGACATTTGGAGGTCAGTGGTTAGAAGCATATAGTATGAGAGAGGTCCTCATCTAGTTGCAGCCTTCATCTGCCTTCATAGGTGAGTATCCTAACATTTTCGTCTGTCAGATCTACCCCAGATGACTGCCGAGGTTGGGGTTTTCTTAGTCTCAAATGTCATCTAAGGCTCCATGTATACCTTACAGTGAAGTCCAGTGAGAAAATGTAATGCAGTGACAGAGCATCAGAGAATCAGTGTAATAAATCTTGCCAAACAAAACAAGTTCAATACAGCCGTCAAGTCTTTGCATTTTTTTAAGTGTCTGAAAATTTTAATACAATTCAGTACGTATTGTTAGTCTGAGGTAGTCCTTGTTGCTTTGAGATGCTAGTCTTTATTGCTAAAAGGTCATAGTGACACCCAACTGTGCTGAACTATAGCTTGATATTTTAACTTGAATTTGATGTTAATTATAACAGTTTCAGTTTCAGTTTAGACACAATCTGAGTCAAATTAGGGAAATAGAGTGCAGAGAAGGGTTTTCCCTTTGTAAGGGGCACCTCACCACTGCCATATGCACCAAATACATACCAACAAGCAGGGATTTCATACAATTTAAAAAAAAAAATAAAAGTTATATAAAAAGTTGAAATGACAATGGGGTAACAATATGCAGATATTGCTTACAGTGACTATTACTACCCTTATCTTTATCAGTTGAAGTTAGTAGTTTCCATAAGAAATAAATTTTTGTTTTGAATATTAAAATAACACCTTTTGAACTGCGTAGTATATTTTCAAAGATATTTAAAAGTTAAACTTCAGGCGAAACCAAATATTTCCCAAAAATGAGTATGTCAGTTCAATTATTTTTTGGTGTACAAAATGAGAGTAATTTTTTTCCTGCGTAGGTCAGTTGAGAAGGTATTTTGATTACAGACTTGTGAATTCCACACCTGGGTCTCTCAGAATCTGCAGAAGTATTGCTCTAGTGAACACTACAGAAGATAGATTTTGGGCAACTCTCTAAAGGGGCTCATAAATGTTACAGTGCAAACTTGTGGCATTAGTACAGAACTCAGAATTGAATAGGGATTATAGCAGTGTTCTACTGTTTTAAATTCACCCTAAGTTTGTCTTTATCCTGGTATGTCATCGAAGCTACTAAGATTCCATCTGAAGTAGTTTATTTGGTCTTCAACCTTTGCGCTTTGGATCTGGCATGGATCCGACACTGCCGCTTAGCTAGCATCATTGATCCGAGCTGTCAGCTCCTCCCCCCCCCATAACGCCCCTGTCTCCTTCCTCCCTTCAGATCTCGTTTGCCGTTGATATAGCCTGCAATGTGGTCCGAGCTCTTGGCAGCATAGTGTGTGTTTTTTGATCTATTTCACGTAAGTGAGTTAAAGTTTTTGTCCTTTCTAATTTCCTTTGCTATCCTCCCCCTCGCGATTAGCGACGGTAGCAAAAAAAAAACTTTTCTTTTTCTAGCTTTTGTGTGTGTGTGTATCTTGGGCCTTATCTAGGGGACGATGTCTGAAGCCCCTAAATCTGGCTTTAAATGCTGTTCTGAATGTGGCCATCAGCTCTAGTCTGCTGATGGCCACACTCGGTGTCGTGTGCTTGGGTGCCTCCCACCTTGATACCTCCTGTCCTATCTGCGATGGATTTAACCCCAGAGCACTTCAGGACAGGAGGAACAAACTAATAGTTAAAGGCCTTTTGCCCGTGTTGGGAACAGCTGTTCCCACCCCCTCCACTGGATCTTCACCTTCAGTATCTTCCCCTTCCCAGGCCTCAGGGACTCAAACTCCCAAGAAGAGGTCTGGGGAAAGGGAGAAGACAAAAAAAGTATAGGCCCCCGCAAGCGGTGTCCTGACCGCTCTGTCCCAGCTGGTTCGCCCTCCAAGATAGACCATGGTTCACAAATACTGTTTTTTTTTACTCATTCCTAATTAAAGGCATTCAAGTATACATCTGACATACTTTTTTTTACAACTACTATAGGATGTTACCCATTGTCTACAGATGTATATAGTCTTTTCATTCATAACCAAGGACAGATTTACTAGATAGCTAGAAATAAAAAATCCTCTTAAACTTTGATGCTTTTTTCTATTTTGTTAAAGTATTTGTAAAACAAACGGTGTAAAAATTAAGTTGGCAAGAAACACCTTTATCAGCAGCTGTGGATAAAACCTTACAGATTCATTTTTTTAAAGCTAAATGTTCCATGACCTTATGACCTGCAGTAACAGAAGAATGGGGAGGATCTACTTTGGACAATTTTATTTTGACTTCTACTTTAAAAATAAAAAAAAAACTGTGGGTTGGAATTAAAATACAGGCAGAACTACTTTCTGAGTTTTCCCTAGTAAATCAGCAATAGCAAGAATCCATAACATTAATGCAGCAAATGTCAGTGTTTATATTTTATTTTCATTTACTTATTTTACTATAATCAAAGCCTGACAGCCTATAAATAATGTTTCCTATAACTCTGTGTTACCTATTAATGCATGCAGTAACCAAGATAAACACAGCTATGACTTGGAACAAAATGTATCCTTCAGTATTTTCATTTCTTCCAGATACATAATGTAGCTTTTTCCCCACATGTTTTAATTGTTGCTTCATAAGATGCAAGTCTTTTACAATTACATTAGTTTAGATTAATTGCTCAGGAGTGTAAAAAGTATCATTCTTTTCTAGTAAAACATTAATTTGTTGATTTATCAACATACTATTTCAAAATAATATTCATTGTAAAGATGTATTACAAGCATAGAATTTGAACATATTTATATACAACTTCATCTTTATTATTTTAATTGCCATAATAACAAAAACTTGAACTTGTAAAAAAACTCATAAATAATTTTGTCAGGACAGTAGTGTCATGCACAGGTCAAAAGTGGATTGGACATTTAAAAACAAAAAATATATGCCCAAATATGAACTCCCTGTCCTGTGCGACACGATTAGTTATTCTGAGATTAGAGATTAGTGTATCAAATTATTATAATGCTGTAGCAATGGGGACTGCATGTGCACCTGTTTTTGCAAACACTTTCTTAGCATACTGGGAACATAATTATTTGTTTAACTCACCATTTGGTAAATGCTGGAATTTGTACAGGCGCTACCTTAACAACCTGGTTATCTTTTAGAACAATAGTAAGAATAAGCTAGATTACTGGTTCTCAACCTGTGGGTCGCGACCCACAAGTGGGTCGCGTAGCCATCACAGGTTGGTCGTGGATGCTCCCACAAAAAGTTGTGAAAAATTGATGAAGTATTCTGGTGGGCTATTTTTGTCCAGCTACTGCTTTGACGTAATTGTTTGTTGTGCTAGTGTGGAAAAATATTTGAAATTAAAACAGCCTTCTGAAAGTGCAGCTGCCAAACAGTCACCGTGTGCAAGATCCAGCGACGAAAATGAAGCTGAAGAAGACGAAGACGAAGAAATTTGGATTCGGTTTGACTGACAAAGGAATATATGGCTTCCTACTTCATCTTTTTCCAGAAGATATAATAGCATTGTCAAAATCACAGTTATGGGTATGGTAAACACAGATTTTTTTTTTTCATACCATTGCTTGGAGGCCAGCTTGCTTAACATCTGCTCTCTTACTTGCATTACTAATGTAAACATCCCTGAATTTTGAGGCTGGCCTAGAGATAAAGGAACTCTGAGCTGTACAGTACCATATTTTTTATTGATTTCATAGATCACTGGACTTATGAGAATGGTTAGCTACACATGACAAAACTAATTATGCTGTGAGACATTGATTTCAACCAGGTGTTAAGGCTTTTACCATATCCAAAGAACACATTTACACCTGTTATAGCTTCGCCTCAGTCTCTGCGACTGTTAAAAGCAGCTGCCATTTTAGCACCGTATGCAGTGATCATCTCTACAAGTGCAATGATTTAAAATATCACTTACTCAATTATATATTTGGAAACTTGGTGAACATTCAAGAACAGAGACCTGTCAATCTATTTATAGTGGGTTGTGAAGACACCAGTTCTAAAGTAAATGTGGGTCAGCATTTTGAAATAGGTGCTGTTAGGGATTATGTTTGGATTGTCTGCTGCTGTGGTAATTGCAGGTGGTGGCACAGGAAGGAACATGACTGTAAAATGTAGCCATATGATTTTGTGGCATCAACACATGTCTCTGCTGTCCATTAGTGAAGAAAGGATATGAAATTCTGAAGAAAGCCCTTCTGGTGTGTGATAACTAGAAGAGAACATGCATTTAATAAGTGCCAGTGTAAGGGATGTAGCAGTAGTACTGGGTGGAAAAATGGAGGCATTTATACTCTTTTGTATTCTACAGTTTATTTAGGCAAATTCTGTATTGGTTGGGGTGATAGGTGCCATTAACTTGTCTGGATGTAAATTGTAAAGAGTATATTTTTGAATGTAAAGTCAAACATGGCATTCCTGAGGTGTTTCTAATTGTGAGGATGCAATGGCAACATTATTTGTGTGTCGGCAACTTTAGTAGTGTATTGTTGATCGGTATATTAACATTTTTTTTATTTATCAGTCTCTGACACACAGTTACGAATAAGCTGACAAAATTGAAATTAAGGGCTGATGATGTTACGGCTACTGCTTTGACGTAATTTTGTGCGGGTTGTTTGTTGTGCGTGCTAGCTAGTGTGCATACGTCATTAGAAGTCGATACTAGCAATCACTGTTGAATAACGATGGAAAAATATTTGAAATTAAAACGGCCTTCTGAAAGTGCAGCTGCTGACGAAAATGAAGCTGAAGAAGATGTATGCCCGAAACCTTCGCTCCTAAGAAAAAAGATCCTAAGCGAAAATATGACGAGGCATACCTGAAATTTGGATTCATTGCAACCGGATCGGATGAGCTTCAACAGCCACAATGCGTTATATGTTCGGAAGTTTTGGCCAGTGCTAGCATGAAGCCGTCCAAATTAATCAGGCATCAGAACATCAAACACTTGGAAACTAAAGGTAAACCCATTGAATTTTTTCAGTGAAAACACGATGAATTGCAGAAACAGAAGAGTCGATTTATAAAATGTGCGAGCGCCGTTACAGCGTCTTATAAAGTGGCATTACGCATTGCAAAGGCCAAAAAGCCGCACACTATTGCTGAAGAATTAATTCTTCCGTCTGCCTTCAATATGGTGCAGGCCATTTTAGGAGAGAAAATGGCCAAACAGTTGCGCACCATTCCGCTGTCTAATGACACTATTAGCAGACGCATTGCAGACATGTCAGCTGATGTCAATGAGCAACTTGTTAAAATGCTGAAAACCAGTAAAATCTTCGCAATACAGTTGGACGAATCAACAGATGTTGCCAACTGTGCAATGCTCATGGTTTATGTTCGTTTTGTAAACGTGGCTGAAGCATGTGTTGACGAGCAGTTCATGTTTTGCAATGAACTATCAACTCGAACGACATCCGAAGAAATTTTTAAAGTACTGGACAAGTTCATTACAGAAAATGGTTTGAATTGGGATAACTGCATTGGAATTACAACAGATGGAGCAGCTGCCATGACAGGGAAGAAATCAGGTTTGGTTCAACGAGTAAAACACATGGCTCCAAAAGCTGTGTCGTATCATTGTTTCATACACCGAGAGGCTTTGGCAGCCAAGGAATTGAGTGAAGACCTGCACAACGTTCTTGCCAGTGGAGTGAAAATGGTGAATTTCATCAAAGCTAGTGCTTTGAATACACACCTGTTTGAAGTACTGTGTTCAGAAATGGGGTCAGAACATGTTCACCTGCTCCTTCACACAGAGGTGCGTTGGTTATCAAGAGGAAGAATTCTTCAGAGATTGTATGAATTGCGAAGTGAAGTGTTTCAGTTTCTGTCCAGCAAGAACTCTCCACTGGCTGCTCATTTGGTTGACACAGAATGGCTGGCAAAGTTGGCTTATCTCGTTGACGTATTTGGCGCACTCAACGACTTGAATCTGGCATTGCAAGGACGTGCCAATGATATCTTTAGACATGCTGACAAAATTAATGCTTTTATACAGAAGTTGGAGCACTGGCACATTCGTGTTGCACAGGGACGCATGGATGCATTTTCGTTCTTGTCCGAGCATTTAATGAATGTTGAGCATGAAACGGATGTGATACAGGCAGCAATACAAACTGTCGTAGTCGGTCATTTGGATTTATTGTGCAAAAAATTCCTGCAATATTTTCCAGCACTGCCAACAGAGAACTTCAAATGGGTTAGAAATCTGTTTGAAACAGATGTGACCTCACTGTCATTGGCAGCAGAAATGGAGTCACAGCTAATAGAACTGTCTTGTGACACCACTCTGAAGGCTAAATTTGACAAATTGAAATTGTCAGACTTTTGGCTACATGTGGGCAACGAATATCCACTTATTTCACAGGAAGCGATGTCGTTCCTATTGCCCTTTGCAACAACATATTTGTGCGAAATAGGGTTCTCGGCGATGACTGCCATGAAGACTAAGTACAGGAATAAGCTCCGTGTTTCCGATGATTTGAGACTGTGTCTGACAACCATTAGCCCCCGAATCAGTTTACTCGTCAGCAGAATGCAGTCCCAACCGTCACACTAGGCGTGAACAGTGCAACTGCTGAACAAACGTCTTCGACATAATTTTTTAGTTAAATTTAGAGACTTTTAGTTTCCGTACTGGTTGTCATATGTTTAATAACAGTCTTACTTTACAATTACAATGCAACGTTTAGCTTTTTGAGTCTTTGTATACTTGCATTAGACCGGCTTAGGCGAGCGTTTTGTCAGAATTTATCAGCAGCTGTATGTCAGAGTCAGACAGAATGACAGATGTATACAAAAAGCGTTAAATTCACGATACAAAAACAATAAGTTTGCAATTGAAATTCCTGTTTTTCAGGTATGTAGATTGTAGAATGTAGAATAGATATAAAAAAGTCGTTGGCGCCTGCGGCTCGCCCGGGCCCAGTGGGACTTTGCTGGGACAAAGGTGGGTCGCCATTGGAAAAGGTTGAGAACCACTGAGCTAGATGATTTTTCACCTTTATTAATACCACTTTTTTGAGTTTCACTATGACTAAAACTTTTGAAATTTTAAACCATTTAGATGTGGAGGGCGGCCACGGTGGTGCAGCGGTTAGCGTTGTCGCCTCACAGCAAGAGGTTCTCCGGTTCGATCCTCGGCTGGGGTGCCTTGTGTGCGGAGTCTGCATGTCCTTCCTGTGGTTGCGTGGGTTCCCTCCGGGTGCTCCGGTTTCCTCCCACATCCCAAAGACATGCTGTAGGTGGATTGGACACTCTAAATTGGCCCTAGGTGTGAGTGCGTGCATGTGTGTGCCTTCTGTAGAAGGTTGGGTGCCGGGCTGGCAACTCGACACCGTAAAACTCCACTGCCAATCATGAGCAGACAGGTGATCCGCTGTGGTGACCCTTAACCAGGAAAAGCCGAAAGAAGAAGAACAAACCATTTAGACGTGGAACTGAGAACTGACCATTCCAATCATTGGTTTACCTCTGGTTTATTCAGAAAACCCACCTACTCAAACTCCCTTCTTCATTTTTGACAGCTGGCACCCTTTACATAAGAAAAAAGGCAGTTAAGGGCTAGCTGCTTTGCTTTGCTAGAATGGTTTCTGGGAGTGACTCCTTTATAAATGAAGGGGAAACTTTAATGCAAATGTTAACTAACCGTGGTTACCCAGCCCAATTTGTAGAAGGGATATTCCAGGAGGTGAAACGAAAAAGGATGGATGGGCTTTATGTTCCTTTAGTAGGTGTTGGTAATGTTATAGAGAAAAACAAACCTTTGGAGAGCACGAAATTTAAACATGGGTCCATTCTCACATATAATCATGAAGCTAAAGATTCCAATTGATACTAGCAAACTACTAGACAATTCTTTCAATGAGTGGTTTAATCACAGAAAAGCTAGGGTCTAAACCACTAACTTTCAGAAGGGATTGGAACTCGAAGAACCATCTAGAAAGGTAAACTGTATTTAGTAAAAACAACAAAACTTTCCAGCATATGTCTAAGTGTAGCGGCTATTCCGACTGTTCTCACATGAAGGAAGTAAGATAATGGTAGTAGGTTACAGAACAATTTTCTGCCCTAAGAAATGTAATTGCAGAACAGAAAGGGTAGTTTATATAGCACTGTGTTAACAGTTTTCCTGATTCTATATTGGTAAAACCGAAAAGGCTTTAAAAGATAGAAATTAAGACCACCTAAGGGATATTAAAAAACAAGACAGCAGAAATAGCCTTTTTAAACACATCCAAAAGTACAACCATGTCTAAGTTTTTTGTAACTAACATTCTTGATTTAGACCCCAGGGGTGGTCCTTGGAAGATTAAGATGGAATGCAAAAAGTCCAAGTGACAGACTAGAACCAATGCCACTGTACCCCACGGTCTAAATGAGGGTATATCTCTTGTCTGTTTCTTAAAACTTGAAGCTTTTAGCTAAAGATACGTATTTAAAAAAAAAATGTTATGTCTGAGTACTGAATGTAATGTGTTTTTGTTCAACAAGAGGCAAGGCTATGCTACCTGCTTTTCTTTATTGTCACCCTGTTGTGTGAAAGGTTTATGAAGATGCACTTTAATGCAATTGCTTGGGGGCATACTATATATATTTTCAACATGTTATGTAATTTTGATAAATAGTTTAGATACGTTTGCAAGTTTATGCAATTTTTAATGTTTACTAAGAGATGTTTGATTTGATGTTACTGTACCTTTAAATTCAAACACCCTTTAATTACCTTTTCCCAGGCTTTTGTGTTTATATTTATGAAGTTTGTTACATTCTTTATTCTGATGAAGTCCCTTTTGACTTTGAGACGAAAGTGCCCAGGTTTTACTGGTTTTTATGATAAATGAAGTATTTTAACCTTTTGGATCTTGCATTCTTTGGCAAATTTGCTGGTGTGGATTATTGTGAGTTGTGGAACTGTTCCTACTTTGTGTTCTTATTTTGCAGTGCAAGTTTGTGCAGTTTTTTTTACTGGTTTGTTGTCTCTCTGCAAAAGTACCAAAACCATAAAACAAATAAGCAAGCAAGAAGGGGTAGCATGGATCATACCGAAAACTGGTAATAGTATTACAGTCTGCCTTGGGGTTACTTAGTGTCATTCCTTGGGTGGAAGGAGGTTTGTAAGAGAATGATAACCATTATTCTTAGGACAGGTGAGAAAGAGTGAATATTAAAATGTGTGGTACTTTAATATGGTAGGTGTTAAATGGAATACCATGAATCTGACACACTGAAGAAAAGGATGATTCCTGATGTCACAGAAAACAGCCAGCCTATGGCAGCTAATCTACATAAGAAAGAGTCATCTGGGACATTTGGTCTCAAAGGGGAGGAAGACAGGATCTCAGCTACAGAATCTTGCTACAAATGGGAAACACATGATCACCAAACAGCGTGATTCATACTAAGTGTTGTATAATGTCAAGCGAAACAAAAGTATTTTGTTTTAGGCTTGTGTGGTCAAACACTCACAAAACAGTACAGTGTTGCAGTAAAGTAAAAGCAAATGTTCATGAATTTGGACTAGTTAAACAATCTGGGTGCATGAAAACCGCCATCATGAAAGCAAGAAGACTTTATGTAAAACAGGCGTGCAAGCAGAAAACACTGTGTCAGTACAATGTGACATAAGAGATTTAGGAAAAGCATTCTGTACATACTCAACATAAGGGAACACAGAAGTTAGGAGACAAAGAAATAAAGTCACTGTTACTGGGAATCCAGGCTACTGATCTGATTATAGCAAGAATAGTTGAAATGTCTTGGCAATAAATGTGGGAACAAATGATAAATGCTAGAATCAAATTCCAAACGGTTTTACTACGCAGAGATGTGAGTAGTACATGGGAATGAGCACAGCTTCCCAGACAGACATCTAATATCATAATACACTAGATGGTTAAAGGTGCAAGAATTATGCAAAACTTAGAACTGTGACATGCTGTGTATATCTGGGGAGAAACTCCTTGTTACCCACTGCAGAAGACCTCTAAAGGTGGAACATGAGGTAAGGCCATGGAAGCAAGAGGAGTGGTTATAACAGAGTGGTTAATGGTGCCAGTACCCTCCAACATATGTTTTAGTCTTAAACTCCCTGGGTACTTTGTGATTCCCTTACACAGCTACTGGCAATCTCTTCCAGTTTTAAGGTCTTACCCTGAGTGTCCTGTAACTGCTTTGCTCAGTCTCTAAATTGACATTTCATTATATTTCACTTTCAAAATCATTTTCACATAGATTTTTACACTGCTTGTACCTGTTGGAAAATTAGCTGATACTAGACAGATATGCAGATGGTCATTTTAATTCCACAGTTCAGAAAGGAATTAAAAACTATAGATGGATCTTTCCTTCTATTTCATGCAAGATCAGTAGCATGGATTCTATTCTCCAAGAAGTGGTAAAATAAGGCCAGATAATAAATAATAGTCTGTATACAATAAATAATGTAAAATATGATATGTCCACACATGTATGTGTACAGATTATCCTGAGTTTGTTGATGTACACAACTGTCATTCCATCAAGTGCTATCATTACTTCCCATTTCATTAAAATGCTGAAATGGGTGCTCCAAAGAATTAAATGGCAGAGGTGCTTCTACTCCCTTACAGGACACCGTTAAAGCATTTTATCAATCTAATAGAAACTACTGACTTCAACTGTTAAAGAAAGGGAATTAATGTGCCAGGAGTGAGTGCTTATGAACATCAACTATCAGTCAAATATCATTAACTATCAGTCATGAGATATATATATATATATATATATATATATATATACACACACACACACATCCTCCCTCCAACTATCGGGTCCTGCTGTAATGTCCCCGTGACAGCCCATACAAGGAACCAGCCATTAATCTTCAGCTCAGGAATCCCTAACTGCTAAAATGGGACTACTGCCTTAAAATTGTATAGAGACAGCATAGGTTGCTTTAGCTCTTAATATCCGATTCACAGCCTGTTATTTTATCTTAATTCAGTGGCAAGCACACTCTCAGGGACTGTTGTCTCCTGGTTTTCCCTGTAACAACTTTTCTCTCTTGTTTTCTTTCCTTCCCCATAGCCTAGAACAACCAGACTTATTTTCTACAACTATAGTCATCCCACTTGCAAATGTGGCTGCATACCCCTCTTCCTGCTAACTGATACTTTCACCCCTTTTACATAAAATACTTTATAGAAAACTTTCATGTAAAAGTAGATATTTAACTCGGAACTGTCGAGCTGGTTGTGGCTCATTAAGCATTCCCATGTCTACATCTTACCTGCTACCTCCTGCCTTATTGATTGTTTTCTTGGAAGGGTTCAGTCCTTCCAGGTTCTACCCGCTGTTTTTGCCCTCGCTTCACTTGGGCTGACTCCACTCCCCCACCCTATCCCCATTTTCACCCACCCCCTCTTTCATTTCATTTATATCCACTAAGCCACACCCCTTTACCCTCTGCCAATACCCTTGCTTTCTTCTTCTACCTCACATCCTGTCACACAACAACCATCTTCCCACTCCTATTATATCCCTCATAATGGCTCCCTTCTATACACTATTCTTTACCATTATGCTCTCTTGCTTTACTACTCTATCTCCTCACTCTCTTTACATCTGTTCACCTGCACCCACTACCTCAAAATATACACCACAAATCCAGCAGCACCTTCTCCCCCATGACTTCTACTCTAATATTAATCCCAGCCTATACCACACAAACTATACCCTTCCTGCAAAGAAATTCCTCCTCTCTACCAACTACGCCCTATTCTACTCTCTCAGTGACTTTAACTCTATTCCCTACCACATCTCCGAGAAACTATATTACTTTACACACCTTCCTTCTCACCTCTTCTCTTCCCTCATCTGCTCAGGGGACATCCACCCCCATCCTGGCCCCCTCAACATTCCCTCCCACTCTCAAGCTATGCCTGTTAAATGTCCCAAAACCCTTCATATTACTACCCTAAACTTCCAAAGTATATGTAACAAAACCTCTAAACTGCTATTCAGAACTCCGAGTTTCTCCCACCAAATTTCAATATAATTAGAGCAGACAGACCTAACAAAAAAGGAGGAGGTGTTGCACTCATCTACCCTAACACTCTTAATATTGCTCCATTCAAACACTCTATCCCACAGTTCCAAAATACTGAAATTCTGATTTCCTTTCTGGATATTAATAGCTCCAAAAACTCTGCATTGTTGTAATTTATTTACCCCCTGGAAATAACATTACCATCCTAGAAAATATTCTTTCCTGGATTTCCTCCACCATAAAAAATGAAACAATTATACTCAGAGATATGAACATTGACTGAGCATCCATTTCCAGCATACAATCATCACTTAGTATAAATTTGTTTCATTTTACTCAACTCATTACCACCCCGACCACGTATAATAAAGCAAATGAAGGTAGAACTTTAGACTGGCTTCTAGTCACCAACACCTATAAGTACACCACTTCAGGCACCATGCCTTACTCCATTAGCGATCATCTCCCAGCCTACACTGTCCATACCTACTCTTCCATTAATAAAATCCACAACATCAAAATCTCTCAAAATGTAACCCTGCCACTTTCAATAACAGCCTAAAAAGTATTAACTGGAATAGTCTCAAAATTCTCCCTTTAGATGAGGCTCTTCGTCATTTAATGACACCTTTCTAAATATATTGCACAGTGTTGCCCCCTCTAGAAGTAAAATAATTAAAATAAACCATGCCCTTGGTTAACAAGAACTACCAAAGAACTAATGACCCTTAGAGATAGTCTGAAACACATGGCTTAAATCTAAAAATCCTTCAGATCTCATCTACTATAAACAACTCCGTAATCAAGCCAAAAAGCTCACTGCTAAAGACAAACAGCAGTATTTCTATACCCAACAGTCATATAGGAAAAATAACCCTAAATGTTTTGGGCATCCAAAAATGAATCCTGGCATCAAACATAACCCCTGCCCACATCCTGATATGTCTCCAGAACAAATTGTCAGAATTTTTCACACCTACTTTATAGACTCCATTGCCAACATTACTGCTTCCTTCTCTACGCCCTTCTCTAACACTGCTACTCCTACAACTGAATCATCCCATTCCCCTTCACAACATTCCACTAATCCCAATAATACCTCTCAGACCTTAGAGCATACCTCTCCAAGCAAAAATATCCCAACTTCAACTTCCCAACAACAGTCTCCACACTCTCAGTTTAACTTCTCTCCTATCTCTTACATCCTTCCTTCCAAGGAAGTTTACTTAGGGAACCCTATTGGTGAGGCGCCATTTTCAAACTGTCCTAGCCTCCCCATAAATGCTGCTGCTGCTGTGCTTGCTAGCGTGTTAGTGGTAAGGAATTTGTACTGTTATTTTTTTATTTCTGTACATGCAATAGTATCTGCTGAAGTAAATTCATGTTTAAGGAACTGTAGAATTTTTTTTAGAGTTAACTCTGCTTTGTGAATTAACCCACAGGTAAGCGGAAACCATGAGCGTAACTGTACATCGTAGAGGTTTTAAATAACTATGTCACGGCTGTAAATTGTATCTGCATTACCTTATCTTTTAGAAACAGTAAATGCAAGCATACACTAGCTCCTATTTTTAGTTTATCAGCATTGTGTGCTGTATGTTAAATACTTGAATTAGCCTGATTATTGCCTTATCTTTTAGAAACAGTTTATTTCGTTTAACAGCATTGCGTGCTGTTTGCTGTATGTTAAATACTTGAACTAGCCTGATTTTTGCCTTATTTTTAGAAACAGTACAGGCAAGCATACTCTAGCTCCTTTAATTAGTTAAACAGCATTACGTTCTGCATGCTGTCTGTTACATACTTGAATTGGACTGATTACTGGCCTACATACCATCCAAGTGCATTGCCTTATATTTTAGGAACAGTAAAGGCAAGCACACACCAGCTCCTTTAATTAGTTTAACAGCATCACATGCTGTATGCTGTCTGATATATAATTGAATTAGCCTGATTATTTCTGGATACTGGCTTACTTAACATCCAAGTGTATACATAATAGCCGCACCAGTATATCTCTGTCAGCATTGCCAGCCGTTAAAGTGGTAATTCACCGTCTGCTTAAAATGCTTAATGGTTACAGCAAAGGCTGTCTATAATATAGCATAGCGACTCCAGCTTGCATTGGATATAGCTTATTAATGCTACAATTAGTTAGAATGTTGATGAATACAACCTGTACTTATTAGATCAAACTTGATAGTTAAGTCATTGTAACTCACTTTTTGTGTGGACAACATTTGGCTTGGGTAACCGGTCTAAATAACAGCAAATTAAGATACTGCTTGACCTGCAGGGGTTAATGGAGTTGGAGACATACCCAGCCTCCTCTCATTGTACTAAGACATTTAAATGTACTCTCAGGTACCATAGCTCCACTTGGCTTATTGTTTCATGGATATTTCTACATGTTTGGGACCTTGCAGTTTCTAAATTGGTCTTGCTGTTTGATGACTGCACTGTTTAAGTAAGATAAGCGAACACCTCCTGAACTGTTTTTTTTTTTGCTGTTTATAAGGTAAAGCTGCTTAAATATACCACCTGAATAACCAATTTGCTGTGCTAGAACTTTGCATACCATGGTAGTAGTGCAAAAACAAAAAGAAAGAAATTTTTGAATAAAAAGCCCGTGCTAGCCTGCATGCAAACACCCTGAGTACTATCTATCTCTTTCCCTCCTCCAGACCATTCGTAACCATTATTTAAGGGTTCCCCCCTTCCCATCAAATACCTACATCAGTTAAGAAGAATCGCCCAAAAATACTGTGGACCCAGCAAAGAGGTTTGAGAGAACCATAGCCTGAAAGTAGTGAATGTATGTTAACTTTCTTGGTTTAGTGTACTTTACATAGTGTACTCCCTTAGGACAGCTGACTCGCTTTATTGTGATCAAACGCTGCATCACAGATTAGCGGCAGGCATCACCCCCCATATATCAGTTACCTTCTTAGTTATACTGCACTCCTTTTCCTCTATAATCTAGAGTGCATCTTTGCCTCTTCCTACCCATCCTGTCCACACTCCAGCTCCCTGAATTATACAACACATTTCTGATATACTGACTGTTTTCTTTGAATTTAGTCTAAGGTTACTTAACTGCCACATAACTACCTTCCACCCATGTAGGATAGATATTGCAGTAATAGGCTCTCTTTCATATAACAGTGATAGTCCCCCAAACTCTCCAGTGTCTTGGACTACTGGCTGTGCCCCACTCTGTTCGCTACACTCACTCCGCTCCTTCACCCTACCCCCATTCCCACCCACCCCCATATCAATTACATTTATAGTTAGACACCACACCCTCTATCAGTTCCCTCCCACCCAATTAGAGTTTCACACCACACATATCACTTACAAACCAACAGTCTTCACCACACCCTTACTATCACTCATTATTAGTATATCAAACCCACTTACTTTAAGATACTGCCCTTAAACACTCTTCACCAAATATGAACTATAAACAACAGCCCCACTTATTAAAAGCACTACTCTACCTATGTACTATCATTACCTTTCTCCTGCTCTCCTACTTCTCCTCTTACCACACTCCACTACATATCAGTATCCCCCCACAATGGCAAACCAAACCTCTATCCACTCCCCTGAAACTTTGTAACATACCTATCACACCACTAGACCTCACCTCCTCTAGATCAGTCTCTTACTCCCGCTACAAACTGTCAGTCAGAGCTAACCCTCACTCCTCATTAAAACATACTAAATTACTACACAAACTAACTAAACTGTATCTTCACCTACTCCACAAACTCATTCGCTGTGGTGACATTCACCCTAATCCAGGGCCCACCAGAATACCCAACACAGACTCTAATCAGCCAAACCCCCTATACTATAGACATACCTCCTCTCTCCACTTCATTAACATAAATGCAAGAAGTATACTTAACAAAATCCAGGACCTTCATGCCATTCTAGCTGTATATAAACCAGAAATAGCAGTGCTAACTGAAACATGGCTTAAACCTGAACACCATAATAATGAGATTACAGCCTCTGGCTATAACATAATACACAGAGATAGAGTAGAGAAAAAGGGAGGTGGTGTAGCGATATTTTTCCAAAATCAGAATCAATTTGTTCAATGGTGAGATAACACCCAAGAAATCAAAGATGTTGAACTAATCCTTGTCAAATTAAAACTAAACTCAAACAAACATATCATTATTGCAGGTGGCTACATTCCACCAGGCAATAACACTACTATAATGGAAAACCTGCTAAACTGGATCTCAAACTCCATGCCACAAGAAACTGTACTATTAGGTGACTTTAATATTGACTGGATGAACTGCTCTAGCCACATTCCAACTACCCACATTAACCGTCATAGAACAGATAAAACCTCAAAACGCAAATCCATCTTAGACTGGATTATGTTATCTCACCCCACTCTAGCATGGCACTGTGGCTGTCTGACAGTCTAAGCGATCATCAGCCAACCTACCTAATTCGGAACAGACCCCATTACATAAGCCAACCCAGCCTCAGAGTAATATGTAACAAAAAGACCTTTAAAACAACTGACTTCATCAATTCACTACTAAGCTGTAATTGGACACCCCTAAAACTACTATCTCTAGATGATGCCATGCAGTACTTTAACTCCACTTTCCTGCAAATCCTAAACTGTCATGCCCCCTTCCAGAACTATAAGACTAAAAGCTAACTATGCTCCATGGCTAACTAAAGATACTAAGACTACAATGAAAGAGAGGGATCAGACCTGGAGTCAGTATCAAAAGAACAAAACCAGTAATCTGAGGCAAACCTACCAAGAACTTCGAAACAAAGCCAAAAAACAAATCAAACTAGACAAAAGTAACTATTACAAAAACATACAGGAAAAATATGCCAACAACCCTAAGAAATTTTGGGATACAATAAATGGCATAATCCACCCAGGTAAAGCCACCACCCCAACCCCAGTACTACCAAACATTCATGACAACATTCCCACACAATTTAACAAGTTCTTTACCGAAACAGTCCAAACCCTTACCAATGCCTCAATACCACTAGCAGCCCTATATCAGGTGCTAGCAAAACCCACCCTACTACTCAAAACAATACCACTAATTTTTCCCTACACCCTGTACCCACTACAATTATTTCAAAGCTCCTTAAGAAACTCAAACCAACCAGACTAACTGCTAACACTCTACCAGCTGAATTCCTCCAGATAGCAGCAGACGCCATAGCCTATCCTGTGTCCATCCTCATAAACAGGTCACTTGCAGAATTCAAGTCCCCACCCTGTGAAAAACATCACACATTATTCCACTGCACAAAGGAGGCAACTCCTTAGAACTCACCAACTACCGCCCAATCGCAATACTCTCACCTCTATCCAAAATATTAGAGAGAGTTGTACATTCCCAACTACTTCTGTACCTCTTACAAAACAACTTAATCTCCAAAACCCAGCATGGCTTTAGACCATCCCATAGCACCACCACAGCATTACTATAATTTACAGATATAGTTAACCACAACAGAAACATGGGACTATTTGTATCTTCCATTTTATTAGACTTGCCTAAAGCCTTTGACATGGTAGACCATAACATTCTTCTCCAAACTTTATCTACCCTAAGCCTCAGCCCCTCCACTATATCATGATTTACTAGCTACTTATCTGGTCAACAGCAGGCAGTCCTATGGCTTGACCAGCTGTCCCCCCCCCCTGCTACCAGTATCCATAGTTGTTCCTCAAGGATCCATCCTTGGCCCACTATTGTTCTCACTATTCACCAACCAAATCAATTCCTCCTCACTCATAGCATCAGTAGTACAATACGCAGATGACACCACCCTTATAAGTGCTGCCCCCACCTTAAACGAACTGCAGACCCTAACCCAAAATAATTTTACTCTAGCTGAAACATGGTTCACAAACATCAAACTTATTCTTAACCCCAAAAAAACTAAATTAATTATTTTCGGCCCAGGTCATGCCCCCCCCCCCAACAACACTTTCACCATTCACTCCAAAGATAACATTCAAATCACTCCAACTGCACATACTAAACTGTTAGGTGTAGAAATAGACAATAACTTCAAATTTTACATCCATACAGCACAAACCATTAAGAAAGTTAATAAAAAACTAGGACTTCTCTATAGGAACAAACACTTTATAACTAAACAAACCAAAGCTACTATTGCAAGAACCCATCTCTTATCCTTCCTTCTCTATGCCTCTCCCATCCTTACTAGTCTCCGCCAGAGTGATCTGAACAAAATGGAATCTTGTTATAACAAAATAGCCAAGTTCGCTACTGAAACCTCATACAAATCCCACCACTGTCTCGCCCTTAACCACATCAACTGGCTCAAGCTACCTCAACTACTTCTGTTTAATCAACTCACAATAGCACATAATCTCTTCTACCTTCCAGAAAAAAAAACCTGCACTTCAAAATATAATTAACCCCCACATCCCTACCAAAGCCTTATGATTTAGTTCTCAGAACCTAATAAGCATTATCAGACACAAAAATGATGCTGGCAAATCTCTCTCTGCCTGCACTATTGGCAAAATCTGGAACTCACTACCTAGCCAAATAATCTCCACTATTCAATTTAAGAAACTCCTGAGGACCCACTTCTCAAACAATTGGCTTTGTTCATGCTACTCCCCAGGTTAATTTGCACCAATACCATGTTCAAGGATTCTATTAAAGGTCCCCTAATTCCTTTCATTGTAAAGCTTAATAATCACTGGTTATTTCTGTAACAAAATATTGAGAGTACTCCTAATTTAGAAAGAAAATTTTTTTTTTTATTTGTGTGTTTGTATTTTATATTCTGTATAAACCCTACTACTAGAATGCTGTATGCTGACTTTACTAAATGAATTGTTAATCTATACATAACTTATGTTTCTATGGAACCTATATCTCTGCATGATATTCTTCTGTAATTTCTTTATGACATGTTATTGGAGCTTTTCTTCCCGGGCCTCTGCTGAAAATGGATGTGTGTGTCCAGTTGGACTTTCCCGGTTAACAAATGTAAAATAAATAAAATAAATAAATAACATCTCCACCTCCTTCATTAAAAACCTTCTATCAAAATTAAAACCTGGTTCAAACTCCGCCCATAATATTCCCGCCAAGTTCCTATAAATTGCTGCCGATGCTGTGGCCTACCCCATTAGTATTCTGATCAATAGATCAATTCTTGGGTCTTGTGTTCCTTCTCTTTGGAAAAAAGCAATCATCCCACTTCATAAAGGAGGTCTCTCAATTGACTCCAACTTTCGTCCTATCACTATACTCCCCCCTATTTCCAAGATCCTTGAAAATGTGTACAAGAACAACTCCTAGACTATCTCCTTACAACCAACATCCTCTCTTCAACACAGCAAGGCGTCCATCTTGGTCACAGCACATCCACTTGCACTGATTTCATTTATAGATATACGTAACAAAGCTAGGGACTCAGGACACATCATATCAGCCCTTTTTTTAGATCTGTCAAAAGCATTTGACACCATCTCTCACTCTATCCTCTTATCTCAGCTATCACATATAGGATTATCTCCCCATGTCGTCAACTGGTTCCACAGCTACCTCTCTAACAGAGAACGTACTGTCAGGTGGCACAATTCCATTTCCCCTTCCTTCTCAACCTTACAGGAATCCCTCAAGGTTCCATCTTAGGTCCTCTGCTTTTTAATATTTTCATCAATAATCTCCATTTGGCCATCCCATACAGCTCCCTCGTCCAATATGCAGACGACTCAACCATAGTCTGTTCTGCACCCAATGAAAATCTCCTTTATCAAAACACTCAAGCAGCCTTTTCCTCTGTGGAGACATGGTTCCATACCAACCATCTCTCTTTCAACCCTAGAAAAACTAAACTTATGATTTTCACACCCAAGAAACAATACTATATAAATAAACCCAACCTCAGCATTTACTCACTCAGTGCTACAAAAATTGAACTAGTAGCCCACACCAAATTGCTAGGAATAATAATAGATGAAAACCTCAAATTCAATTATAATATACAAAACAGCATCTCCAAGACCCACAAAAAGCTAGGGTTGCTCTATAGGAATACAAAGGTCCTCTCCACCCATCTAAACTAACTCTAGCACAAGCATGCCTGCTTCCTTCTCTAACCTATGGTGCTCCACTGTTCACCAATCTGCAGTCATCCCTACAGTCAAAATTAGAAATGTGCTATAACAAAATTGCTAAATTCGCTACAAACACCCCCCACTCTACTCATCACTGTATTGCCCTAAAAAAGTTACAATGGCCTGAGTTTCCCCATTACTTACTATCCCTCCAGCCTTTATATTACTCACAAACTAATTTATAAACAACTCTGCCCTGCGCTAAACTCATTACTCACCCTCTATAACCCTACTAGACCACTACGATCCGAACAGCAGCAGCTTCTTCAAGTACATAATCCCAAGTTATCCGCAGGACAGCTACTCTACTCATGGACCATGGCCAAAAAATGGAATTCCCTGCCTACAGCCATCTGCACACTACATAATCCATGCAACTTTAAAACTGCCCTTCAAAACCACTTCCTCTCTAATTAGATCTGTAACTGCTCTGTTCCTCCTCTGCCACTACTTAATCTGTTCCACTGAACTTAGCTATTCCTTTTCTATGCCTGGCCTATATTCTTTTTTCTCATCTTCTGCACTAATTTAATCCTATCAGCTACCACACTCCCTCCTTAAAGCTATGTCTACACTCCACTAGACTACTACTACCTTTGATATACTCTTCACTAACATTTAGCGCATTCATTTTGTATTCCATTTGTTCCTGTATCCGACCACAAACTAATCACCATGGAAATCCACATCTCACCCACACCCCCCTGCAAAGGTAACCACCATGAAAAACTTGAGGTGGCTAACTTCACGGCATCCATGTCAATGGAAAATAGATGCATGACTGCCAAATCATATACCAATTCACTGTATGAACACATACATAAATGCATGGAACTAGCCATACCCAATAGAACCAAGGTGCTCTCCTCCAAAAAAAGGACACCAATCTGGTGGTCCTCTGCCATTAATAAACTATACGACAGAAGGAAGAAACTATTGCAGAAAAAGGTGATGTCCCAAGACTGGAAAAACTCCCTTATTAGCCTCAACAAAAAGTTGAGATCCCTCATCAAAACCTCTAAAGCCAGCTATGAAGGCAGAATTGCGGCAGGCATTAAAACAACCACAAAGCCTTCTATAGTTATATCAAGAATCTCCACGGCAATACCCAGGTTTGCTCTGAGTTTCTGCACAATGGTCCCTCCTATACTGAGCCAACAGATACTGCCAACATACTGGCCGACAGATTCAGTGTCAACTTTACCCCGCCCCACCAAAGGACTAATCACAATACCGGATGAATGCAAGGCACCCAGCATTACTGCAGCACAGGTTAAAACTACATTGTCCAAGGCCAAGAATACAGCTTCCATGGGACCTGCCAATATGCCTGGATGTGTTCTACATGAACTACAAAGTGAACTGGCACCACATCTGTGTGCCCTGTTCAATCACAGCCTCACCTCATGCTTTGTCCCTACCGAATGGCACACTGCTACAGTCATCCCTCTCCATAAAGGGGGAGCAGCTATAGACCCTGGGAATTATTGCCCCATTAGCCTGACATGTAAGGCTATGGAGCGCATCATCATGGACCTAACAAGGATATAGGGATCTCCAAACTCTAGATCCCATGCAGTTTGGTTTTGTGAAAGGTAGATCATGCCTGCTCAACTTCTTTGAGTCAGTCTCGATCTGGCCAAGACCTTTGATGCCATTCTCCACTCAGGAATTATTGATAAACTCACCAAACTAGGCATCAACCCCTATATCACTAGGTAAGTTGCAAACTGGCTCACAGATAGAACCCACAGTGTGAAAGTTGCGGACTCCAAGTCAGACGGCCTACCAGTCATGTGTAGAGTTCCACAGGGATCGGTCCTGGGTCCTCTCCTGTTTGGCATCTACTTCTGAGAAGTCCAGGCCAACATGGTGGGACTCTGGCTGACCAAGTTTGCAGACGACTGCAAGCTGGAAGCCATTATTAACTCCTCAAGTGTTGCAGACATCCTATAGAAAGGCCTCACTGAGACCAATGACTGGTGTTGAAACCATGGCCTTAAACTTAATACCAAAAAATGCGTCATCATCCCCTTTGGGAAAAGCTCAGTCCCACTAATTACCACATCGATGGGAGCCCACTGAGCACTGAAGGTGTTATAAGAGATCTGGGGACACAGGCTGACAACCTCTCCTTCGACCACCACATTGCCACTGTGGTCAGAAAGTCATTCTGTGTGGCACATCTCATTACCAAGGGTTTTGCATTAGGAAAAAAGAGGTGGTCATCTCTCTCTACTCTTCTCTCATTAGGCCAATCATAGAGTATTAATGCCCCATTTGGCATGTACCTCACTAGACACATGCAACAGCTGGAGAGGCCACAGAAGTACCTCATGAAGAGAATCCTAGGCCTTAAACACAGGTCCTACATTGACAGACTAAAAGGAACTCCAGCTATTCTCTATCCCATATCGTCTACTAAGAGGCGATCTCAGCTTGACGTACAAAGCCATGTCTGACCCAGCTCTGTTAGAATTGGTACATCTAAAGAAATTCCAGTCCCTCTGCACCACACGCTCCAGAGACCTCAGCCTCATTATCACAATCAACAGAACATGCTGGAGGGACAGGTTCATAAACCAGAGACTGCTCATGCTCTGGAATAGACTTCCCATACATGTCAGGCAGAGCACCTCACTGGCCCTCCAAGAGAAATCTTGATGAGTGGGTGGGCAATAGAAAGTTCACCCCATGGATCACTCCAGTGGCTCTACTTGATAGAGACACTGGGAACTGACAGCACAATGCCAAGGCACTTCTATGGGCTAGGCTGGTAAAGACCCCAGGGCCATTAGCCTAGTACACACCTATGAACCTATGACTATGTCTTATAGATATTGCTCAAACCAATATTCCATTGCTGTAAATATTGTACCTATTCTCCAGTAATTATAATCCTTCTGCACCCGTTTATTTACTCTGTAGAAATTTCAAGCAAATGTATTATATGTAACTATTGTATATTGTCTTAAAATCTATTATGTTTTTGCTTATGTACAGCTTGGAGCTCTTCCCCCCCCCCCGGGCCTCCACTGAAAATGGGCTCTCTATGGCCCAGTGGACTTTCCCGGTAATCAAATGCAAATAAAAAAAAAAATATATATATATATATATATATATAGACACACACACAGATTTATTATCTATGTATATGTTTATTTACACACCGACATGCACAAATGTATATTTATACACCTACATACACATGTATATTCTGCATATACAGTGGATATAAAATGAGTACACACCCCTGTTAAAATGCCAGGTTTTTGTGATATAAAAAAATGAGACCACAATAAATCATTTCAAAATTTTTCCCATTTTTAATTTGACCTGTAGCCTGTACAATTCAATTGAAAAACAAATCTGTTAGGGGAAAAAATATAAAAAATTTAAAAACGTACAATAAGCTGGTTGCATAAGTGTGCACACCCTGAAAGTAATACTTTGTTAATGCACCTTTTGATCAATGCAGTACAAGAAATTTCATGCATCATACAAGCAATGCCTCCACACCTAGTTCATTTATTCATTTTTCTGAGTGACTTAGGTGGCAGGAATAGCTTTCTAGTTTATTTCTCTGGGCCACATTAACTATCCAAGTTTCTAATGAACAGGGCTTTTGGTAGACTGATGAAGATTTTATGAATGGAGTGCATCACAAATGCTTTCCATGTATACTTATGAGGTATTTTTAATCTTTATTTTTCCAGTGTCAGTTCATCTAGCCACTCGGCTGTGTGAACATTGGCTCTAACAATTCTTACTGTTCATGTGAAACCCCAACCCTGTGTACAAAAAAAGGAAAAGGGGGTTGTGGAGGAATGGAATTCATTTTTGCTCAAGTATTCTGTTAATGCAGTAAGGATTATGCTCAGATTTTTTACTTTCATGGTTTATTTTTAATTACTTTAGAAAGCTAGACTCTGGTCCATTTTACTTGCAATACATTTTAGTCTGGTTAGTTGTGGTCAATGTGTTTCATTTTAACTTTGTTTTTGAAATACATTTCATTTATGGTGGTAAATTTAGATGGCAAATGCTGTTTAGGGGATCTGTACATTTTGTGGGTGCAGTGCATGAAGCTGTTTTTCACACTGCAGTAAATACGAAGTATGATCCTTTTTACTTTTTTATATTAGTGTTCTTTACTTTTTACATAAGTGAAGATTTTGGTTTGGGTTGTTTTATGTTGTATATGGGCCTGTGTCCTACATATGCAGTGTGTGAATTCTTACAAAGTTAATGTGTTTAAAAAATAAGTTATGTACTCACCATAATGTTCCATCTGAGTAGTTGTACTTCATTTGTCTTCAACCTTTGGGCTTCGGATCTGACATGGATCTGACACGGCCGCTTAGCTAGCATCATTGATCTGAGCTCTCAGCTCCTCCCCCCTACCCATAACGCCCCCTGTCTCCTTCCTCCCTTCAGATCAAGTTTGCTGCTGACAATAAAAACACACCTGACTCAACAAGGCCTTACCATTGCTGAATGTCCAAAAATTCCTGAGCCAAGGAACATAAGGAGCCTTTTGTGACAAATACTTCTTTATACATGGTCTGAATAATAGTGACAAGGCAGGGGGAAGGAGGGGGGACGGTTGAAGACAAATGAAGTACAACTACTCAGATGGAACGTTATGGTGAGTACATAACTTCCTTATCTGAAGTAATATACTTAATTTGGTCTTCAACTTTTGGGACAGAGTCCCCAGCTACTCACACCTAGGAGGCCCTCGTGGAAGGATATTCCAGAGTACGGTGGAGCCAAATGAAGCCCTACCTCTGGAAATGATATCCAGCTTATACCGGGAAATGAAGATATGAGATAAGGACCACATAGCGGCAGAACAAATGTCATCCAGAGAGACCCTGGACCAGAATGCCACCGATGTCGCCATAGACCTGGTAGAGTGTGCTTTTACCTGACATGGCGGAGAGAGCCCCTTAGCTAAATAGGCCCTTGTAATGCATTCAGTTATCCATTTGTCAATTGTAACTTTGGAAAATGGTTTGCTCAAAAATGGTTTAGCATAGGAAACAAATAATTGGTGAGATTTTCTAAAGGATTTAGTCACGTGAAGGTAGAAACATTGTCTATGTACATCTAACAAATGCAATTTATATTCTCCCCTGTTTTGAAAATTTGGAAAAAATACTGGCAGGTTGATAGTTTGGTTTATGTTTAATTCAGAAGTCATCTTTGGCAAAAAGGAAGAATTGGTGCATAAAGAGAGACTATCCTTGTGGAAGATCATGTAAGGCACTTTGATAAAAAGAGCTTGGAGTTCCGACACCCTCCTAACAGAAGTGATGGCTATCAAGAAAGCAGTTTTCCAGGATAGATATTGTAACTCAACTGTAGCAGCAGGTTCAAATGGAGGTGAAACAAGAGCCTGGAGAACCAAGGTAAGGTCCCACGAAAGAGGAAGATCTTTTATTGGAGGACATAGTAGAAAGGTACCCTTTAGGAAAGCCTTGCAGAGCTTCGAAGACGCCAAGGAAGTCATATTGTCCCCTACGTGAAAAGTAGAGATAGCGGCAAGTTGTACTTTAATAGTGGACAAACAGGTGCCCTGTTGAAAAAGACCCGCTAAGAAATCTAAAACTGTCGAGACCAGAGCCATAAAAGGGTCTAAGGCATGCTGAGAAGCCAAGACCAAAGAACACTTCCATTTGCTACGGTAGACTCTTCTGGTTGATGACCTGTGAGCCATGACCAGAATCTCCTTAACCAAGGAAGATAAACCGGGAGTCCTGACGATCATGGGAACTGGAGCAGCCAAACCGTGAGCTTCAGACTAACAGGATCTGGATGCGGTATCCCAGAGGGGTGAGAAATAAGATCCAGAACTGGATCCAGAGTCCATGGAGGAACTACTGTGTGAGACCATAGGGACGGGAACCAGACTTGGTGAGGCCAGAATGGGGCAATGAGGATGACTGTGCTCCCCAGCCTGAGAGCTTTCTGCAGAAACTTGGGGATCAAGGGCAGAGGAGGATAAGCATAGAGTAGAATGGGTGGCCAAGCATGAACAAGAGCGTCTCTGGGGGTTTCCCCTTGAGGGGGGCACAGGGCGAAGAACTCACTGCACTTCACTTTGAAGGAATATGCGAAGAGATTGGAGCAAGGATGGCCCCACCAGAAGAAGATCTGCTCCACCACTGAAGGGTTCAGAGACCACTCGTAGGGCATCAGAATGGACCTGCTGAGCCTGTCCACTAGAATGTTGGACAGACCCGGAATGTGCATTGCTACCAGAAAACGACCAGTGGAGATTTCCCATTCCCACACTCTCATGTCTTCACGACAAAGGGGGTAGGATCTGGTTCCCCCCTGTTTGTTGATGTACCAGACTACTGACATGTCCATCTGTATGGCAATCATCCCTAGAGACAGATGGGCATGTAGACATTGCAATGCTAGAAGCACTGCCGTCATCTTTAGCATGTTGATATGCAGAATGGCCTCGGGAAGGGATCAAGTGCCTTGGACCGTCCGCCCCAAGCAATGCTCCCCCACCTGAGCAGGGAGGCATCCGTGGTCACTGTGGCTTTGGGCAAGGGTGGAAGAAAGGGGCGACCCTTCATTATGTCCAGAGACTGAATCCACCACAGAAGAGAGTTCCTGCACACCCGGGATATTCAAACAGGATAAAACAAGGGTTGGTCCAGAAGAGACCATTGTACGTCAAGAGTCCACTGTTGAATGTGAAGGTGTGCTAAGGGTAGTAGTTGAATTGTAGCTGCCATGGAACTCAAGGCCCTGAGAACTGATTCCACCATTGGAATCTCTGTATGAATAACCTGCAAGACAAGCACCTTCAGATTATGTTCTGTTCGGCGTAAGAAAGACCTGCATTTGAATCGTTTCTAACCGAGCTCCAATGAAGTCCAGGCTCTGAACTGGAGTCACTGCTGATTTAGAGAAATTGATGGTAATGCCTAGATTTTTGGCTAAGAGTAGAAAAGAGTCCCTGGTTTGGCACAGAAGATGCTTGGTCGGGGCAGCAAAGAGCCAATCGCCCAGGTACGGCAAGACCTGAATACCCTGAAGCCTCAGGTGAGTCGCAATTACTGCCATCACTTTGGTGAAACCCGGGGGGGCGGTGGTGAGACCAAAGGGAAGGGCTCTGAATTGAAAGTGATTGGCTCCTAGCCGGTCTATCCATCTTGATATGGCAGTAAGCGCCTTTGAGGTCGATCGACCACATCCAGTCATTCATCTGCAGATATGGCAGGACAGAGAGAAGAGTGACCATCCGAAATTTTGTCTTGGTTATTGCCAGGTTTAGGGTGGAAAGATCCAAGATTGGTCTTAGGTCCCCCGTCTTCTTTGGTACTAAAAATTACCTGGAATAAAATCGCAAACCAGACTGGTCTGGGGGGACCCTTTGGATGACTCGTTTGCTTAGTAGCTTGTCTACTTTAAAAGCTGCTGCCTCCCATTGAGTGGGTGGAACATCTGGGAGGTGCCTAGGAAGAAGAGGTGGTTGGTGGAAGGGAATTGAATAGCCTTTGGATATGATCTGCAGCACCCACTGAGCGCTTGTAACGGACTCCCATGCTGCTGGGTGCAGCAAAAAGTGACTTCTGACTGCCTCCAGGGAGGAGCAGTCGGGGAATTTTCAGGGCTGCTGCCTGGGCCTGTCCGAGAAAGATTCTTGGGACCCAGTATTTCTCAGATCCCCTCTGCCTCTGGGCCGGCGTCTATCATAACCCCCTCTGGGGGGACGAATTGTCCTGAGTGTCCCGGGAAAATGCCTGAAACTTTCGGAACCACATTTTTTTCATCCCTCACTGATTCCTGGAAAAGCATCTTTGAGGGGAGGAGAAGCAGATCCTGATGGCAGAGTCTTCCTGTCCTTCTGACTCTATACAAGTGTCACTCTCACTGACTCCCCAAAAATGGAAGAACCATCAAAAGGGGCATTGGTAAAAGATGCCTTAAAGTGATCAGAGAACTGACACAGCTAGAGCCAGGAATGGCATCTGATGGTGATTCCTGAACTGGCAGCCCTAGGGGGCTCTCTCCGTGTCATGGGAGAGGAGGTGGATGGATGTATTAGAAATGGCTTTTAGAGTGGCCATTCATGTGGTGAATGTCTTTTTGTCCACCTCCAACATGGTCTCTGGGGTCGATGTAGCGACCTCCTTGATTAGGTCACTCTGTAATCAAGTCAGGCATGTCATATAGGTCAGCTCCCGGATGGCAAAAGTCACTGCAGTGTACACCCACTTCACAAAATGGTCCAAAGTCTGTAACTCGCGGTCAGGAGGGTGGACAGTAGAACTCTCCTGAGCTAGCTCTTTCTTTGTGGCCACTGCCCCGACCATAGCATCTACCGGGGATCCTTTGAACCAATGCATCCTGTCTTCTGGGGGACTGAGGACTTTGTCAGGACATTTTGAGATAGGCTCCACCATATCTGGCTCCTTCCACGGCTGAGATATTATTAGTTCCACCAAGGGATCCATGGGAGGGGACACCCAGAAAGTAGATGGGCCCGTGCCGAACACCTCAGGAAACGCTGCTTCATCCGGGGTCGGTTTTTGGTCAGCCCACCCTCCCCTCTTCTGGTGCAGAATTTCCATGATGTCTCCAAAGGAGACATCCTTGGGGGGGGGATCGGAGGGGAACCTTCCCCTTCCCCCAAATCAGTGTTTGATGTCACTGACTCCAAAGGGGAGTCCAGGTATCTCCTCTTACACATCCGTTTGTGAGGGACCTCCTCAGTGTGGCTCTTTGGGGAGGACTCGCAAACATCCAGGTGCTCCCTGACTGGAGTGGCTTGAAATATTACAGTTGTGAGCTGTCCCTGAGAGGATGAAATGGTCAAAATCATACCAAATCCAGAGGGGCTCAGGGTGGAGTACAAGACAGTTAAAGGTTGTGACGGCACCAAGAGAACCCTCTCCACCACTTTGAAAGCATATGGAGAATGGACCTCCAAAGTGGACCCCAATGGAGCCATTCTCCTCTGATCTGACAGGGGAGTCAGAGCAGAGACTCTAGGAGCTGAGATGCCGAGGGAGGCACTGCAGTCCAACCCACTCGGAGCTGAAAGCACCTCCTCGGATCCGACCCTAAGACTACGGCCCGAGAGCTTGGATCCAACACGGTCGGATCCAACAAACTCAAAGTAACAGCCAGGGTCAAGGTACTAGGTACCATCGGAGCCGACCCCTCGTCCCCAAGGGTCCTCGTATCCAAGGGCTCCAGTACCACAGGTTAGATCGGAGAAGGAGAAATTGGAGAGAAAAAGGTTTGCAAGGCACCCACACCAGAGGGAGAGGGTGTAGGCAAGACCCCCATCTGAATTTGAGTACGGATGAATTTTCCGCATCATCTTGTCTATCTCCACTTCACTAAGGGACCAGGTGGAGCAGGAAGAAGAAGCCACAGAAACAGGTCTAGAATGGCGGAGAGGGGAAACAGGAGACTGCATTCTGACCTCCTCCAGCTCCGGAGAAAATCTAGGGGAGTGGAGCCAGGGAGAACTGGGTCTGGAAGACACAAGAGTAGGAATTATTTCTGTCCTTAGGTGATGAATAATGTACTGTCCTTTTACATTGCCATGTGAAACAAAGTCTAAATTGCACTGGGAATGTTTTTCTTTTTTTACATAGGATAACACAATCTGAAGTATGTTGAATTGTCCTTGAGGTATGTAAGTTACATATTGAGATGTGATCTATGAAGAATCTTGATTTCACAAAACATTTCATGATTGTGTCCCCTGAACATGAATCTCTACTGGAGCTGCTTTTAGAGGGTCATGTTATTACTTGTTAAACACAGCAAATATTACATACAAATATTTCAAGTATGGGCATTAATGCCCTTCTAGTCTGCCAAAATACCAAAGTACTTGTTCCCATAATAAGTGTCCAGGCTGTTTTTAAAAATATCTAAACTAGTACTTGCATCAGCTACTATGTCAGAAAACCAATTAGTACACTTCTTATTCTTACAGAATTTTCTACATAGGTTGTCTGATGATTCTCTAGTACTTTGTGATAACCCCAAACATTCCCAGAGGTAGTTGTCCCTAAATGCCCTATATACCTGAATAAGATCTCCTCTTACATATCTGTAAGAGACACTGTGCAAGTTCAGATATTTTAGTCTTTCATAATAACTTAAATTTTTACATCCATGGATGATGCCCTTGGTATATTTCCGCTGTACTCTTTCCAGTTTACTCATACTTGTTTTCTTATAGGGTTTCCTTATTGTTATTTCATACTCAAGTTTGGGTCTAATGTAACTGACAAACAATGAGTTCATCATTTCTGATCTCCTAGACTATAAATCTTTTTATACAACCCTTAGTTATATAACTATCACTAACCAATTGGTTGATATGATTAGAAAAACTCATAGCTGGATCTACCGATACATATACTCAGGTCCTTAAATGAATCTACAGTTTCAGTCACTGTTATTTATAAAATTCATATGCTTAGTTTTTATGTATTTATCAGCATATGATGTATTTAGCCGCATGGTATTAACATGATTAAAATATTGTCATTATTACACAGGTATTGAATTTGTTTCTCTTTATACAAATCAAATTTATACTAGGTCAAATTTCTACTTCAGATCTTTTAACTATGCAATGGGTAGGTGACCATACCCCATCTGAAATATAGCTCCTGAAAAAAAGATGTTAGTCTGAGCAGATTTCTTTGCCAGATTAGGCATAGTTCTTCAGAGCAGGCACTCCTGGTACATTAGTTCAAATCTTTTGGAAAACTGAGCATGCATTGGCTATTTCTGACTTTCCATGTCCATTTTCCAAATAATAATAAAACCAGTAAAAAAAACTGGTATGCCATACACAATAACAGTACAAGAAGTGTGACTGCAGACTGCACATACATTACTGCTTCTTGGTCTTTATGTATCACCTATCTTAAGCAGCATCTCAGAAGCTTAAAAAAATAAGGTAAAATAAGGTGTTAAAGCCAAGTTTTTAAATTTGGTGCCAGTCTACCAAACGATGCACATCGCTGTTTAGAATTTCAGCAGCTCCATTACTTAGAACTGCAATGCACTTTAATTCTCTCACAACTCAAAAACTGTACACAAAATGTTGAATAAACCAAACAAATGCTGTACAATTGGTAATCTCGTTAGTAGATATAATCCGCCCAGAAATATATGTGAACAACAGAATCAGTTAATGTCAATAAAATGTATTAACTCTAATGAGGAGTCCATCTATTCAGTACATATAGTACAGTTAAGGAACTCACTTCCTCTGATATGATAGCAAGAACAGACTAAAAAGTATTTTAAAGAAATTAAAACAATATCGGACTACCTCTTACAACTGCTCATGTAATAAAATAATACACATACAAATCCAGACAGCCTCTCGTAATCTTGCTTTTTTACTGTATAAAATCACAAAGATTTAATTAAAAATAGTTGAAACTTTCCTTTACATTTAGCAACTCTTCCTTTCACTTTGTCTCCTTCCCCCTTAACTTTATTTTCTATTCCTATACTTTAATACCTTAGTCTTACTTACGTTTGGTCTTTCCGCAGTGATACACCCCTCTTATTGCTCCTTTACCTTTCTAGTCTTTAATAATTCCCCACACAGGACCACTAATATGGACCGTACTCCTCAAATACAAGCCTTCAAGTATACTCCTAAGCAATCAGTCCAACAGTAAATAAATTGTTTTTTCTTTTATGCTCACAGTGTATATAAGTACTAACTACATATTTGATGTTTGCATTCTCTCATTTTTGTAGCACATTTTGTCTTATTATACTCTCATCATTGTAGTCTATTCTCCTTAAAACATATTATCTGTGGAGCTTTTCTTCCCAGGACTCAAGTGAAAAGGGACCTTGGCTCAATTTGAGTATCTCAGTCAACAAATCTAAATAAACAACTAAATGAATGCAAGGTCAGACCAATCCTTGTTACTATAACATATATGCAAAGTTACTTATATTAACTATATTTTGATTTCGGCAGGCATTTCATCAAAAAACTATATTTTGGTTTCAGCAGGCATTTTATTATCACTAGTAAAAATTTACATTTGTGTACTATTTATCTAGCTGGCACATAAATTGTAGCACATTTCCCCTTCAGTTGGGTATCATTTGCCATATTTTATTGGAATTAAGTGACCAGTTGTAAAGCTATGGAGTTTAGAATGCAACACATGTCAAAACTACACACTAGCTTGCATACTGAAATTCCTTTTAATGATATTACTCCAAGATGGTTGGTCCGATTAGGATATATACAGTAAGATCTATAGAAGTACATGCTAAAATTATACAGTAAAGGTAGTGAATAATTCAGAATATTTAATCACCCACAGAATGGCCATTCATTTCTTCTTAACTGTCTTCCATAAAGTAGTAACTGCTTTTGTAATAATATCTCTTTAATTAATTTGTGGCTAGATCATAATTAGGCCATAGTCTGGTTATTTAGAATTTTTGAAAATTGCTTGTACTATGATTATGTTGCATGTCTTTCTGTATTGAATGTTCATGAAAATTATTGCAATGTGATGTACTATGTGGAGCTTTTCTCCCTGGTCCTCCACTGAAAATGGTCAATTTCTGCCCTGTCAGACAAAGTAAAATAAAATAAATCAATACATAAATAAAAATGTAATTATGTACTTTTATTTAAAAATATGTGTAGCTGTACTTGCTTTCAGGAGAGATCCCTCCCCTCTTCTACTGGATACATTTAAATCTATGCAAAGTACCTCACACAGCCCTTACTTTGTCTTGAATATTTAAACTTTTTTGTAGGTGCATATAGGAAATTTTTTATAACCTTTGCTGTGGTTCATGTGAAGAAATATATATATGTATGTATATGTGTGTTACATATATATATATATATATATATATATATGTGTGTGTGTATATATATATATATATATATATATATATATATATATATATATATAAGATATGAGAAACGTCAAACAAAGTTTTATGACAATTTGTATTAAATGAGCAGCAAAGAAGGTAATATTTTATTTTATTTTTTACTTCATCCATCTCCTTCTCCCTGTCTGGACCTACTTTGGCCACCAGTTGTCCCCTCAACCACTTCCATCCATGCATCTTTATATCCCATTTCTTAGACTAACCCCTATGACATCTTTCATAGGGTGGGCCCTTAACATTTTTTGGAGTCTGATATCAGTACTCAGTTGTAGTGCTCCAGGAATGAAGGATCCCATGGGAGGTTGCTGAAGATAGCATAAACAGCCTTAATGTATGCAGTGGCCAGTCAGAGTCCCCAGTTTAAGGAAACAGCTTGTGCAGTAATGTTGCAGCATCGTTATGTATTCCCACTGAGAAGCTCTTGGTCTCCACAAGAGTTCGTGAAAGCAGTAGTTTACCCTGATCCCCTCCCTTGGGATTGGAAAACTGGCTGCTGAATGCATCATCCTACCTGTGTCAGCAGACCCTATCAGCAGTCAGAGCCCATTCCCAACTAAGACTGCCAGTGGTGCAAGTAGACATTGTCACTATACCGTCAAGCTGGCTAAAGTCATTCATATTTTCTGGCAGTACCATACAAAGAAAAGCTTAGATTTTGACAGAAATGTATTTGCAATTATGGTACAGAGAAGATTAGTGATTCCAAATGACTGGCCTGAAAGTACAGTACAGTTACATTACTTCAAATTTTTAGGACTATCCAGTTAATTATCACAGTATGATAAAATGCTAAGGCCTACTGTCCTCGTGTTACATGCTCCATTTTATCTGTTAATTCTGCTAAGTATTTATTTATTGCATATTTGCTGTTGTATATTTGCTTTGTTTTATGGAGTCATGAATGAAAGGGGTCAACAGACCAACCAACCTACCTAGCTAGTCAGCAAATAATAAATAAATAATACTGTACTGGCTTACTTCAAGAAATGTATGCAGCTGAAACAGGAACATTTTAGGGAATATATATGGTAATCCAAAAAACAATGAGAAGCCATGACCTCAAAATAAAAAAAACTTTATTCTCTGACATCTCGGCAGAAATGTCTTCTAGGAGTACATACTTAGCAGCTAGAACACATATCTTGTATACAATTAAAATTAACACAATCAAACAATTAGTCAATCAAGAAATTAAAAACCCTTATTCTTTAAAGTAACACTTGCCAATTAAATTCAACATTAATTCCCTTAGGAACCAAAATGTCATATTTCAATATATAAATAGCTTCTTTAAAAAGTTTATTTTTTCCACTAACTTCCCCAAGATAAATTTGATCCACTTTCTCCAAAATCGTGGCTTGTAAACCCCTCACAGAACCCCCATGTGCTTTTAAAAAATGTTGTGCCACTGAACTTTGTTCTTTTTTGTTGCCAATATCACAAATATGTTCTAATACCCTTACTTTAAAAGCCCTTTTAGACTCTCCTATATACATTTTACCACATGGACATCTGAGAGCATAAACTATGCCCTATGTGTCGCATCTAAATTCCCCTTTAACTTCAAAATTTTGCCATTAATGTACTCAAAGCAAGGTGCAATGAACTTGCATGCCTTACATTTTCTCCATCCTAAAGTACCCCCATTACCCATAGTTCTAAGTAAACTCTCACTTGGACTCTTAAATTTGGAGGTCCTGGCTTCTTGATGTTTTTTGATTTATTCTAGTTCAGTGTGTGTTTTTTTTAATGCATATGGTAATATCTGATTTGACATTAAATTAAATGGCATTCATATAGCATGTGAATTCATTCTAATGAATGAAATATTTTGAGGAATCTGACTCTTATGGTTTATGAAAGGCATGTAATATCAGGTCAGAATCTTGAAAAACAGTCCCTCAAGTTGAAAATGTCTTGCTTCTTACAGTGATATCCAGTGAGCTGAGGTTTGCAGTAGGAGACTGTTTTTTGAGCTGCAGAATGCATGCAAAAGAAATTCATTCCCTGGCATCCACACTTCATACTGTATTACCTTAGCATTCTACATGAATTTTCACTGCCTTTCTTCAATGAGAAGAATAATTCATTCTTGGAATAATCAATACCTATGGGCAATATACAGCCACTAGTCCACGTAATGCTGGTCTTCGGTATATGAGAGGACACTGGAGTATCCAGAGAAAATCCACAAAACACGGAGGATATACAGGTTCTACACAGAACGTTGAGAATCAAACTCAAGGTATTTTTGCAGTGAATAAGCAGTGCTATTAACTGCACCACTGTGTGCCGCTCTTGTTTTAAGCTGTGGTTTACATTATTGCTGTATATTTATCATGCATACAATGGAAGAACTTGTCTTCCATGTAATTTTTAAAATTTTATAGCTGTACCTTATTTTACAAAATGAAATGGTGTAATTAAATAATTATGCATTAAATAACCTTCTAATTCACAATTTTTAAAGTAATACAAGTCATTCAGAATTTTATTTTTACCATAACTTGAAAACCAGCAGGAGATTTGCTTTCTGTGTAATAAACGTAGGCGTCTTAATATGATGCATAGTATCTGTCTGTACCTAGCCATGGCAGCATAGAGGGCTGTGGCTCCTATCATTGTGGGACAGTATAGGGAATTGGAGAGAGCAGGATTAACTCTGTTAGGACTGATGGAGTTAAATAGAAAATTAAGGTAAAACTGAACAAGGTTCCTCAGACTCTATGACAGTTCCTCACTTGAATCTGAAAACATGCAAATTGAACAAAGTAGCAAATTATAAATACTATACAGGAATCGGATAATATAGACTCATTTTCTGGTTCAAACCAAAAATAAAGTAAAATAAAAAACAAACAAGTTTAAAAAAAAGCATTGCTGTAGCCTGCTGAGAAAGAATATAGAGAAGATGAAGAACATTAAGCAAAGTAAAAAAATTGAAATTCACTGGGAGAAAATCAGTTAAACTGAATTTATGCAATGAGAACAGGGATAAAAAAGAAATATTATGAGAGGTTTTAATACAGGAACCAGATGATAAATGTTGAATTTTTTCACAGCAGTGCTTCTGTGGAAAATACTAACAGCAAAATTGTAATATCTGATAAACATGGGATATCACAGGAGAATAGTAATACTTTTTCAAAAGTCAAATGTATTTCATTAAAAGAAAATGTTTAAGTGAAAAGAAACAGAAATTGTTTGAATTAGGGAAGTCCCATAACCAGATAGGTGCTACACGATCACCCACGAAAGAGAACTCAGGAAAGTAAAATATCCAAGCTAAAAATCAATTTTTGATCAATTTTGTGATATAAAAGAGAAAAATAATACAGGAGAAATACTACCCAAAAAACACCAACAGTCACATAAACAAGAAACAGACTGGATTAAACGAAAATACGCCAGAAAGTTGAATAAAATCTTTTACTGGTGCTTCCTGGTACCTCGGCTCAACAGCCTTTCAAAGGAATGAATTTTACACCAAAAAGTGCAGCAAATTTAAATACACATCGATTGGGCTCATTAAGAAATCATTCAATTGCAAAACTGTTAAACAATGACTATTACTCATTAACCCGTACCCATCTTTCACATGCAAATTTCAATATATTCAATATATCAAAACAAATTGCATTTTGAATGAAAAATAGTGCATATAAAATGCACAAACACCCAGTATATGTGACACATGAAGAATATGCATATATAAATATATAATGTAATATATGCCAAAATACATTAAATAATGTATTTGATTATTAACACTATAATAACATATTATGATAAAGAATTTTGTGACCTTGTTGTACATAAATAAACTCCTTTATAAAGGAGAAGACATATATATAAAGAAGAAAGAACCAAAATCACATCATCATCATGTTCTTTTGGCTATTCCCGTTAGGGTTCACCACAGCGGATCATCTGTTTCCATTTCTTCCTGTCCTCTGCATCATGCTCTTTCACACCAATCGCCTGCATGTCCTCTCTCACCACATCCGTAAACCTCATCTTAGGCCTTCCTCTTTTCCTCTTACCTGGCAACTCCATCCTTAGCATCCTTTTCCCAATATACCCAGCATCCCTCCTCAGCACATGTCCAAACCAACGCAATCTCGCCTCTCTTGCTTTGTCGCCAAACTGTCCAACCTGAGCTGACCCTCTAATATATACCGATTCCTAATCCTGTCCATCCTAGTCAAACCCAGTGCAAATCTTAACATCTTTAACTCTGCCACATCCAGCTCTGACTCCTGCCTTTTCGACAATGCTACCGTCTCCAACCCATATAACATAGCTGGTCTCACTACCCTCTTGTAAACCTTCCCTTTCACTCTTATTGGTACCCGTCTGTCACAAATCACTCCTGACACTCTTCTCCACCCATTCCATCCTGCATGTACTCTCTTCTTCACCTCTCTTCCACACTCCCCATTACTCTGAACTGTTGATCCCAAGTACTTAAACTCATCCACCTTTACCAACTCTACTCCCTGCATCCTCATCATTCCTCTACCCTCCCTCTCATTTACACATATATATTCTGTTTTAGCCCTGCTGACCTTCATTCCTCTCCTCTCTAAAGCACATCTCCACCTCTCCAGGGTCTCCTCAACCTGGTCCCTACTCTCACTACATATCACAATGTCATCTGCAAACATCATAGTCCACAGGGCCTCCTGTCTAATCTCATCTGTCAACCTGTCCATCACCACTGCAAATAAGAAAGGGCTCAGAGCTGATCCTTGATGTAATCCCACCTCCACCTTAAACGTATCTGTCACTCCCACCGCAGTCCTCACCAATGTCACACTACCCTTGTACATATCCTGTACCACTCTTACATATTTCTCTGCCACTCCCGACTTCCTCATACAATACCACAACTCCTCTCTAGGCACCCTGTCATATGCCTTCTCTAAGTCCACAAAGACACAATGCAACTCCTTCTGACCTTCTCTGTATTTCTCCAACAACACTCAACAATATTGCATCTGTAGTGCTCTTTCCTGGCATGAAACCATGCTGCTGATCACTAATCATCACCTCCCTTCTTAACCTAGCTTCCACTACTCTTTCCCATAACTTCAAGCTGTGACTGATCAATTTTATCCCTCTGTAGTTACTGCAGCTCTGCACATCACCCTTATTCTTAAAGATAGGTACCAAAACACTTTTTCTCCACTCCTCAGGCATCCTCTGACTTTCCAAAATTTCATTAAACAATCTGGTTAAAAATTCCACTGCCATTTCTCCTAAGCATCTCCATGCTTCCACTGGTATGTCATCTGGGCCAACAGCCTTTCCATTCTTCATCCTCTTCATAGCTGTCCTTACTTCCTCCTTGCTAATCTGCTTCACTTCCTGATTCACTATCCCCACATCATCCAACCTTCTCTCTCTCATTCTCTTCATTCATCAGCCATTCAAAGTACTCTTTCCATCTACTCAACACACTCTCCTCACTTGTGAGTACGTTTCCCTCACTGTCCTTTATCACCCTTACCTGCTGCACATGTTTCCCAACTCTGTTCCTCTGTCTAGCCAGTCGGTACAGGTCCTTTTCTCCCTCTTTAGTGTCCAATCTCTCATACAACTCTCTATATGCCTTATCCTTAGCCTTCGCCACCTCTCTCTTTGCCATGCGCCTCATCTCCTTATACTCATGTCTACTTTCTTCATCTCTTTGACATTCCCACTTCTTCTTCGCCAGCCTCTTCCTCTGTATACTCTCCTGTACTTCCTCATTCCACCACCATGTCTCCTTGTCCTTCCTCTGTCCAGATGTCACACCAAGCACCTTCCTAGCAGTCTCCCTTACTAGCTCTGCTGTAGTTACCCAGCTATTCGGTAACTCTTCATTGCCTCCCAGTGCCTGTCTTAACTCTTCCATGAACTCCACCTCACAATCAACCTTTTTTAATTTCCACCATTTAATCCTTGGCACTGCTTTCACACTCCTCCTCCGCTTCTTGATCACCAACATCATCCTGCAGACCACCATTCTATGCTGCTTAACTACACTTTTCCCAGTCACCACTTTACAGTCTCCAATCTCCTTCAGACTGGCCCTCCTACATAGGATATAATCCACCTATGTGCATCTTCCTCCACTCTTGTACGTCACCCTATGCTCCTCCCTCTTCTTAAAATACGTATTCACCACAGCCATGTCCATCCTTTTCGCAAAATCCACAATCATCTGACCTTCTGCATTCCTCTCCTTAACACCATACCTACCCATCACTTCCTCATCCCTCTGTTCACTTCACCAACATGCCCATTGAAGTCCGCTCCAATCACTAGTCTGTCACCCTTGGGTACACTCACCACCACTTCATCCAACTCACTCCAAAATTTTTCTTTCTCATCCATCGCACACCCAACTTGTGGAGCATATGCACTAACAACATTCATCATTACACCATCATTTTCAAGCTTCATAAACATCACTCTATCAGACACTCTCTTCACCTCCAAAACACTCTTGGCATACTGTTCCGTTAGGATAACCCCTACCCCATTTCTTCTGCCATCCACACCATGATAGAACAATTTGAACCCGCCTCCTATACACTTGGCCTTACTTCCCTTCCATCTGGTCTCTTGCACGCACAATATATCAACCTTCCTTCTCTCCATCATATCAGCTAGCTCTCTCCCAATACCAGTCATACTGCCGACATTCAGAGTTCCTACCCTCAGTACTACACTCCTAACCTTCCAAAATCACATGTTAATAAAATTAGATAACTATACTCATATAAGCGCTCAGACTCTTTAAATATAAAAAATGGGCAAGCTGTTGCTCAATAATCAATAACAAATATTGATGTTAAGTTCCTGTTTTAAACCTGTAGGAAATAATGTGCCATAGCTGATACTGAATTTAGTCTCCAGCTTCACTAATTCACTAAGAAAAACATCGCCATGTTTATTGGATGGTTTGGCCAGAATACTAGAAAACAAACTGGTATCAAAACCAGCATGAACAGCCTGAAAATGCTCTGCCACAGGATTTTCAACCCTACCACGTTTAATGTCACCCAAATGCTCCATTATATGATTTTTTACCATTCTTTTAGTTTGCCCAATGTACCACCTTGTTGGGTCACATCTACAACCTACGATATAAACCACCCCGCAGGACCGACAATTAAACAAGTCCGTAGCCTTATATGTTTTGCCATTTATGAAAGTTCCATCCAAATTTCAGACACTCTTACAGATTTTGCAATGTCCACATGAATAATATCCTGTGTATCCCTGATTTCTCTTGGCTTTCTTCATATTCAACAATTCCTTCAAATTGGAAAATCCACTATAAGAAAACGTAATTCTCCTGGTGAAATAAGTCCTTCAGGGTAAGTTCATTCACAATTATGGGCCAAAATCTCTCTACAACCATCCTCGAACTCCTAGAAAAAGGGGAATACTTAGTAATGAAGAATAGTTTCATTGTTAGACACATAGCTAAAGTTACCCCTAGAGACACCCAATGTATTTCTAAAAGAACTATGGTTAGATATGCAAGAGTTCCCAAACGCCCTTTCTGCTTTATCAAGAACATGTGAATTATAACCTCTCTTCAACAATTTTTGTCTGACTTTCAGAAATTCCTCTCTCACAGTGTGCTTCTCACAAGTATTATTAAAAATGCAGTTGTATTCACCATGGGGTAATGCAGCCAATAAGTAAGGGGGTGCATACTATCAGTTATCATTTCTTAACTGCTGTCTCTTTACTGAAAGGCCTGAAAGAAATTCCTCCATTCCTTGATACACTAAGTCAAGAAACTGTACTCTCTCCCTATTTGTTGTATACGTAAATTCTAACCCAAAGCTATTATTCTGATTGAGATTGTCCACAAAGTCTTGAAACTCAGAAATATTACCCCTACAAATGAAAAACAAATCATCTGTATATCTTTTATAGATGATCACGTTTGAAAAATTCAGTATTATAAACAGATTTTCAAAATGATTCATGATGATAGCATAAAAGGGGTCATATGAAGCCCCCATCGCAGTACCCGCTTTCTGTAGAAGATACTGTCTGTTAAATTTGAAACAGCTGTGTGTTAAAGAAAATTCTAACAACTGTAGTATAAAACGTGTACGTGGACGCTCCCTCATCATCTTGCCAACTGCTTCCAAACCCCATTTTTAATGCTCGTATAAAGAGCTTTCACATCCAAGGTTGCCCAATAGTGTCCAGTATTCCACTTCATGCCTTTAAACAAATCACATAAATCTTTACCATTTCTGATATGAGATGTGATTTTACTCAAATAAACTTTTAACTGATGATCCAAAAAAATACCCACATTTTCAGGAAAGAACCCTACCCGGCAGATTGTGCAAACATTTATGAATTTTGAGGATAATGAAAAAATGTCATCCCTAGGATTTTTCACAAAAAGTTTCTTGACATCCATGGAGGTAAAAAAAAAAAAAAAAAAATCTCTCACCCCTTTCCAATAAATTAGATAATTCACCATTGAAAATAGAAGCAACATCCCCTGACACCAAGGTGTAGACAGATTGGCCCCTCAACAAGTCTTCCACCATGTCATTATACTTTGCTATAGGTAAAATTAAATAATACAGTTAGGAGCTTTTGTCCCACAAAGTAGGAAAGGCCTAGTCATGTATCTTTAAATAAATAAAAAAATAAAAGCTTGGACAGGGAAACTTTCCCTTCATATTCTAAGTCCTGTTTGTATTATGCAAACTTGCCTTTAATGTCTCTATAAAGTGGCTAACATTTCTCTAAATATTAAATCATTGTCATATAAGTTGTATCTGTTCTTAACCAATATTTTAACATTGTCTAATTTGGTATAATTATTTAAACTGTACATGTTTTGTATTATTTTTGAAGACTGTAAAATTATTGTTCTTAAAATGTTTTTGTAATACTTCAGAGCTTTTCTACCTGGGCCTCCACTGAAAATGAGAACCTACCCCCTTGGACTTTCCTGGTAATCGGATATCAATAAATAAATAAATAAAATCAGTAAGCAATAATGAAGCTGTAAGTCTAGAAAAAGGCAGTAGAAAGTCATTAGATATAATCTTTTTACAGTTAATAAGCTGTGCATTCAGGAAATCTTAATGTCTGCACAACTACCTGGGAAACAAATTATATAGAGAATTATTAGAGGGGCTGCTTCATATATATGGAAGGAAATCATATAAATGGAATCATGTCTTCCAGTTGCTAAATCCAGAAATATTAATGAGCCACTGAGTAGGATTAAATGTCTGATAAATAGTATGAATGTAGTTTTGTTTATACAGGGACAGTTAATATTGTAATAACTGAAAAGGAAGTGCAAGGAATGGACTAGATTTCACCCTCACAGCTTCTGACAATTTCCAGGATTTATTTAAAAATAAAAATACTATTAAGCACTTTCATCTGTCAATGGAGACTTCATCAGAATACTATCAGCACATCATATCCTTATATCTTCAATAGTGCTCATCTATTTTTAAAGAAACAGCGACCCAAAAAGTGTCATTTTCATCAGACAGAGCAGGTGTTTTGGAATTTGATCCTCAGTGTAAGCCTGTTTATAGATGCGCCTTACATAGAAGTAAGTGATTCACTTACACTGAGAGAAAGTCTTTCAGAAGTAGGGCAGACTTACACTGTCAGCAACTCTTCTGGAATCTGGCCCAGAGTCTGCCTCTAGAAATAAAGTTTTCCAGAAATGTGAGCATTATGTAAATAAATGTATGGTTTCAAAGAAAAGAGTTGTGGCTGGTAAAATGAATATCACTTGTTATGATGGTAAAGCAATAAGAACAGTAATAGGAGAAACTTAAATCGAGGAGAGGTAGAAACAGGATATTCAATTTGAAATAACTTTGGTTAATAAAACAAAATGTAAAATTTGATTAACAAATTTATAAAGAACAACTTACATGAAACTATAAAAATAACAGGAAGTCCTTTTTGTTATCTAGAGAAAGAGCAGAGAGCCAGTCTCAAAATGTGATGTCTTTGTGTAAAAATGAAATTGGAGACACCGATTAAATAATGAAACTTTTTCATGAGATTTTGCAAATTGGCATGGTGTTTAAAGCTGCGACCTTCATTTTTAAATAACCTGTGAGAAAATAGATATTTAGCATTATTGAGGAAGAAACTATTAAGATTCTGAGAAACTGGGACCAAGTTAGGGCTTCTGGAATAGATGGACTAGTTATCAGGAACTTGACAAGATTAAAGGATGAGTTAGGTTACCCATTAAAGACATTTTACAGCCTACTTAAGTGAAAACAATTTACAGAATACTGGAAATGCTTTTCTTAACAAATTTGTAAAGTAAAAGGCACAACAAATGACCACAGTTGTTCTAGACTGATAAGTTTATCATCAGACTCTGGTAAAATAATGAGAAATCCTAGTTTTGAATTCCATAATTGAAAAAATAAAAATTAGGTCTCCGTGACATACAACAGCATGCGTACAAGACAGGTCAGTACAAAGCTGGAATCTATTCTTGTACAAGAATGTATCAGCAGTAAAACACTACATTGAGACTGATATAGTTTATATTCAGTTTACATCTGCTTTTAATAGGATAGATCATTTACCATTACTTGCTAAATTATACAACATTAGGATTATCGAAATCCCTAATTATGTGGATTGGGGAGTGACTTAGCAACAGAATGTGGCTAATTTCATATGGAAAGCATTAGGAGAAATGTCTAGATATGTCCATGAAGTTCCGCATTGGTTAGTCTTGAAGCCTTAGCATTTTAGTTTTGTATTTGAATTTTATAAATATGCCACCTGATGTTTTCTTCTGCTGTTAGGTTATGAACATTAAGGCTGTCAGAATGCAAACCATTTTGCAAGATCTGTGCATGTGGATGAAAAAACTGTAACTGTCAGCATAGGAAAAATACACTCACGAAAGAATGTCTTATGCCCTTTTCAGTTTACATTCACAGTAATTTGTTATTTCTCATCTAGCTATTCTTTTAAAATATGATACTTAAAGTTAATAAGTTCCATAGTATATTGCACGTTATGTCTTTTCAAAATCTCCTATTATTGAAGTGCACAGTTCCGTAATTTGCCTTAGCATTATGATGTATCCTTTCGTAATGTTAAGGACATTCCTTGTGTCCTTTAAAGATTTTTTTCCTATGTTTGTAAATATCCCAAACATTGCATTTCTTAATGAGCGGATAGTTGTCTAGGAAACTAAGTTTTACTGAGCTTGTGGAAATGATTGTAAAAGAATGTAATAAGAATACATGGTGCATTAGGCCTTGAATGGTTCGAAGAAATGCTACTTGAATCCAAACTACTAGGGCACAATGAGTTCAGAACTGTATTGTTATTAATGGAGATTGTCCTAAAGAATAATTTTATATTCTTTCAGGGCGAGTATTTTCGACAAACTAAAGGTGTGGCGATGGGGGCACACTGTGCTCCCACTTATGCTAACACTATAATGTCCTTCTGGGAGAATAAGTTTGTACTGAATTCAGAATATAGTAGTTTATGGAAGTTGTATGGTAGATTTCTGGACGACTTGTGTTTCTTATGGGCAGGCACTCAAGATGAATTTGGTAGCTTTGTGGAATACCTAAATGGTACCACAGAATTTTTAAAATTCACTCACAAATTCACTACTGATGAATTGAAATACCTTGATGTTAACATATCTAAAACTGAGTATGGCTTTGAGTCTAGAATTTATAGAAAAGAGACCTTTTCTAATTCTTATCTGCACTACTCAAGTTCGCACCCCCCACACCAGAAAAGGAGTGTTATAAAAGGGCAATTTGTGCGCTTGTGTAGAATGACTTCTGATGATGCATGTTATGGTAACGAATGTAAAAACCTGAGAAACATGTTCCTGAATAGAGGCTACCCAGAAGAGCTCATTGATAGAGTTTCCAAAGAAGTCAGTGATGGGAGGAAGGGAAGGTTTGCCCCTGTATTGGGTAAAATTGAAGATGTTGCAACTCAACAAGTCACAAACAAGAAAGTAGATGGGTTAAACAATGAATTCGTATCAGGTATCATTACCACATATGATGGACAAGCTGGTGTGATCAAAAGAATTTTTGACAAAGAGTGGATTAACTTTTCTAAAGTTTCTGACTTAAATCACATTTTCCAGGGTGAAATAAAACATATTTATAGGAAAGGGAACACCCTGAAGGATATTTTTGAAAGAGGTAGTAAAGGGAATTCAAGGTTAGCAGGTACAAACAAAAAGCTGGTGTATTTAAATGTGGTGCTTGTAATTATTGTTCTTATTTGATTACTGGGGATACCATTACTTTACCTGCCAGAAATAATAAAATTTTAACTTTAAAAACTTTTGCAAATTGTAACACAAAAGGGATTATTTATGTTGGGTTATGTAAAAATGTAATGCTTTTACATTGGCAAGAGTGAAAGAAAGGTTACAGAGAATTTATGAGCACACCTATGATATTCGTACAAAATGTGAAACAAATTCTCTGTACAAACACACAAAAACTTGTCCTGAAGCTGAATTTCAGTTTTTTATATTAGAGGTTGTGCCAAAGGACCCCAGGGCGGTATGTGGGAGACTTTAGTTGAATACAGGGAATTATACTGGCAAGTGGTGTTGGAGGCCAGTAAATTCCCTGGTTTAAATGACATGATCTCACTTGCCCCTGTATTAAAAATGAGATCAGCAAAATTGTGACTTTAATGTGTAATAATCCTCCTTGTCAGTAGAGGGCAGTAACTCAATGCATTTCTATGTACAATGATTGTTTTCACTGATTGTTTTTACTGGCTGTTTTTTAAAATTTGGATGAGTATATAAAAGCAGTTAACTGAATGTATTAGTGTAATCTGATGAAGTTGTGGACGAAAACGTATGGTGATTTGATTCAGCGTTATTCTTCGAGTGAACTGTTCGGCTTAATAAATTTGTTTGCCTACCTAGCAGTGGTTCAGGGTGCTTTGTTTCTGCTTACTGGTTTGTTCTGCATCCTCCGTTTTTTGGTTACTAGTAACTTTGGGATGGAATCACCTGCTGGGAGTGTGGCAAGCAATGGAGCAAAGACTAATGAAGTCGGTGAGCTCAGGAAGCTTATCGGACAGCTCACTCAACTTGTGGGGCTTTTGACCCTAGTCAGCCAATCTTTGGCCTCGGTATTGACGTCTGTATTGGAACCAGGAAACCAGGAAGTGCATCGGAGTGTTGAGGCGCGAGAGACGGGCTGTTGGTGAGGAAAATGATTCCAGAGATGTAGAAAGACGAAATGGAGCAGGATCCAGCAGTCTGGATGGTTTCCTCGGATTTTGCTTGAAGAAACCGACCACGGACAATCTGAGCAGCCTAACAATGTTAGAAAATGTGTGAAGGAGTTCGCTTTGGCCCTGGTGGTAGTTTAAACTCTACAGGTACAAAAAGACATTTCAGTGACTTATTCAATGTTGTTTATGATTTTGCTAGCAAAACAACACCAATGATAAACTACAAGGAACTTTTTCTCAAAAGCTTGATGACCTGGACTATTTTTATACAAATGCAAAATGTTAGAAATGGATAACACTTATTTAAAGTATTGTTTAGAACAGAAAATTGTGCCCAAAGGGCTTAGGGTATGCAAATACCCTAACAAGGTTGTGGAAGGTACAGAGTTTTATTTTGAACTAATAGAGGCTTTTGATAATTGTGGTTTTGATATAATGAGGGCTATCATTAAAAATAATGAGGTAGAAATAAAGAAGTTGCAAGAAACTGTAGAATGTATAAACAAGGACATTACTCACGATTTACTATTTACAGTGGACTAAGAGAGAAGCAAATATCATAAACTATTAAATAATTTAGAAAGTAAATGTTTGGAGGTTAAAAACAGAAAATTAAACAAGATTGAGAGAGATTTAAATGAATACAAAACAAAGAAACAATACCAAGCCTAAGAATTGGGTGAGAAATGTTAGAAATTATGACATTAATCACTTCAGAGAACCTAACAATGACATTTCTGACAATGAATTGCCTTTAGAGAATGATTATGATGCTGCATTTCCACCTTTAAGGCGGTCTGAGAGACTTATGCACAGGGAACCTGTTACTTACAATTCAAAACTACAAAACCAGAAACTGGGGAGCTCAGGAAAGGAGACGACCAGTCTGGGAATAATTACAAACTGTGGTTTCAAATACAGTTATAAAGATTTTAATATTTTTAATTACACAGATGTAGCAATTAACAGTAGTCATTTTGAACTATTGACAAAAGGTTTTGGTTTTATACCTAGAGAGAAAACAAATATTTTTAAACTTTTAATTGATATTAAATTATTTATCAGGAAGAAAACTTAGAATTATATTTTAAAGGAAATGGTGTCAACATGAACAATGTAGAATTGCGTAAGAGCACCTTTAATCCCCAACACACCCTCAGCTAAGAAACTTTGAATTGAGCTTGGAACACGAGCTTAGGAAAATTCTGAGTTGTCACAAAGTGCAGTCTAATTTAACAGACCCAGAGTTGAAAACTTTGAAATCATTAAGTGAGAACAAGAATATAAGAATTATGAAGCCCGATAAGGGCGGGGTTGTGCTTATGGATGCCATTAACTATGAGAGCAAAATGTTTGACATATTAAATGATAATACCAAATACACCAGAATATCCTTGAATGAAATTAATATTGCCTACAAGTTTAATTTATGTTATTTTAAATGACTTATTAATGGATGGAGTTATTGACATGAGTACTTTTAAATATTTGCATGTAGACAAACCGAGAATACCCTCCATATTTGGGATACCAAAGGTGCATAAAGATGAAAGTGACCCACCTTTGAGAGTGATAGTGTCAGCAAGGTTCGGTCACTGCACCTTTGGCCAAGTACATTGACCAGAAGATAAAAAGCTTGTTTGTGACAACAATGTTATTTTAAAAGATTCGTGGCATTTCTTAGGAAAACTAAATGAATCACTTGCAAATGAAACAAAAGGTTTTGGTACCTTGGATGTGATTGACTTATTTACAAGTATACCCCATGATGTAGGCCTTGAATGGTTAGAAGAAATGCTACTTGAATCCAAACTACTAGGGCACAAATGAGTTCAGAACTGTATTGTTATTAATGGAGATTGTCCTAAAGAATAATTTTATATTCTTTCAGGGCTTAGTATTTTCGACAAACTAAAGGTGTGGCGATGGGGCACACCGTGCTCCCACTTATGCTAACACTATAATGTCCTTCTGGGAGAATAAGTTTGTACTGAATTCAGAATATAGTAGTTTATGGAAGTTGTATGGTAGATTTCTGGACGACTTGTGTTTCTTATGGGCAGGCACTCAAGATGAATTTGGTAGCTTTGTGGAATACCTAAATGGTACCACAGAATTTTTAAAATTCACTCACAAATTCACTACTGATGAATTGAAATACCTTGATGTTAACATATCTAAAACTGAGTATGGCTTTGAGTCTAGAATTTATAGAAAAGAGACCTTTTCTAATTCTTATCTGCACTACTCAAGTTCGCACCCCCACACCAGAAAAGGAGTGTTATAAAAGGGCAATTTGTGCGCTTGTGTAGAATGACTTCTGCTGATGCATGTGATGGTAACTAATGTAAAATCCTGAGAAACATGTTCCTGAATAGAGGCTACCCGGAAGAGCTCATTGATAGAGTTTCCAAAGAAGTCAGTGATGGGAGGAAGGGAAGGTTTGCCCCTGTATTGGGTAAAATTGAAGATGTTGCAACTCAACAAGTCACAAACAAGAAAGTAGATGGGTTAAACAATGAATTCGTATCAGGTATCATTACCACATATGATGGACAAGCTGGTGTGATCAAAAGAATTTTTGACAAAGAGTGGATTAACTTTTCTAAAGTTTCTGACTTAAATCACATTTTCCAGGGTGAAATAAAACATATTTATAGGAAAGGGAACACCCTGAAGGATATTTTTGAAAGAGGTAGTAAAGGGAATTCAAGGTTAGCAGGTACAAACAAAAAAGCTGGTGTATTTAAATGTGGTGCTTGTAATTATTGTTCTTATTTGATTACTGGGGATACCATTACTTTACCTGCCAGAAATAATAAAATTTTAACTTTAAAAACTTTTGCAAATTGTAACACAAAAGGGATTATTTATGTTGGGTTATGTAAAAAATGTAATGCTTTTACATTGGCAAGAGTGAAAGAAAGGTTAAGCAGAGAATTTATGAGCACACCTATGATATTCGTACAAAATGTGAAACAAATTCTCTGTACAAACACACAAAAACTTGTCCTGAAGCTGAATTTCAGTTTTTTATATTAGAGGTTGTGCCAAAGGACCCCAGGGCGGTATGTGGGAGACTTTAGTTGAATACAGGGAATTATACTGGCAAGTGGTGTTGGAGGCCAGTAAATTCCCTGGTTTAAATGACATGATCTCACTTGCCCCTGTATTAAAAATGAGATCAGCAAAATTGTGACTTTAATGTGTAATAATCCTCCTTGTCAGTAGAGGGCAGTAACTCAATGCATTTCTATGTACAATGATTGTTTTCACTGATTGTTTTTACTGGCTGTTTTTTAAAATTTGGATGAGTATATAAAAGCAGTTAACTGAATGTATTAGTGTAATCTGATGAAGTTGTGGACGAAAACGTATGGTGATTTGATTCAGCGTTATTTTTTCGAGTGAACTGTTCGGCTTAATAAATTTGTTTGCCTACCTAGCAGTGGTTCAGGGTGCTTTGTTTCTGCTTACTGGTTTGTTCTGCATCCTCCGTTTTTTGGTTAGAGGTAGAAACAGGATATTCAATTTGAAATAACTTTGGTTAATAAAACAAAATGTAAAATTTGATTAACAAATTTATAAAGAACAACTTACATGAAACTATAAAAATAACAGGAAGTCCTTTTTGTTATCTAGAGAAAGAGCAGAGAGCCAGTCTCAAAATGTGATGTCTTTGTGTAAAAATGAAATTGGAGACACCGATTAAATAATGAAACTTTTTCATGAGATTTTGCAAATTGGCATGGTGTTTAAAGCTGCGACCTTCATTTTTAAATAACCTGTGAGAAAATAGATATTTAGCATTATTGAGGAAGAAACTATTAAGATTCTGAGAAACTGGGACCAAGTTAGGGCTTCTGGAATAGATGGACTAGTTATCAGGAACTTGACAAGATTAAAGGATGAGTTAGGTTACCCATTAAAGACATTTTACAGCCTACTTAAGTGAAAACAATTTACAGAATACTGGAAATGCTTTTCTTAACAAATTTGTAAAGTAAAAGGCACAACAAATGACCACAGTTGTTCTAGACTGATAAGTTTATCATCAGACTCTGGTAAAATAATGAGAAATCCTAGTTTTGAATTCCATAATTGAAAAAATAAAAATTAGGTCTCCGTGACATACAACAGCATGCGTACAAGACAGGTCAGTACAAAGCTGGAATCTATTCTTGTACAAGAATGTATCAGCAGTAAAACACTACATTGAGACTGATATAGTTTATATTCAGTTTACATCTGCTTTTAATAGGATAGATCATTTACCATTACTTGCTAAATTATACAACATTAGGATTATCGAAATCCCTAATTATGTGGATTGGGGAGTGACTTAGCAACAGAATGTGGCTAATTTCATATGGAAAGCATTAGGAGAAATGTCTAGATATGTCCATGAAGTTCCGCATTGGTTAGTCTTGAAGCCTTAGCATTTTAGTTTTGTATTTGAATTTTATAAATATGCCACCTGATGTTTTCTTCTGCTGTTAGGTTATGAACATTAAGGCTGTCAGAATGCAAACCATTTTGCAAGATCTGTGCATGTGGATGAAAAAACTGTAACTGTCAGCATAGGAAAAATACACTCACGAAAGAATGTCTTATGCCCTTTTCAGTTTACATTCACAGTAATTTGTTATTTCTCATCTAGCTATTCTTTTAAAATATGATACTTAAAGTTAATAAGTTCCATAGTATATTGCACGTTATGTCTTTATTGTTTATTTCAAAATCTCCTATTATTGAAGTGCACAGTTCCGTAATTTGCCTTAGCATTATGATGTATCCTTTCGTAATGTTAAGGACATTCCTTGTGTCCTTTAAAGATTTTTTCCTATGTTTGTAAATATCCCAAACATTGCATTTCTTAATGAGCGCATAGTTGTCTAGGAAACTAAGTTTTACTGAGCTTGTGGTAATGATTGTAAAAGAATGTAATAAGAATACATGGTGCATTAGAAGGTTTATTAACTTAAGGAATGCATCTAAAATACAGTATTGCATTACATTTTAGTATCATTTCACAAAGAAAAGGAATTAAAAAAGCTAGAAAGAGTACAATCAAAAATATATTACATTAATTCCATGTTATGACTGACCTACAGGAAAAGCTTTCAAAATATGAGTTTATTTTCACTATCATATAGAGAAAAACAGGAAGAGCTGATTGAGGTATATAATACACAGACAGACCCTTTTCAATGAGAATGCCTTAAAATATGAAAAAAAAAAATGTGAGACTTCAAACTTTTATACTTGCAAGAGCATTTTCTAAAAACAACGGAACAACTATTTGAGTTAAAGAAAGGGTTATAAATGACTGAAATATGTTGCTTCAATTGGTTATGGACAGTGGGAAGTCGGATAAATTCAGTATGGCTCTAGATGACGGTTTTAGTAGACGATATTTTGGTGTTTGGGTAGACTACAACTTTTGTATGCAGTCTACTAATTAGTTGCAAAGGCACCTAAGGGGACATGTTGAGACATCTATTTCTGTGTTTTTAAGTACCATAGTTTTGCATGACCAGGTGACAAACCTTAGAAATGTCAAGGAAGAGAATCCTAGCAATGGTTTTGTGATGAATTCTGGTTAGTGAGTTTTATTAAAATAGTGCATGTGCCATGTTCTCTCCTTAACTCCTGTTGGTTTCCATACAGCAATCCTTCGGTGTCAGTGTAATGAGACTTTTTTTGAGTTCTCAGCTTTTTGTAGCACACTGAAAAAGGAGGGTTTAGTGGGTATGGGGAGAAAGGGGTTTTGCTTGTTATTGGTTCCTTTTTTTAAGAAGGAATTCTATAGCTTGTTTCTGTATCATCTCAAAGTAACCTGTTACTAAGTAAAGCAATAGGGCAGGTAGTTGATGGGAGAAGCTACATTTCCTGCATTGGCTTGAACGTTTTTTACCATTTATAGCTGTATTTTTTGTCAGCCTTCTGTGCCATAGTGATACAATTTGCTAACTACTTCTGTACTTCTTTACTTAGAAGCAAAGGTTGTCCTGAAATAACTTCTTGAGCTCTGTTTGTGTGGCTGCTGTGCACATTCCTCTCACCTTAAGCACATAGCCAAAACTCAGGGTGTGCCAAATATCCTACAACTCAGGCTGGGAGGATTTGCAGCAACAAAAATGCAGTGTGTCACAAAAATGAAGGCTGTATGACATAACTGAAGAATGGATTAAGTTACATGTACAGTGTCAATAAGTCAGAAGGAAATGCAAGGAGGATGTGTGTGTCTGGCTAGGACTAGCAAGCTACTAAGCCACTTTTTAAAAACTGCATGAAACAATGTCTTCGCTCTTCTGTCCTCAACCTGTTTACTGTAAGCAGGACAGAATTTTGATGCAACATTCCTGTGGATGTTAGCCTTGGTATAATGCACTTCCCCCCACATTCAGTCTGGCAGGTGTTAAAATTACATTGAATTCATCTGAAATGCTGTATTCAATTTATAGCAGCGTTTCTCTTTGCACCCATGTACTTAGTAAACTGCCCCAGTTTTGGGGGTTACTAGCAGTGTGGTTCAGTGGTATGAGTTTGTAGGCAATACTCCCCATGCTTTGTGTTCCTGACATTTAAAAACTGCTTGAACAAAAGGTTGTGAAATGAGACATTAAATAAGGACATTACCTTCTGAAAAAATCTGTTCTGAAATGCGGTTAAGCTGGAAGCACGAAGAGACTTGAGATAATTTTTTTCATAGTATTCTGTTCAGGTATCATTTGCATTTTATAACTGGAATTTTCAGTGAGAGTGACTATAGAAATGAGAAAGCATATTTTGGTAATGCTGAGTCCCAAAGTTACTGGATTGTACCATGTTGTTGGCAGTTCTTATTAACTTCTAATATAAACAACCAACACATATGCCACAGGGTAGTTGTGTGTTGTACGGAACAAGATCATAAAACTGAGATAATACACTGGGGAAGAAGGTTCCTGTGTGAACATATTGTAACAAGATTTAATTCACAATATTCTGACCCAGAATTCCAAAAATGTTGAAAAATATCGCTAGTAAGTTCTGGCAGTATCTACAGTCCAACTAGTCTGAGTAATTTGAAACAGGATTCATAGTAATCCACTATCAGATAAATAATTTCAGTTTCACATACACATTATATATGTATATATGTATGTATCTACACACACACACACACACACACACACACACACGTGTTGTGTGTGTGTGTGTGTGTATATATATATATATATATATATATATATATATATATATATATATATATATACAGATATAGCTATATGTTATGTAAGAACTGCACTTTCTGGTTTTCCTGATGAAATCCTGACAGCTATTATGCTCTCCTTGTGAGTAGTTCCTGTATAGGGGTGGGGGGTTCCGAATGAGCTACTTCCAACTTCCTAAGTTAGAGACTTTAGTGTGTGTGAGAAAGCAATTGGACTGCATGAACGGTGGTGACCCCATAGTAGGATTGTTTCTGTTACTTTCAATATGGAAATCCAACTCAGTGCAGCCTTATACCTTTGCGAGTTTTTCTTTTTTTAGCATTGCTCAACTCAGCCAAGGCACTAATGCATTCACTTTCACTGTATGCTTGTATGTTCAGTTGGGAGGGGAACGTTACTTGCCTTCTGCATTTCTGGTAAATCCATTATGGCAGGCAAGAACCTTTTTTTCTTTCTTTGGAATGGTCTCCTTTGGGAAAAAGGACAGTCAGCACTAAAGCAAGTGTGATGTGCTAAACTGATTTTCCATTTTGTAGGTTCATAGGTACATACTATACTAATAACCACAAGGGCCTTCATAGACTTAGCCGTGCAGTCCAACCCAGTTGTGTCCCTATGTATCATGGGCATTTGTTAGGAGAGGGTATATTTGTTAAGAAGTTTTTAGAGGTTATGTGGGGGGTTATGTTAGTTTGGGCATTACAATTTGCCTCTGTGTATCAGAGACATGGGAGAATTTCCAATTCCCATCCATTGGCCAAGGTTACAGTTAAATAGGGTTAGAAATAGGCTCTGTTTTACATGGATGGGGAGCCTGTTCCAGAACATGGGGATCCTCTGACACCAATATCTGCTTCACCAGCACGTGTTATTTATGTTGCAAACCAAAATTTAAATCCTTGGATCTAGTGGTTCTAGTGCTGTTCATTTTGTGGATGAGGAAAAGGTCCATCAGAGCTGCATCTGAGGATGCCTTTTATGCCAGGCATAACTTGCCTCCTACAGGTTATTAAGAAGCAGAGTATAGACATAGGGCTTTAACGCGATCCATATAGGATGATGTGTTTATACCCTGGATTTTCCTGGTAAGGAAACTATGTGGGCATTCCAACTGTTGCAAATCTCTGGTCAGGTACATTTCGACGGGGGCATTATGCTCAGTGTTGGATCTGGTAAGTGCAGAACTAGGTGGCACTATGACTTCCTTGGACTTGGATGCCATGCCCTTAATTATAAGTTAGGTGACATAAAATGATTTTTTTTACTGGCCACATATTGGTCAAAGGCCTAATAATGGTCTACATATGTTCCCAGATCCCTGACTACCAGGTTAACTCTTAGGGGTATCTTATTGAAAGAGCAGTTAGCCTGGGTGGCAGTTTACCCAAAAGGCACTGTAATGCATTTCTTGGTATTGAGTTGTAGTCCGTAACTTTGGCATTAGTCATTTGTCTGTGCTAGACTCTCTTATAAGATGTTTGTGTTACAAAGGAATTTATGATAGCTACCAATTTGCAGTCATCTGCGAACTTGGTCAGCCAAAGGCCCTTGACATTAGCCTTTACCTCTAGTAGTAATAGTGGACCCTGAGGTACTCAACTGATTGCAAGTCTCTTAATGGAGGTGATATCACCAACCCTGATGTTTTGGGTCCTGTCTGTGAGACAGTTGGCAATGCAGTGAACTATGTAGGGATTTTTGCCCAGTTCATTGAGTGTGTCAATTGTAACCCAGTGGGTTATTCTTTCAAATGCCTCAGCCAGGTCCAGTTAGGTGGTATGCACCATTTTACCCTCATCTATTGCCTTGATAACCACTTCAAAGAAGTCCAACAGGTTTAGTAAGGATGACCTCCCCTTGACAGAGCCAAACTTGGTTGGGTCCAGTGTGTGAAGGGTGCCTGTGTCTTTGTTGATCAGTTCCATGATAATTCATTCCAAGGCTTTGCATATTAGACTAGTTAGACTAATAGGGCTGTAGTTTCTGGGGCAGATGATGGTCCACTCTTGTGAAGTGGGATAACTGTTGCAGTCCTCCATGCTTGTGGTACAAAGCCTGTTTTGAAGTTGCAAATGAAACTTGGTTCAAGTGGTCCTGATAGATCATGTTTCAAGCTATTTTAGGCATCCCAAGATATTGTCAGGGCCCACTGGGGCTGCGTTTTTGGCTTTACAGAATCCCACCAGGACTTCCACCCTGTTAATAGTTGGGGGGAATGTTAGTAGGTATTTCATGGGGGAAGGCATGGGGGGAGTGGGGGTGAATTTGAGCTGAATTTGTCAAGTAGAACATTTGCTATGTTACTGTGCTCAGTGAAAGTGGCACAATTGACCACCAGTTCTTCTGCATACTAATATGTGCAGTTTCAGACATAACTGTAGAAGGCCTTTTGGTTGTCTTAAGCCTGTGAGGCTATCTTGGCCTCATAATTGGTCTTGTTGGACTTAGAGCTCTTAGTTTCCTGTTTAGTTTAGAGAGTTCCTTTCATTGTGGGAGTTGCTCTTCCTGATTTTAGCCATGACTCGTTTCATTTTGTTATATATCCTATTAAAATTAAGATCCCAGTGGTGATGTTTTTTGTAGTATTTGTTTCGTGCTTACCTCTAGTAAGTACAGCAATGTCTATTCAGCAACTTCTATACAGTCATGTACGTTCATAGGTTGGTACTGGGCTATCGGCCCTAGGGCCTATACAATTCTAGCCATAACAATTCCCTGGCTATTTCTTCCCACACTATTTACTTCCCTGGACCCCTGTCTAGCAGGGAGACTGCCGTGATCCCTGGGGTGAATTTCATTTCTCCCATCCAATCATCAAGGTTAATTTTGAAGAGGGACAAAGAGGTACTCTGCTTGACATGTATGGGCAGTCTATTCCAGAGTCTGGGGAGTCTGTGGGTCAGGAACCTAACCCTCCAGTATGTTTTGTTTATTGTGATGACAAGGTTTAGATCCCTGGAGTGTGTGGCTCTGAGGGATTGGGATTTCTTTGTGTACCATGTCCAACAGCTCTGGGTTTGACATGGCCTTAAGCAGAGATCGTCTCGGAGTAGACGATATGTGACAGAGTGTAGTTTTTTAAGGCGGTCAGCATAGGGCATCTGCTTTAGGCCTGTGATTGTGCAGGGTCTCTGTGAGCAAATCTACATAGGTTGCTGTGAACTTGGGGGTTGGGAGGGTCCTTGTATTTTGACAAACTTTTGCTTATATGATGTAGTTTGCTTTGGAATAGTTCCTAACTGTTAAGGAATTTGCTGTAGTTATGGAGTTGATGTTTATTTCAAAGGAGACATCTCTGTGGTCTGACCTCACCAGTGAAGATGTAACACGGGGGTGGGGGGGGGGTGCAGCACACTCCCATTATCTGTGAGTACCAGGTTCAGTGTGTTTGAACCTATGCTGGCACTGTCTGGTCAAGGGAATTTGTATTAATATAGTCCAGGAAACATGGTGTCTGCAAGTATGGGACAATGTATTTGGTTTAATGGTGAGTGTCAACAGTAGGTCTGGGCATGACCTATGGGTTTCTAGGGACATGGAAGGTGATGTATGGGAATTTGTCTGTGGTGATTTGTATTTGGATAAATTCCAGGGCGTTGTCCTTGTTAACCAATGTAGAGTTATGCTTGTTGCTAATATAAACTGAGACTCATCCAGCTTGTATCCCCTGTCTGTGCAGCTGATGGTCTAAATGTGTAGAAGGCATTGAAGCCTTGCACTGCTGGAGTACTTTATGCAGATTTAAATCATGTCTTGGTAAGAACACAAATGTTTGTATTCTCAAGAGTGAGAAGAGCTTGTAGGATGAGCAGTTTATTGTTTAAATCCTGGCATTGAGCAGTAATACCTTTAGGTTTCTTTGGGTTTTATTTGCTGTATCTATAGGTTTATCAATTTGGCATTGCCTATAAAAGGCTGTAAGGGAATGGATAAAGTTTTAGCCAATATTTGGAAGCCTAGGGAAGAAAGGTTCAGACCATCCTTTGCAAAGCAAGTGGTCTGTTAACCATGTCCTTAATATTGAATCCCCCTGAAGAGGCACCAGAATCTAAGCCAGTTATTGTTGTAAATCATCTCTTGTTTGTAGTGTGCTGTCATGCTTGGTGAAGGTGAAATGCTGCTCAGTGCAAGGCACATACCTGTCTGAGACAAATATTAAGAGAGAGAGATCAACAATGTCTCTCTTCGTAAAGTCCAGGGAAGTACATCTCAGTTTAACTTCCACATGGACTGTGATTGAATCTTATTGGCACCTGTGGTGTAGTGACCTCAGTGCATGTGTAAGTTGGCGGATCTTGGCTCCAGATAAGTTATTAACCCTCATCTTCTCCTTGTTCAAATTGGTGAGATGGATATCTGTGCATCATACAATGGAGTCCCCTTTGACATGGGTTCTGCTGGGTATAGGCATATGTGTGGTGTTTGGTATTGCTTTTGATGAGAGCCTTAGAGGTCACTGATGATGGGCCTTGCCATTTATAGGTTTAGGAGGTGTATGAGATTTGGTGATGCTTTTTCGTGCCTCATCATAGTTTGGTCTTTGTGTGTGGTGGACTGTATGTGTGATGGATGTAGTGTGTGCGTTCTTGACAACCTTGTTTGTATGCAAGATTTTTGTCAACAGTGATATTGTGTATGTGCATTTCTCACATACTGTTTGATTTTTGTAAGAATCAAATGGTTGTCTGTAAAGATGAGGCAATTGCTACATTGTCTCCGGATGCCCATATCTACCAAGCTGGCTACAGAGACACTTGGAAATTGCGTATCTCTGTTGTCTGGATCTTTATTTGGGTGGGTTACTGTAGATCATGGTCTGGGTTACACAGATGTCTCCTTGAGTGGTCTCTGGGTTATAGCACTAGACTAGGTTAGATTGTGCTAAGTTTTGATAGTAGTGCTGTTTAATGGGCAGACTAGCTGCTCTAAGCTTGTTGTCCATGCAATGACTTTGGTTTAGCCACACTAAGTTACAGATTTCAGTTATAAGGGAAGGTTTGTAGCTAAAATTTACTTTCTGGATGATTGTCTCTCTACAGGGCACTGCTAATCTCTTGATGTAATAAAATCAAGAAAGTTTGCTCATGTGTAATCCTACAACAAAACAACTTAAACTACCTTGACAAGGCAATTTCAAGTATTAGGGACCTTTAGAATGATTTAAAGGCAAATTCAACAAATAAAGCAGTAGCATTCTAAACAGTTAACTGAAATGTAAAGCAATAAAATAAATCTCTTATCTGTGAAGGATGGAGCAGGATTAACTCAGGATCCCCTCAGAGTGTGATGAGGATTCCAAGCAGATAGTCTTCTGCTAATTTTCTCAGAGCTGCTATTTGTAGTAAGGGCGGTTTACTTGAGTGCAGTACTGGATTGCTGGGTGGGTAGTTAGTATTATGGATCTATGGAAAACAATGAGTACGAAAGTGCATAAATAGGTTACACAGCACACAGTAGCAATGAAAGAGGGGAATGAGGAACTTGGAAGTCACATTATCGTAAGGGGTGGGAGCCAGAGGGCACAACATTTTAAAGAAAAAGGTGGGAGGGTTGGGAAAAATGTTCAAAATGGAGCTCTAGTCCCATGGTTAGAATTTCAGAAACGTTTACCTTAATGTCTCCCTCCCACAGTGACTTATTTCAACATATTCATAAATTATATTCTTCCAGGAGCCAACTAAGTTGGCCTTTCATCTGCAACATCTTTATTAGTCCCTTGAAACAAACAAATTATTTTTGGAGTACTGAACATCCTTTGTAACATTTTCTAGGTAAGTATTTGCCAGTGCAGTAAATATGTCACATTTGGAACCGATAAGCTTCTGTCTCCCTGATCCTCCAATAGATCGAGTCCTTATAGTAAACTGTAGGGAGTCCAGCAAGCCAGAGCAGTCCCCAAGTGCTTATACTGACATGAGAGGGTCTTCTCCACAAAAAGAGCACCTTGTAACAATTATGAATGTACTTAATAATGCTTTAAATTCTTCTCTACTGCATAAACAGTCAGTCACTATCTACCTTATTTATACCTCCAGAACACTTACTGCAAGTTGTTATAAAAGCAATCTAATTAAAATGTGAATATGTCCATACATTTAAAAAATAATGTATTCCATTGTAATACGTTTCTTTGCTTTCCTTTTAAACTTTATAATTTGCTGTATATTACATATTGTTTTACTGTGGATCTCTTCTCACTTGGACTCTGCTGACTGTCCATTTATCAGTTCAGCTGGCCTCCTTTGGTTAACAAAGGTAGTTTGGTAGATAGAGAAATAGATCGATAGACAATCAATCTGAGTTGTAGATTTCAAGTTAAATGGTATAGGAAGAATGGCCATGTCTGCATTTGCATAAACTTCTCAACAGGGAGTGGAGAGCATTTTCAGAGTGTAGAATATGCATAACATGGGGCCATCAGTTTTCTTGCTTCGGAATTTGTGTTGCCAAACTGATCGACATCAAGAACTCATCCTGATAATTCACAGCTGTGCTGTATCCTACCTGGAGCTGTCTGTGCTAATACCCACTTCCACTGCACTGACTGAGTTGAGGGTACAGTCAGGACTGCAAAGCCCAGTTTGCATGTACTATACGAAACAGAGAGGCCCAAAGATAATTATTCTGTGCCATTTCTGGAACATTGACTTACTGACTGGTAGCCTTAGAGAAGCCATCATATATGTTGACTTGGGGTGTAAGACCATTCAGATAATAGCTAGCTCCTGTTTCATAGTGAGAATCAAGTTCTTCCAGTCATTTAGGAGTAATAACAGCTGTTCCTGTAGTTAGAGACTGGTATTATAACCTGGCTTAAAACTGTCATCATTCATTGGGTAAGAACAAAATAATCCCCTGGTGAATGTCGCTACTCTTATCGCTTAAGACTGGCATCATATATTGGGTGAGCATAAAGTAATGCCTAAGAGAAATCATCTGCTCCTGCAGCCTGAGTGGCATCACCAGCTGGACAGGTTAAGTAATTCCAATGTACGGCACTGACTATATGTCCCAGCTGAGATGACAATAGGTGAGTCATCTTTTGATATTGGAGTTATGGTGGTTTTAACCAGGAACTTATTTAATTTGATATTATAGCCTGAGATAATCTGGAAGTTGACAAACGTTTCCCAGAATTTGGCAGATGTATATAGTGTCAATAAAGTAGCTAAGAGATCATTGTCGTAGTGATACATTTATTGGCTGAGGGTGAATTCACAATTAAGAATCAAGCTATAGTTATTTCCAGTATTGTCTAGGCCAAACAATTCATGACTAATACAAAACATTGAGGTCAATGGGTATTTGAGAGGTATACAACTGCATAGTACAACTAGCCCCATTAAGAATTGTTCTAGATTCATTACATTGATATTGAGTAACACTGTACCACCACTTTATGGTAGCCATTCACAGATTTTATTTTTAACATTTTTCCATGGTTCCCAGAATGTGATCCTAGTGTCCCCTAATATAGAGTGCCCTGCAGGAACCAGTTTTAACAGTTGTACCTCTATATCACAGTGGTCTAGCATGCCTCTTGATGGTAGTCTTGGTACAGTGACACACTTATTTGTTAGTAAGTAAATTGAAATTCAAAGTATGCTGCTGAATGTATAGATACACAAGTATATGTCAGCAAAAAGACTGAAGTTCGAAACTGTGATAAAGTTTACACAAGTACATGTAAGTGAATAAACTTAAATTCAGGACGGTAGTACTGTAAAGACAGATACACAAGTACATGTAAGTGAATAAACTTAAATTCAGGATGGTAGTACTGTAAAGACAGATACAGAAGTACATGTAAGTGAATAAACTTAAATTCAGGGCGGTAGTACTGTAAAGACAGATACAGAAGTACATGTAAGTGAATAAACTTAAATTCAGGACGGTAGTACTGTAAAGACAGATACATAAGTACATGTAAGTGAATAAACTTAAATTCAGGGTGGTAGTACTGTAAAGACAGATACATAAGTATATGTCAGTGAAAGAAAAACAAAATTCAAGATTGTGTTACTGAAAGTACATATACATAAGTTTATCTCCGCAGATAATCCTAAAGTGAGGATTGTACTGCCGAAAGCACAGATACACGTTTGTCAGTGAATAAACATAAATTCAGGAATGTGCTACCCAAAGTACAGACATATAAGCACGTCAGCATATAAAACTAAATTGAGGATTGTACTATTGAAAGTACAGGGACAAAGATGCATTTTAGTAAATAAACTTAGACTGGGGAGGGTAACACTGAAAGTGCAGTTACATAACTGCATATTGACGAACATAGACTGGGAGTAATATACTGAGTGTGCAGCTACATAACTGCATTATGAAACACAGACTGGGAGGGTAGTAATACTGAAAGTGCAGCTACATAACTGCATATTGACGAACATAGACTGGGGAGGGTAATACTGAAAGTGCAGCTACATAACTGCATATTGACGAACATAGACTGGGGAGGGTAATACTGAAAGTGCAGCTACATAACTGCATATTGACGAATAAACCTAAATTGAGGCTTGTGCAACTGAAAGTGGGAATACACAAGAACAGGCCAATGAATAAACCTACATTAAGGATGCTACTGAAACTACACATATGCAAGTACATGAAAGCAAATGAATCTGAATTCAAGACTGTGTTTCCACTCATGGAACTTTGTGTTAAATCAGTTATATGCACAGCGTTCGTGGGACTTAAGGAAACTGAACAGAAATTATTTTAAAGGGGCAGGGTTTCTGTAAGGCAGCGCTTGGCATCAGTCTGTTGACTTGTGTCAGAGTTTCCCAGATAGAAATATACGGTTATCCATACCTTCCTAGCACTGCACAACAGTCAGACAATCTAGTGATAGAAATATACTGTTATCCATACCTTCCTAGCACTGCACAACAGTCAGACAATCTAGTGATAGAAATATACTGTTATCCATACCTTCCTAGCACTGCACAACAGTCAGACAATCTAGTGACAGAAATATACTGTTATCCATACCTTCCTAGCACTGCACAACAGTCAGACAATCTAGTGATAGAAATATACTGTTATCCATACCTTCCTAGCACTGCACAACAGTCAGACAATCTAGTGATAGAAATATACTGTTATCCATACCTTCCTAGCACTGCACAACAGTCAGACAATCTAGTGATAGAAATATACTGTTATCCATACCTTCCTAGCACTGCACAACAGTCAGACAATCTAGTGATAGAAATATACTGTTATCCATACCTTCCTAGCACTGCACAACAGTCAGACAATCTAGTGATAGAAATATACTGTTATCCATACCTTCCTAGCACTGCACAACAGTCAGACAATCTAGTGACAGAAATATACTGTTATCCATACCTTCCTAGCACTGCACAACAGTCAGACAATCTAGTGATAGAAATATACTGTTATCCATACCTTCCTAGCACTGCACAACAGTCAGACAATCTAGTGACAGAAATATACTGTTATCCATACCTTCCTAGCACTGCACAACAGTCAGACAATCTAGTGATAGAAATATACTGTTATCCATACCTTCCTAGCACTGCACAACAGTCAGACAATCTAATGATAGAAATATACTGTTATCCATACCTTCCTAGCACTGCACAACAGGCAGACAATCTAGTGGAGCAGATACTTTTTTGAGCTGCTAATGAGCGCCTCCCTGTAGCCCTTGATTTGATTCCCTTGGTATTCATTTGCGTATTAGATTCCTCTCAGTATGTGATTTAAGAACTCCGTGCCCTTGGGCCACTACTGACATATGAGATGCATGTAATTCATGAGTTTAACCAGTTAACAAATAAATAAATGAAATTCTGCTACCACCTTCTTCAACAGTCATGCCTGAATGTTGCAAGTCTTCTCATGGGCCCATGCATCTGCTAGATAGATGTCCTCATCTCCTCTTCTCTGCTTCTTCTTTCTCTCAAATCTTTTTCAGTAAATCATCTTCTGTTTTCCCGCACATGTGACCAGACTACCATTATCTATTCTTCTTCTTGACCTTCTCTGTAGTTGGGGCTATTTGGGGTGCTGCATTGATGTTCACATTTCTTCATCTGCCCCACAATATGCATCCTAATACCTGTCTCAGGCACATTATCTCCAGCACCTTAAGCTTCCTCCACTGCCTAGATTTCTGTGCCGTGCAGATGAACTGATCTCACCATTGTTTTTTAAACATTACTACTCATCTTCTGTGATAGACTTCTGTCACACAGTAGCCCTGACACTCTGTGCCACTTCTATCATCTTTATCTGGTTTTGTAAATTGGAAAGCATCCTGATATTGATGAGAAGTTCACACATCTTTGTTAAGCTGCAGCTGTTTGGGAACATTTTTGGAGTTAATATATCCAGACCTTCAGCATTCAAAAATATGCCTTCTGTGTACTTTTGTATGATCGTAGTTAATTTCAGTATTATATTGAATTATAAGTTCTAGAACATTCTGTATATAAATATTCCCAACATATACTTCCCTTCTGGATCATATAGCAGTGGACGTAGATAAGTCTACTGAATAGCAGCAGCAATCATGATAGTTAATATAGTACTTAGGCAGCGTCTGCTTCATTTCTGGAACCTTCTGTGAAAATTGTGCACTGTTCACTAAGCCCACTAATACATTGAAATAAGCTTGTTTTTAGCTTCTTTTTTTTATTTTACAGATTATTTTATGCATGATGATTCACTAGTACATTCATGTAAGCAATACGAGCACCAAAATGCAAGTCAGCCATATGCTTGTATGCCACTGCATTTACAAGAACAAAGTTTAATGCCCCACATTAGCAATTCATAAATTAAGTAATGATGATTGTTATAGAGAGGTGTCATGAGGTAGGAAGACATTGTGCATGTGTGTTTTCCTTGTGGCAAATGTTACTCCAAAGAAGCAGAGATGGGTAAGATGTTTTCTCAAAAACAGGAGAAATGTATTGCAAAGCCTTCAATAATGGTAAAGTTAGGGTTCATCTCATAAAATAAGAAGCCAAGTAATCATATACAAGGATGTACTCCCTAACATTTTTCCTCTTTTATTGGGACACAAGTTTTCCCTTTTATCATCTAAATGCTCCCACCAGAGACTACTTAATTTTTCCATTTCTTTCACAAATTTTCTTACTAAACAATAGCAATATTTTTGACAGTATGGTATGTGGTGCAAAGCAAATGCCTAAAGGCTCTTATGACTTCTATAAAGATAGGCCATCTTATTTTAAGTAGATAAGGAGGCACTGCATCTCTTGGCAGCCATATGTGAACTGAAATCTGCTTCACTCAACTTGAGTATGTAAGGACACTAGGCTGTCAAACAACCTTTGTATGCAGTGGTTGTGTGCCAGTCACACCCCACAACATTTGTATCTGGTTGGATATTATTACAGTAATGAGTTGGACTTCTGCCTTATACATGATTCTTCAACTTGTAGGGCTCGTGCTTTTTCTTACCTCTGTACCGTTGAAATAAATTAAATAAAAATTAATTCATGTCTCCCAGATAAACATATAGAGCTGTTAAAATGACAGGACTGGGTACTTAAAATGACCCCACACATGGTACATGTGCTCTGTAATTCCTATCTTTTGAGAATGTAAAGCTAAACCAATGTTATGAGAATTTGTGCAGCATTTCCTTATATTTATCCAGTATATTATGCTTGTAATTATATACTTTATATATACACACACACATACATACATATATATGTTCATTGTTTCTATCCTGTATAATATTGCTATTTTTTTTTTTGTATTCAACCTTGGCTTGCATATTTCTGAAATAATTATTAATGTCTATATTGTTGACTTTGCTTAATTATTATATTCTTTTAGTGAATGGAGCACAATGATTATGCTCCAACATCTTTGAAAAGACAACATACCATGCTTCATTTGTTAAGATCAGGTATCATGCTAGGCAGTTGAATCTGCCAGTACTGATCAACAAATGACAGCGGCAGTTCTAAAAACAGATTTGATTCTGCCTGCTACCTGTGCCAGTAATGTGTCCACAACTTTCTGTAACATAGCTTAACATAATGTCTTAGTGTCTTTCTGACAGTTCTTGCTAAGTACTTTGTCTTTCAATGCAGGCAAAACACTTAGCTCTTTTGTTTCTGTAACTAGTAGTACATGGAGCAGATAAAGCTTCTTGCACTACAAAGAATTATGATCAGATTGCCAATCATAACCCACTGTTATGTGTTCTTCACATGAATGCTTCACTAGCAAGATTAATTTCTGGCATACATGTCTCGAACATATAATAAGCCGGCCATGACCAGTGACCTGCTCATTATCCTCTATGTTGTGAATGTGTACCTTTGGCAGTGCCTGAAAATAATCCAGTGAGATCTGTGCACTACCCCAGTCAACAAATGAATGAATAGCCTGCGCCATGGGGTAGAGGGATAAAGCCCTATTACCCAGACAACTCAGGTTCATTTAGCAGCTCGGATGTCTGAGGTGCAGGCACAGAGGGATGGGTGTGCCTCTTTCATGGGGGAAGGATGTTAATCTTAATGAGCCCTGAAGAAGGGAGTAGCTTGCAGATGATTCTATGATGGACATACTTTCAAGAGGAGGGACATAAGCGTAGGTCATAACAAAAAAAAAAAACCCTCCTCCTCATTTAAGTAATTGCTGGTGAGACTCCCAGGATGCCCTTAAGTTCCATGCTGGATGTGGCCCAAAATTTGTTTTTATTAGCCCAGAGATGATGAAAGGAGCTGATAGACCAAATGATGGATGGGGCAGTTGGGTAGAGGACCACAAAGTATGAAGCAAAAGGAAGGGAAAGAACCAAAAATGTAAAGAATGAATACATAAATAAATACATTCATTAAAATTCCTGTTAAATTGTTTTGTCTGTTTCATTATTTTAACAGCCTAAGGAAACCTAGGGTTGATTGGAATCCTTTGTAATATTACTGTGAAATCAACGTGGATCAAGATACAAAGTAACCAGCAACAGCAGCCTAACAATGCAAGAATTCATGCAGGCTCTCATAAAAACACAGCTGTGTCAGTGGGAAGACACAAGAATGCAGAGATTAAAGCATAGCAGAAGCGATCTCCAAGTCAGAATTCTTCAGGTCTATGTTTAGCCATTGAACGAAAAATCACCAAACAGCATTACATTGTAAATGCTGTTAACTGAAACCTCCTCCCCCGCTAATTATATATACCACCTCTGAGATCACACTACATTGGGGAAAGGGCAAATTTCCTTATCCCTACTGTAATGCGATCTTACTTGAACAGCTTGATGAACAGGATGTTCGAGGTATGCCGTTCAATGATTTTTTTTGTTCGATGGGCAGTCATAGACCCAAATTCTTCAGCCACACAAGTAGCTGACTTACTTAATACGACAAATGTTATCAAAATGATTTATAGCCAAAGGATTTCCTCCCTACCACATTTAAAGATCCTCTGCCTACCCATAACAAATTAAAAAAATTGGTTTCTCTCATCTCAAGCTAATGGTTCTGTATCCACTTGAAACAAAAAGAAAAAATTGAATTGAAGCTTCATTATTTTTTCACAGAAAAACAATAAAAAAGGGTACCTACGTATTATCGCAATCACATTTGGAGTGGTATGAAACACGAACGCATGGCATTGCTGACTGACTGTAGTACTCAGTGATTTAAATGACTGAGTGCAATGCTCAGTGATTTTTGAGGGTTAGTCCAGTGGGAAGGAAAGTCGATCGGTAGCGCCTGTCATTTACTGCATGTTGGGATACCATCCTTGTCATCAGAAACTGAAAGGGTATACTTTTTTCACAGCTGAAACATCCGATGTACTATTACATTGATATAACTATTGTTGTGGTGAAAAGGGGGAGCTGTTTGCTCACTTTGTATAATTATCTGAAGTGGGTTGTAAAGTCTGTATGTGGAAATATTGACACTTCTGTGTGCAAAATATACGGCAGTTGACATGTTTATGTTCTGATGGTTAAGGTTTCAGTCAGACTTCATTTCCTTCAGATAATACATGGGAACAGAAATCCTGTTCTATGCATGTTGGAAGTTTGCAAAAAAGAAATATGTTAAATCTGCCCTATTTTGGCTGTTTGTCACTGCATTGTTTCCCTGTTTGCCTACATTGTTTGTGGCAACGTTGGGCCATTCATGGCTCAGGCTTTTATCTGTCTGTCATACATTGGCAACGGAATTGTTATGTCTCCCCTGTCAGCATCTTTCTCATTACCAGAGAAATGTTGCACGCATATCGGCAAGACAGGTTTATAAGGCTTTATAAAGAAAATAAATAACATTGCAATAAATAATTCCTGAGAAAATAATGTTAATTTCAGTGATACCTGAAGGACATGTCAATATTTCAACAGTGAGTTGGTTGCCATGTGGTTGCGATAATACATAAGTACATAAAAAAGTTCTGCACGTACCTATTACTACAGATTCTATGCTTACTCACTGCAAAATAACAAATATATATTTTTTCAGTGTTTAGTTTTGGTGGAGTGATAATGTTGCACTGTGGTCTGTTAGACTTTTGGGATGGTAGTGTGGGAATAAGAGGTGGTTTGAGAATCAGCATATAATGCACAGTGGATTATATCATTTTTTCTTTTTTTTTTCGAATAGACAGTTAAAAAAAAAAAAAAAAGAAGAAAGATATTAGGATGAACTAGTAGGGGAAGTGGACTTATCATATCCATTCATTCTGTGATATTGGATACTAGACAATAATAGGCAGTTGTACTTACAGTGGCTGGAATTCCATCAAATTCTACTTCCCCAGCTTCTCATGGCAGATTCTATCCTCCATGAACCCTCCTCCTGCCCCTCCCTGTACTCTAATCCAACCATACACACCTAACCATACTCTCTGCATCTCTCAACAGCACCTACTGCAAGTCTATAAGCCTAATAAAAATATTGGCAAACTCCTTTACAGTTATTCTGTAGCTAATGCCTGGAATTAACTACCTTTAAGTGTCAGATCTATCACTAACTCTAACTCCTTTAAAACCACCCTGAAGGAAAACCTCTATAAATCTTGGTCCTGCCTATGTAAAGACCCTACTTAACATAACTTCCTTCCTTCCTACAATTTTTTTTCCTCTTCGAGCCATCTCAACATATCTCCTTCCTTACAACTTTGCCACCTATCTCCCACTTCTCTCTTGCAGCCATTCTATACTGTGCTAACTGCTTCTGCGCTTCTCGCTACTTTGTTAACAGTTTTCTGTTTGCACTTCAGCTTCCTGAATTATTGTCTGGCCACCAACGTTTTATATGGGGTTTAACCCCCTGTATATATTATATGCCTCTAAATCTTCTGCTTTTCCTATAGCTTCTACTAGCCTATAGCCTCTAATGATATTTTCTTATATTATTTTTATGTGCAAAACTCATTGTACTTTATTATGATGTATATATTGTCCATTTATTCTTTAATGTTATTTGTATGCCTTCTCTGATATCTTGGAACTTTGTACTATGTATATCTGGTCATTTGTATATTTTGCCATGTAATTTAACTCTCTTCTGGTTTCTGTATTGGAGCTTTTCTCCTCGGGTCTCTGTTGAAAAAGGACTATTGCCCAGTCAGACTAACCTGGTCAACAAATGTCAAATAAAAAAAAATAAATAGTATAAATATAAAAACAGAACTGCATACTCTATATATGACATTAATATTGACAAAAACAGAACTGCAGACTCTATATATGACATTAACATTGACATGACACCAGGACATAATTACAATTTTTGTATGTCTCTCTATAGCGGCACTTAGTATTGCACAGTAGATGTAGCACTGAGAGGCTTAAGCAGTGGTAGACTAGAGACCATTTTGTCCATTGCACGGAATGTATCTTGTATTTCAAGTTATCGCACAAAAAGTAATAAACATTCATTGAGTTATTGCCCAAGTGAGAGAACTAGTAATGAGTTATTGCACTTTAAGAAAAAGATATTTCCTTCAGCCTGTGTGGCCACTGACTAGGTGACCTGTTGACTTGCCTTGCTACTCAGGTTTATTAGTCTGATGGCCTGAGGAAAGAAGCTGTTTCTTAATCTAGTTGTTTTGCAAAGTATGCTTCTGTAGTGCTTGCCTGAAGACAAGCAGGAGAATGCAGTATTTGCAAGAGCTTTAATCCAAGATCAATAGAGGACTGTAAAAATAAGTTGATTCTAAAGACACTACTGCCTACTACTTTTTTTGAAGCCATATCTGGGGTTCCATCCCCCTAAGATCACTTCAAATGAGACTACAAAAAAGACTCCAAAGAAGTTGGGATTTTCAACTCCTTCAACAGAGCCGATACAAAACCATTTCAGGTCTGATCCAAAGCCATCCATCAAAAAGTCTTTCATGGGATCCCCTAAAACATCTTTTGATTTGAGTATATCTGATCCTAATTCACTTCCTCAGAATTGATACTCTCCTTTCTTAGACGCATTGCTCCTTCTTCCTTCCTAGAGAGAGGACTTTCCAAATCACCGTCAATTGCTTCATCTCAATCTTCGAGTCTCACTGAAGCCAACATGGATAGAATGATGAGGAAGTTTGCAGCCACAGATGGAGGTTCTCCTGGCTCTTACCTGATCAGGTCAGGAAGTCTTGGCAAGCTCAGCCCCTCCAGTATCGTCTCCTCTCCAATTTGACACTTTGTTTCAGAGTCATTGGATCAGAGTTTGCCAAGACCATCTGGATCAGATCCGAGGATAATCGTTTCCTAAGATCTGAGGTTTCCTCTGAGCACCCCAGCTCTTGGAACTGTAACATCCTGGTCAGATCCGAGGGGTTGGAGTCAACTCTGAATTTTCTGGAGCAGTCTCTGCCCCTTGGAGCCTTGGGTTTGGACAGCTTTGCTCCGATTTCTGCCTCAGGTGGATTGCCTTTGAGGCAAAAGGAGCCAATGGAAGGGGAAGCATGGCTTCTTGGCTCCATTGGTTTCCTTTTCCCTGGGATGTTCTCCCTTTGAGGTAGTGGAGAGAGTGTTCTCTGCTTTGGCAGGAAAGAAAGTCTCAATCTGTCTCAGATCTTCCTTCAGTTTCTCATGTGTCTCTGCACCTTGAGCCTTGATATTCAACTCCACAGGGACAGCCAGTCCAACCTCTCCAGGCTACCCAGCAGGGTACTACCATTTCTTCCGACACTTCCCTGGAAAATCCCTCTGAGGAAGCATCCTGGAAGGGAAAGTGCAAAAGGAGGCACTTAGATTCCCCACAGGAATCTATCACAGAAGACACCAATTTTGATGAAGGGGAGGGATCCCTAGATCACCACCCAAAGACATCTCATTTGGAGACATTCTAGAGAGCCTCAAACAGTGGGGTGGTTGGTCCTCCCAAAATCCTTCCCTGGAAGAATCAGTGTTCCTGGAGGCATTTGGATATGGCCTGTCTACCTCCTCGGTAACTGATGAGCTCATTAATTTGATCTCTCAGTGGGCATGGAAGGAACCTGATATGGTTAAACCTATCCCCAAGAGACCAGACCGAATTGTGGCACCACTGACAGTTAATCAGGAGCTAGATGGGCCAGATCCAAATGCCTCCAGGAACACAGATTCCTCCAGAGAAAGATTTCAGAAATACCAACTACCCCGTTGGAATTCTGAAGCAAGCAAGTACCCCTAGATGCCATGGTCATGGTGGCGGCCATGAAGAAGGAACTTGTGGAGCAAAGTTCCACTGTCCATCCCCGTAACAGAGAGTCTAGGACTTTGGACAGATTTGAGAAGCTTGTCTATGCTTCACCTACTTTTGCTCTTAGGTCACTGAATTGTTTGACACATTTCAGTAGGTTGCAAAGGGATTTGATAAACAAACTGTCAAATACTCTTTCAGGGATCACTACTGCCAAGACTCAAGCTTCGCAGTTGTCAACCTACAGTCCATTTTAAATTCGTCCATGAGGCTTAGCTCTCATTCAGCTGAGGGTTACCTCAAGGGCAACAGGTTCAAGCATTTCAATAAGGAGACACGCCGGTATGCAATTGTGTGATTTTGTGGAGCCCTTCAAGCCTTCTTTCATCAATGTTCTTTTTGATGGATCTTCCTTGTTTGGCCCCAAAGTGAAAGAACACTCTCTAGGTTTGAAAAAGATGGAAAGACTCTCTCTCTCTGCTGTAAGAGTATGTTTTTCAACCCCTCAAAGGACCCTCTCTTGGAACCAGTGATGGGGGGAATGGAAATGCGGTTCAAAAAAATCTCAAGATCCTTTCCAAGATCCACGTGGAGGAGACAGAGGAGGGAATGCTAATGGAAGATGCTGCCCACAAACCAAGGGTCTAGAGAGACATTCTCTGACAGACACTACCAGTGCTCCTGAATAGAAGCCCGATTGTTCCTTGCTGGAGGCAATTGGGGGGTCTTTTATCACTGCACCAGAGAACCTGGCTAGATATAACAAAAGATACTTGGGTACACAGAATTATTTCCAGAGGTTATGTAATTCCCTTTAACCTTTCATCCCCATCCTAACAAGTTTCCTAATGTTCCATCCAATCAGAGGAAAGCAGCAGCACTAAAAATGCAATCCCACCAGACCAGGGAGAATCTGGAACTTACTCAAGATTCTTTTTAGTGCCAAAGAAAACAGGGGACTGGAGACCAATTCTGGATCTCAGCAAATTGAACAAGTCAGTTCGACATTCAAAGTTTCAGGTGGCCACAGTTCAGTCCATCCTGCCATTTGTAGGCAAGGACGATTGGATGTGCTTAACTCATTCCCTCTAGTGCAACTCTTTTGAGTGTGCACCTTTAACTTCTAGTGGGTGTGGCCTGAACCTTTAAAAATGAAGTTATCACCTTACAATTCTAACAAATACTCATTGGCAGAGGTCAAATATCAATACAGTTGTGTTTGCCATCATGTATGCTTCAAGATAAAATATTCTGATACCTTGTATGTAGCATAGTTTTGGAATTATTAATGCAAGTATGTTCAAGTAATATTTGATGCCTAGATGAGCAGTAGGAGGTAACTGCAGATGCACCTAGAGGCGTCATTTGGATGTAGTGAGTTAATAGACCTTCAAGATGCATACTGTTGCATAAAAATGAACAGGCGGTCCAGAAGGTTCTGTAGTCTTCTAGTGTTCTTTATGCTTATCTTCAAACTCCCTTGATTCCCACGTTTCCACAGAAAGCTGTAAGGTTGAAGAGCAAAATCATCCTCCTTGCATCTTACTGTCCTCAACAGGTTTGGTTCCCCTTCCATTGGTCTTATCTTCTTTACCCAACTTGGATTTTGGATCTGATTCCAGACCTCCTGTCTCACCTGACAGGCATGATTCATCCCAATATCTCAAACCTCAGGCTAATAGCATGTTTTTTCCGATTATGTTAATAACCAGACAACCTATGCTCTCATCTCCTGTATGTCATATACTTTTATCTTTCCATAAAGCTTCTACTAGGAATATTTGCAAAAGTAAATGGAAAAGATTTGTTTGTTGGGTGCATCAAAAATGTATTGATCCCTTTTCAGTCTGTACACAAACTGTCATAGAGTTTTTGGCAGAAATTTTCAATATAAGAGCTAGCTCTTCTACCATTAAAGTTCAGTTAGCAGCAATCTCTAACTTTCATATAGGAGTTGACAATTCTTTCCTAGCCTCTACTAAGATATGCAAGCCTTCCTAAGAGGTACTATTTTACTTAATCCATTCCCCCTTTGAACCAGCAGGAAATGTGATGTTAAATTTCTGACATGGAAAACAATATTTCTAGTGGCTACTACCTCTGCCAGAAGAATTTCAGAACTTCAACTGTTATCCTCTAAACCTCCTTACTTGATTTCGATAAGAATAGGGTTACATTAAAAAGCAACTCTTCCTTCCTTCCTAAGGTGGTGTCACAATTCACTATCAATCAATCTATTAATTTGCCAGTTTTCTTTCCAAAATTTGAAAACAAAGTTGAATATATGTTACATTTGCTGGATGTTCATAGACAATTGGATTTCTGCTTATACAGAACAAAAGAGATTAGTGTACGAATTGATAATACTGTACTGTACCATGATTAGCTGGAAACACTGTATGCAATGAGACTGAGAAACAAAAGTCTTAATTACCCAAGCTCGTGCTGAACAGGTGCCAGTCTCTCATTTATGGACCAAGTCTTGTGCACTTTTTAGAATGAATTCTCCAAACACCATAGTTTGTTTAATAAGGTTTTATTATATGTTTACAATTTCCAAATACTGTCTTCATTAACAGTACTGATAAACAATTCATGTTGCTGCATGTCATATTTTTATTGTCCTGAACAACGTAACTGACATATTCTCTAGATGACCTGTTTTCTGTACTCAGGCTCGAGTGTTTGACATCTTCTCTGAAGTAACAGGTCAAATGACTTATTAACCTTAACTGAACTGCTATCCTGAATACAGCATATTATATTGCTTTAGTCTAGTAAATTTCCTTATTTACTTTTTTAAACTTTGGTCTCAGGTTTTGTATGTGCTTCATTAAGGAACATTTTGTAGCTGATCTTTTCCTTGAGAAAAGAACATTCTGTCTGCACACTTTATGCTTATCTTTCCTTTTTAATAAACAGTCTTCCATGCTTGGCCAGCAAAGTTGTTTTTCTTTCTGCTTAACTATCTTTTATACATAAATAAAACACAATTTATTTTACCCTTTAGCCTGTCTAATGTCTAATAACTATTTTAAAATGGAAGTCCGTAATCTAACAGTTGCCCATGAGGTCCCTGATGAAAGTCTACTGGGACATACTTCTGTAGTTACCTTACATTTATATTGCTAACTACTGTAGTCAGCTTTATTCTACCTGATTTATAATCTGAAAAAAAAAAAAATTATTTGGTAAACCTGCAATTTTAATTTTGACCATTAGGTGTCACTTGAGCATTTATACCCTGTTTGGATTGAAGTCTTTTAACTTCATGATTTGAATTGAAATTTTTTAACTTTGATATAAATAAACTTGCAATTTTAATTTTGACCGCTAGGTGTTACTTGAGCATTTATGGCCTGTTTGGATTGAAGTCTCTTAACTTTATGATTTGATTTTTCTATATTTAAACTTGTATATTATTTAACTCCCTTTTTCTGGAGGAAGAGGTCTTTGCAAAATTTATTTGTATACTGTACCATGCTTTTTCTGAAACTGGCACTCTGCAACAGAGGTTTTTTTAACGTAGGGTTAGTCAGTAGAGATATACTCTTCCTGAATTTCTTTATATAGTTTTTTAGCTGAGGATTTTAAAACTTATACTTCATAATAGGCCACATTTCCTGAAAAACGACGTAACTTAGTAGCTGATGGTTGTACTTTATTAGCTGCTTACAACCTTACTCCCGGGACTGAAATGGCTACTTTGCATTGTGCCCTTTTATCAGCATTTCCCTGCATGTCTTGGATTTTTGCCAGATTTGTCTCAACCATTGAGCCTCAGTTATACCTTTTACCTTAATTTTCTTTTACTGCATTGGATATAGATGAATCCCCTCCTTGGCAGTTTTTTCTGCCACATATGCGTGGAGACATGCGTGAGTGGGAGTTCCTTCGTTGAAGGTCGTGCGTCAGGGCTGGTAACTCGGCACGTAAAAATCAACTACCAATCATTAGCAGACCGGAGTTCCACTGTGGCGACCCCTAACCGGGAAAGCCGAAAGACACAACAACATTGTATAGTTTATCAAGCATGATGGTTATTTTCTGAAGACTAATTGAAATCTGCACTAAAACGATAACTTTATAAATTGTCTTGAAGCATAATTACCATATTGTAATATATTGTGTCTGTATATTTTTATTTAAATTTCTCTATAATGCTACTTATCTTTTTTTAACTTTTATGAATCTTTATGAGTTATAATAGTTTACTAAACACAGTTCACACAGGAAGCCTTTTCCTCTGTTGAAACTTGGTTATCCGATGCCCAGTTAATACTCAACCCAAACAAAACTAAACTACTCATCTTCCAACCCACCAAACATACTCAAAACAACTCTCACTTTAACATCACAGCAAAAGACAACACCACTATATACCTAACTGAACACACCAAATTGCTAGGAGTTGAAATAGACAATAAACTAAAATTTGACATTCACATATCCATGACCATAAAAAAGTCCACAAAAACTACGAGCGTTATACAAAACTAAGCAACTTCTCACCAAAGCAGCAAAGATTTCAATAGCAAATTCCCACCTTATCTCCACCCTACTGTATGCCTCTCCAATATATACCAACCTAAGGCATTGCAATCTAAACAAGCTAGAGACCTGCTACAACAAAATTGCCAAATTTACCACAGGGGAATCCTACCGTAGTCACCACTGTCTCTCACTTGCTGAACTGGGCTGGCTTGAACTCCCTCACCTCCTTCAATGGTATCAACTCTCACTCGCCCACAAACTAGTAAACCATCCACTAAATGTCCCATCCCTCCAGAATCTACTCCAACCCTATCGCACCACCAGACCACTAAGATCCAGTAACAAAAATCACTTGCAGATCACTAAAGCCAATAACTCTGCTGGTGAAGCACTATTCTCTTGCACCATAGCCAAATTATGGAACTCCCTCCCACTCACAATTACCTCCATACCATCATGCACCCACTTCAAAACTTTACTAAAAGCGCACCTAAAACATGCTGGCTATGCCCTTGCAACTCCCACTCTAATATCACCCACCCCATCCAACCACTACCTTTCTTTCCACTCCACTAACTACCTTGATTATAGCAAGCTCAGATGCTCATAAGCATAGTACTTATTATACAGCAGGAACTTCTTATTGTAACATTTGTTAATGTCTGTTATGTACTTCACAGATAAAGATTCTAGTTGTCTACTGATGTACTATGTTCTTCATCTGTAAATATGTTGTAAGTAATTGCTATGTTAAATTGTTAATCACTATGTAATCCAATGTAACTACTGTCTGTTTATTTTAACTGTGGAGCTTTTCTCCCCAGGCCTCCGCTGAAAATGGACCTACGTCCAGTCGGACACTCCCGGTCAACAAATGTAAATAAATAAATAAATACTAAACCTATACTTTCTGTATTTTAAGTCTATACCTTTGCATTGTCTGTTAGTGTTATTAATTTCTGACTAATGTACAATAATTATATAATGTGCACTGCAATCTGTAAACGTGCACTGTAATCTGTAAACTAAGTAACAAATTAAGCCTGCCATGTTATGCCTTGAGTACATTGAATAACTATCACTACCTATTATTTAAATAAGCCTGTAAAAAATGTCTGTCACTTTACCCTTAACTAACGACTGAATAATGTGAAGTATTTTGAGATTTAACAGAAATGTACTATAGTGAACACGTAACTGAATATGACTGTCGTATTCTGAAACTTGACTGATATTTACATTAGCATACAATGAACTTTTAAAATAGCTATGTATATTCTGGAAACTAAACTAAAAGAATATTTTTAACTAAACACAGATAAAAGCATAACTGAAACTGGTACATGTTATATCCTGAGAACCAAACCATTATTGTCCGAACATAGATATACTGAAACTAATAATATTGTACAATTGTCTGAAAACATGAGAACATTTTGACTGTTTTACCTGAACACAAATAAACTGTAATCCATCTAAACACAGATAGACTGAAAACTACTACTGCTGTACAATTATTGCCATGAACCTGAAAACATGAGAACATTGTCTGAAAACATGCATACTTGCTTTAACTTTAAACAAACATTGAAGAAATAACCAATACACATAAAAACAGTTGCCAAAATTTGCTTTACATTGTTCCAGTCACTGATAAAGTAAAGGAAGGCCTGCTTTAATGTTGAAATGTCCTGTTTATAGTTGGGCCTTTTAAACTTCTTTTTTTTTATTTCTTGTGCAAGGTTGGTTAGCCAAAGTTTTTGATTGTATTTAGTATCAGGTCCTTAAAATAACATTTGCATCTTTAACAATTATAATCTGATAGCATTGCTTATTGCCCTGACTTTATTTACATTTTTCTGCATGAAATGCAGCTTTAACAACTATAAACTGGCAGCATTGCTTGCTGTGCTGACAGCAGGCTTGTGTGGGTGCCATTGTAAGAATTGATAATACTGTACTGTACCGTAATTAGCTGGAAACACTGTATGCAATGAGACTGAGAAACAAAAGTCTTAATTACCCAAACTCGTGCTGAACAGGTGCCAGTCTCTCCTTTATGGACCAAATCTTGTGCACTTGTTTGAATGAATTCTTCAAACACTGTAGTTTATTTAATAAGGTTTTATTAGTGTTTACAATATCCGAATACTGTCTTCATTAAGAGTATTGATAAACAATTCAAGTTGCTGCACGTCATATTCTGATTGTCCTGAACAACGTAACTGACATAGTCTCTAGATGACCTGTTTTCTGTACTCAAGCTCGAGTGTTTGACATCTTCTCTGAAATAGGTCAAACCAACTTACTAACCTTAACTGAAATGCTATCCTGAACACAGCATATTGTATTGCTTTGGTCTGGTAAATTTCCTTCTTTACTTTTTTTAACCTTGGTCTCAGGCTTTGTTTGTGCTTCATTAAGGAACATTCTGTAGCTGATCTTTTCCTTGAGAAAAAAAAAACATTCTGTCTGCACACTTTATGCTTATCTGTCCTTTTTAATAAACAGTCTTCCATGCTTGGCCAGCAAGGTTATTTTTCTTTCTGCTTAACTGTCTTTTATGCATAAATAAAACACAAATTATTTTACCTTTAGCCTGTCTAATAACTACTATAAAATGGAAGTTCCTAATCTAACAATTAGGAAGTCTGATCAGTTATTTATATCCTTTGCAGCCAACAAACTAGGCACATCTGTTACTAAAGTAACATGACAAGATGAATTACTGACTGTATAGCCTTTGCCTATAATAAATTGGGCATTTCATTGCTAAAACCTTTAATACCCCACTCTACTAGATCTATGGCAACCTCATCAGTATTTTTATCTAATCATTCAATGGATAACTTATGCACAGCTGCTACTTGAGCTAATCCTCATACTTTTATCACCCATTACAAATTGGATCTGGTCTCGAGGGGAAGAGCAGCCTTTGGTTCAACTGTGCTCAAAAATATGCTTCCTTAGAGTCCACCAGGGATATAAGGTAGCTGGGTACTTTGTCCCAGTGGTTGAGGAATGAATGAAAATTGACAACATCAGATAAAGAAATTATGTACTCACCATAACGTTCCATCTGTGCTGTCCATTTTCATCCTTCAACTCCCCGACCACCAAACTCCAAGCTTTGTCATCATGGACATCTGGAAGAATAAGATGTTATAAACACACCACAATGTCTTGTATGGAGCTCCAGATGTTGGTTTCCTTGTCAGGAACATTATTCTAATATTTCTTACTTATGTTTTTTAGCAAACAAGATCTGAAGTATGTTAGGGGTTGGAGCATTATGGGTAAGGAATACCTCAAGACTTTCAGTTGGTCACGAGCTATAGTAATGGCTGAGTCAGATCCGAGGTTCAAATCCAAACTGAATGGTTGAGGAAGAATTAAAATAGACAACACCCATGGAACGTTATGGTAAGTACATAACTTCTTTTTAAGGACCTAGTAACCTGAGTTGATTATTCCTTTGATCACTATGGTGCACTGGTTGTCAGGAAATCTTTCTACTTAACACAGCTGATCAGCAAGATAATATAATCAGATCTAAAAGGTATTATGCATTGCTCAGACCATTTACAGAATGTAACACCGTCTTTGGGATGTACTTCATCAGACATAACAAACAATGACTATCACAGGCTTTAAATCCATCATCTACCAGAAGAAGCACTGTCCCTCTTTTCTGTGACTTAAAGATTCCAAGGAGGAACCCTGTGCCTTGCCCTCTGAGCAGTCATGGACCCACTTGTTCTGGATCTCTATTACTTTCAGAAATCAAACAGTCCCACAGATAACAAAACTAGGGTAATAATCTTGTTTCATCAGGTACATAAAGCGAGGTGGAGAGACAGATTTGTGAACTCATTGATTTTTTTACTAGATTATACTTGTCAGGAAAGAAGAGTTCCTGTGCATCCCATAAGCGCATACCCATCTTTACAGGACACTTCCCTCTACTCCTGAAACAAGTATATATGTCAGTGTTTTCAAAGCCTAATTTCTGAAGTCCTGGTACAGCTGTGTACATAAAACTAACGTGTCATCTACAAGCTGACATGATATGCTAAGCATGGGTCTATATTAGAACATCGAAGTTTCAGAACTTCGAATGTTCTAACATCGACCCCTAGCAACCGAAAGCTGAAAATTGCGAAGTTTCAGAAAACCGAATTCTTTCCTAGGGAAAGAATTTGGTTGTCCATTCTTGTCGCTTCACCATTTTCAGCTCTACTGTGGAAAGTTACAGGTCGGGTTCAGGTAAGTGTGCGATTGCTTGGACGTGAGGGTTAGGTGAGTTAGGGTTAGGGCGTGGGTCAGGTAAGTGTGCGAATGTGTGGATGTGAGGGTTAGGGTGGGGTAGGTGAGTTAGGGTTAGGGCACGGGTGAGGTGTGTGTGCGATAGTGACGGACCTTAGGGTTTGGGTTAAGGTTAAGTGGGTAGATAGTGGTGTATGTACAGTTTAGTGTAGATTTAGATGTAAGATTTTAGATGTATATGTGTGGATTGCTGTTTGCTTGGTGTGTTTGTGTTGTATGTGTTTTGGAACAGCAAATTTTTTCCCTAGGAAAAAATTTGCTGTCCTTAATTTTCGATGTTATCAGTTTTCGGTTACTAGGGGTCGATATTAGAACATTCGAAGTTCTGAAACTTCGATGTTCTAATATAGACCCCTAAGCATGCATAGTGAAATGGTCAGCATGTGATATACAGAACTTTGGTTATTAAGAAGCGTTTGCTGAAATTTATGAACAATGTGACATTTTCCATGTTTATGTTAAAGGTGCAAAAATGGAGTGTGATTACTGAAGGTTTATGTAAGCACAAGTGTTAGGAAAAATACCATTAAAACAATGGTTTATCTGAAGACAGTTTGTTAAATCAGTTATCACTATTAGTATATTTTCATAACTGCATTAATTTCATAAAAGATATGTGACCTGCAGGTGAAAAAAGATGCCATCTTATACAAAACATTAAGGCTGACAATGTTGCCTCTGATACTTGCCATCTGACACACATGGTGTAGATTACTGTTGTTTTTAAGTATTATGAAGCTATTCATATGCATAATTGGCATAGATTTTGCAATATCACAAAACAGGAGTATGCTGCCCCCATTTGTCATTTATCATTGGAAAGCTGTCAAACAGGTAAACAATTGTTTGACTGATATATTGGATCCATCTTGCATGCTTACACAGTTTAAAGGTGTAGCCTCCGCTCTGCACTCAACAACCATGAAAAAAAAACACAGTGACTAGTGACCAACCCCTGCAAGTTGAGTTGAGTAAGATCATAATTTTTTTTTCAGCCTTCTCTGCTTCTACTGGTAATGTTCCCCCCTTCAAGGTTAAGCAGCCTTCCATCTCCCTCAGCATATCGTGGCTCCAGGCTCCCAGATAAGCTCCTACAAGCAATAAGACCCCAGTGCCTCTCTTCTGCTCCCATCTACTGGATGCTTGAGTCTTTTTTTCTGGACCCTGCTTCCTCATATAGTTTATGTATGTGTCTGGGAACTATCTTCTGCCCAACTATACATTTATCTAGCTCATTGTATTTGTATTGTGGTGCTATAGCACATCACCTTGCCACTCCTATCCTGAATCTGACCGTCTCTTAACTGCCTTCTCAGTTTATGTAGTCTATACTGTCCTATCTACCCTCCTTTGCTTCCTTTCTGGCCTTTCCCTAACATTTTTTCTCTCTCCCCCCTCTAACAATCATTTCCCTTTTGTCCCATTTCTCCCTTTATTGGTTCCATCACTGCCTAAACTCCACTATTATTTCCTCACCCTCTAAAACAACCACTTACATTTTTTTTCTCTCTCCCATTTTTTTCTGTCGCCCACCCTAACTCCCCTATCGGCATTTGTCTGCCACATTTCGTCCACCTTTAGCCTCTTTGCTACACTGTCGTCTCCTCCATAATTCCTCTCTTTTCCTTACCTTGCTGACTGTTTTTCTTTTCTTTGAAGCAAAACTGGGAAAAGGACCTTCCAATCCCGTTCGATTCTCACTTTCTTACACCTTGTTCCACCCCCTTTTTCAGACCTAATAACCTATCTAATCCTCCCATAATGCCTTGCATCATTTAAAATACCTGCTTTGGGTTGGCACCTTCCTTTTCAGCCTTCTCTGCTACTATTGGCAACGTTCCCCCCTTCAAGGTGATGTATGAGTGGCGTTTTAAACCTTTTGAATGTTAGCTGATTATTTTTTGTTAATACCATTTTTTTGTTAGAATAGCTGCAGTCTACCTTTATATGTGGTTTCTCAATTCTGCACATATGTATTTGCAGCGTGTTTAGGGTAGATCATTTTTCTTTTTGCTCCATCTTTCACTAATTGATTTATTAGCACACTGGAAATCAGTGTATTTACCCAGGGATCTGATGTCTTCTATATGCGAGGGTAATTAGTGTTAAAGTTCCGTTGTGTTAGTGGCAGTGATATCACGGCTTTATTACATGGTGCTGTGCCACCCTAGAAGGAAAAGATCTAGTCCTAGTTACTAACTGATACTCGTCTTTAATATTTATGTTGTCGGCCTGGTTTTTCTTTTTTTGTTTAAAAAGACAAGACGATAATAGCTGCACTCATGAGCATTTGTTGTATTACAACTAGCTTCATTAACCCAATGTCTTTTCTGTTGTACTAGCTTAGTTAGCTTCATTTCATGTTGTATTTGAAGAATAACTGTCAATGAAGAACACACATTTGTACTCAACTGGCACTCCATTCATTGCCTGTTTATTTTCTGAATGGACAAATGCCCTTCTATGTTGTGTTCATATGCAAGATTTGAGTTCACTGTACTTTAGCTAAACAACAGCTCGGACACCACCTAATCTGATCGTCCCTATCTCTATTAATTTACTTCACTTAAGCACCACTTCTGGGTTTGTTGGCTTGTAAGAGAATGTATATCGTCACTCTTGTATTATTTCCTACCTACCTAAAAGTACTTGTTCTCATTTTGCAATAGTGGAGTTGTTTCTTGGGAAAAGCTGAAAGAAGAAGAGGAGTTGTTACTTAGTGTTATTATTTCTCTAATTGTAACCTATTTACTTTAATTCTCCTGACTGTACATTCACAGTACTCCAAGGTTCCATTAACTTTTTATCCCTGCCTGTCCCCAGCCACTAGGTGGCGCTGTATACATTTTCTTTATTTTGTTTTCTTATCTTTTTAATACTCGTTTAGCCTTCTCCTCAAAACTTAGACATTTGGATTATTGCTGCGGTGGTTTCCGAGCTCTGTACCTTGTATCTTTGCACCTATAATTTTTAGTTTTATGGACATCTTAGTCACAGATTGGTGTATTCAGGTCTTATATTTACTGCACACAAAATTATATAACTGATAGCGTATTTACAGATAATTAGTGTTATAGAGTTCCATTGTCGTGGAATAAAATATGATAATTGATACTGTATTTACAGATAATCAGTTTTGTCTGATATGAAACTAGCATTTTAGAATGGCTGTATTCATTTAATGATGCTTTGCTCTGTTTCCTCACACTTTGTTCTTTAGCTCTTGCTGACCTCCTCCTCTCTATTCTCTCATACCTATCCTGCTTCTCTATCTCTCGTACCTATCCCTCCTTCCAATACCTCCTATCCCTACCTATTTTCTGCCCCCCCCACTTTACTCTTATCTCTTGTACTTCTTTATTTTGCATAGGTATTGGATCTCTCTTTTGTAAAGTAACACCCAAACTACTGTATCACAAGTTTACCTTCATCTTTTTCTTTTATTAGGTTAAGCAGCCTTCCATCCCCCTCAACGTATCATGGCTCCGGGCTCCCAGATAAGCTCCTACAAGCAATAAGACCCCAGTACCTCTCTTCTTCTTCTTCCATCTACTGGATGCTTGAGTCTTTTTTTCTGAACCCTGCTTCCTCATATGGTTTATGTATGTGTCTGGGAACTATCTTTTGCCCAACTGTACATTTATCTAGCTTATTGTATTTGTATTGTGGTGCTATACTATATTACCTCGCCACTCCTATTCCACATCTGACGGTCTCTTAACTTCATTCTCAGTTTATGTAGTCTATACTGTCCTATCTATGCTCCTTTGCTTCCTTCTGGCCTTTTCCTAACATTTTTCTCTCTTCCCCCTCTAGCAATCATTTCCCTATTGTCCCATTTCTCCCTTTATTAGTTGTAGCACTACCTACACTCCACTGTTATTTCTTCACCCTCTAAAACAACCAGTTACATTTTTCTCTCACCCACCCTAACTCCCCTATCAGCATTTTTTTGCCACATTTCTTCCACCTTTAGCCTCTTTGCTACACTGTTGTCTCCTCCATAATTTCTCTCTTTTCCTTACCTTGCTGATTGTTTTTCTTTTCTTCAAAGAAGAACTGGGAAAGAGGCCTTCCTGCTCCATTTTCCCTTCCCTTCACTCGGGCTCACTCCACTCCTCTACCCTACCCCCTTTCCCACCCACCCCATGCATTCATTACCCTTATACTCTTCTAACCACTCCTCTCCCATCACTCCGCCATTCTACCCCACACTGCTTTTAACCAGTCCCCCTCTCTCTCCGCCAGTCTCACTCTTCATTGTCCCCCATTCCCTTCCTGTGCTCATAGTTCATCACTTCCTGTTCCACTTCCTCTCACCAAAAAATATCTCCCATTAGATACCAAATCCTCTTCCTACTCTCTCTTTCCTTTATCTTATTAACTCTACTCGATCCCACACAACTACACCCTTTCTCCCCACTTCCCAATTCTTACTCTTCCCTCCATTTTCCATGCAACCCATTCAACACATTCTCAGATATTAGTTTTAGCCGTTTTTGCCCTTATCCTATTCTGCATGCCAAAATACACTTTTTCTCTTCAAGCTTCACTTTCCCTTACTCACAAATGTCCCTCTTCTTTTCCCTCCACTTCCTTCTCTCTAAACTAGCTAACTTCATTCATCACTTTGTTCATATCCTTTCCATTCTCTCCTGCTCAGATGACATCCACCCCAGTCTAGGCCCCACCATCTCTTGCAACCAATCAAACTCTAACCTATCCTCTTCCTCCAAATCTCTCAACATAACTATCTCAATCTCCAAAGTATCTGTAATAAGACTTCAGAGCTGCATGCCTGGCTTTCCCAAAATAAAACAGATATCCTGGTAGCCACTGAAATATGGCTAAAATCCCCCATTCAGGACTCAGAGATCACCAAACTTTAGTATTATTAGATCTGTCGAAAGAAAAAAAAAAGAGGTGGTGTGGCCCTGATCTGTCCTAACTCCCTCAATATTACTCCATACAAAGACCAGATCCCACTATTCCATAATGCTGAGATATTGATCTCTTTTATTGAAATTAATCACTCTAAAAATGTGTATTGTTGTCCTATACATGCCTTCCAGAAACAACATCCCTACCTTAGAAAGCTTTCTATCATGGATCTCCTTCACTATAAAGAATGAAACAATTATCGTTAGGGACATGAATATTGATTGGTCCTCAATCTCCTCCAATCAGTCCCTCACTAGTATAAACCTATTCCATTTTACCCAACTCATTAATACTCCTACTAGGTACAACACCAAAACTAATGTTGGATCTATCCTAGATTGGAGTTTAGTCTAATCCATCTAAACTTTTAACATCTGGAACAATCTTTAACTCCATTCGTGGCCAATCTCCCCACATATGCTATCTGAGCATGCTCAGCTATCCCTAAAATGCACAGTAGCAAATTAGTCCAAAATCTTTCCATATTTGACCCAAACTCTTTCAAAAGTATCTTGAATAGCGTTGACTGGAATATCCTTAAGACTCTCCCCCTGGATGATGCTTTGCTGTACTGCAATAATTCCTTTCAAAATATTTTGGATAGTCTAGCCCCTTCAAGAACTAGCAGAACCAAAACTAATAATGCCCCCTGGCTAACAAAAGCTACAAAACAAATCATGACTGACTGGGACAAAATATGGAAAGCTTGGCATAAATCTAAAAATGCACCGTATTTTAATCAGTATAGACAGCTCCACATCTTAACAAAGAAACTCATCTCTAAAGACAAGCAGCATTATTTCTGGAATCAACAAAGCACCAAAAAATCGAATCCAAAAGCTTTCTGGTCTTCTATCGACAACCTTCTCAACCCCGGCACTAAACCCAGCCCCTGCCCACACCCCGATAAACCACCTGAACAAATTGCAACTCTCTTTAATTCTTACTTTATTGGCAGTATCACAAATTCTCCTCTACCTTCTCCCATCCTCTCCCCAACACCAACACCAATACTACCTCTTCACCATCACTCTCCATCTACTGACACACAAATGGCATGCATCTGTCTCCTCCACCACTTTTTTCACTTTCTCCTATCCCTATCTACCAGATAAAAAAAATGCTTCTAAAACTAAAGTCATGCTCTAAAGCTGCTGACAGTATCCCTGCCAAATTTCTCAAAATAGCAGCAGACTTAGGGACCTACGCCATCAGCATTTGATTAATATATCCATTCAGGAATCCCATGTCTGTGGTCTCTGGAAAAAAGCTATTATAGTACCTCTTCATAAAGGCAGTCCTTCATCTGGCATCTCCAACTTCCGACCCATAGCTCTTCTCTCCCCTATCTCAAAAATTCTAGAAAAGTGTGTTCAAAGCAGCATCTAGACTACCTTCTAACATATAATCTTCTCTCTCCTACACAGCATGGACATAGCACATCCACTGAATTAATCTCATTCTTAGACACTGTCAACAAAGCTTGAGACACTGGTGACATTATCTCAGCCCTATTCCTGGACGTATCTAAAGCTTTTAATACTCTCTCTCACTCTATCCTTCTCTCTCAACTCTCTAGGATTGGCGTATCCCCTCAGTCTCTCAACTGGTTCAAAAGCTATCTGTCAAACAGAGAGCATGCTGTCAAATGGCAACACTCCATTTCCCCTTGCATCCATAACCCTACAGGTGTTCCCCAATGTTCAATCTTAGGCCCACTTCTGTTTAACATTTTCATTAATAATCTCCACCAGGCTATTCAGCAAGCCTCTCTAGTATAGTATGCAGATGATTCCACAATAGTCTACTCTTCGCATAACTCAAACACCCTAAAACAAATAACACAAGCTGCCTTTTCCGCAGTTGAAACCTGGCTTCATAATAATCACCTCTCTCTTAATCCCAAGAAAACAAAACTTATGATCTTCACCCCGAAAAGAAATTCAACCATTAACTTAGTTGACTTTCAAATTCTCGGACTTAACTCTACTAAAATTGAGTTAGCTACCCACACTAAACCTTTAGGGGTAATCCTAGATGAAAATCTCAAATTCGATCATCACATTCAAAATAACATAAGCAAAACCCATAAGAAACTGGGGCTACTATATAGACACAGCAAATTCCTCTCCCTCCCTTCTAAACAAGCTCTAGCTCTTTCATACGTCCTTCCCTCATTTACTTATGGAGCTCCCCTATTAAGTAATCTGTAGTCCTCCTTAATGACGAAATTAGAAACATGCTATAATAAGATTACTAAGTTTGCTAGTAATAGTCGCCACTCCACTCACCGTTGCCTTTCTCTCAAGTAACTACAGTGGCTCGAACTCCGTCACTACCTTCTCCTCCTCCAGCTCTCAGTCGCTCATAAACTTGTATATAAACCTCAGGCCTGTACAGTACTCAGCTCTCTGTATACCCCTTCTCGTTCCCTACACTCTGAAAACCAATACATTCTCCAAGTACACAAACCCAAACTACCTGCAGGTCAATTCTTGTACTCCAGGGCAATCTCCAAAGTTTGGAATAACCTTCCTGCATCTTTAAGCCTTCAACCAAGACTTTCTACCTTCAGACATGCACTACATAGTCACTTCTCTTCCATCTGGATCTGCAACTCCTCAGGTCCCTCCACAGCCATTACCTAAACTCTATCCTCCAGTTTTTCCATGTAGACTTATTAGATTTCTTTATTAACCTTAATACATATTATGAAAGTCATTTTGTTTTGCAAGTAACTTTTTGTTTTTTTCTGTAATTTTAATCTCTGTATCCTATAATACGTCTTTGTAAAAAAAATGTTTTATCTTTTGCTCAAAGTTGCTTAGTTTGCTGGTTTTGTATTTTATATAAATTCTCTGGAGCTTTTCTCCCTGGGCCTCTACTGAAAATGAGCTTGCCTGGCCCAGTAGACCTGCCTGGTAAACAAATGTCAGTAAATACATAAATAAAGTCAGTCTTTTGTATGCTAAATCAATCACCCCTTTCAAGACCTGAACATATTTCCTGCCATCCTATAATAACTCAAATATTTTACTTGAGTAGTTGATGGAATCCATAATTTATTCATTTTATTTATTTATAAATTTATTTAAATAAATAATTGTATTTCACTATAAATAAAATAAATATTTATTTATAATAAATAAATAATTACTGTAGGCCTCCTTTATCTGGCTTCATGCTGCATATGTTACATCATTCAAAAGTGCCCTTAATAGTTCCCTCTCCATTACATCTAAGTTGAGATATGTTTACAGTCCATATGTTGTGAATTTTAAGTTGTCTCCCACTCTCAAACTCTCTAAAAAGCTCCTACTATAGCAATATAGGGAGGATTAAAGGCACTCTGTTTTCATTTACATCTTTCTCCTTGCTTTTATATTTACATGCCAGACTTAGTTTCCTTGTAAATAATTTAACTCAAACAATCAGCCATGTCACCCCACTCTTGGGGGACAAAATGAAACTGGTAATGTCCATGTGGCTGTAATTAAAGATATTATAATATTTAGTTTGGAAAAAAAACATTGTTATAAATATAGCCTCACTAACCTGGGAGGTTGCTATTGCCTCCTTATTTCCCTTCTTACTCTTGTTCTCCCTCATCCCCTCTTCCTTGTCCCCTTATGTCCCCTACATATGATGCATTGTAACAATTCTATTGCTGAAACTCCCCATAATTTTCTTTTTGTGCTAGCCTCTCTGACTTCCTTAAAGGAGGCTACTCTAAAGGGTCATCTAAGTCAACTACCACTTCACTTTCTACATTTGTTTCCTCCATATCAGCACAGCAGTCAGTATGTTTTTTATCAACTCTCTCACCTTCATGTCTACTGTCTTGCCTATAATTCCTTTCCACTCCATTTCCACTGCCACCTTTGTTGACCTTGTTATTGTTCTCTAGAACAGGATATGCTGTGTTGCTTCTGTATTCCTTCACATCTCATTCTAAGTTCTGATTTTTGTGATAAGTGGTCACACACACTGCTGATCTCCTTTAGTGTAAATGCCACAATACCATTTTTTGTATGAGCCAAACAAAAGGTAGTTTTTAATATTAACCTCCATAACTTGCAATTCACATTTCAACTGACTTATTTGTCTCGCCTTGTCCTTAATCACCTTTGTCACTGCAACAGTGATTCAACAGCAGGTTTAAGGTTGGAAAATAACAAAAAAGTATGAACACGACCTGGATACACTCCAAAAATAATTATTTATTAACAAATAAAGTAAGTGCTTTCGTACAGGATAATACCTGTACTTCTTCAGATAAGACAATACTGAATGCAAGACCTTATATGCACTCTCCCAGAATATAAATCTAATGAGCTCAATCACATGGTCAATTAAACTTTAATTACATTAAATAAAATACCTAGCTTGGAATAATATAAGAAAATCATTAAAAAATACATTGAAAAATACATTTCAAAATACCTCAGTAGTGTACATTAGAAGTATATTGGAAAAGTAATCACTAACACCTGGTAAAAATGTTAAATAACACTTATAAGACCGGAAAATGAATAAATAGTAATAAATTAGATAAGAAATAGATAAAAGATGGATAAAAATGACTGTTAAAAACATTTTTATGCACCATAAGAATGTTAAAAATTCATCTATTTGAATATAGATGTTTGTTTCTTTGTGTCTTTCGGCTTTTCCCGGTTAGGGGTCGCCACAGCGGAACTCCAGTCCGCTAATGATTGGCAGTAGATTTTTTTACGTGCTGGCTTGCCGGGCCTAATGCACAACCTTCACGAAGGAATGCCCATTCACGCATGTCGCCACACAGAAGACGCTCTAACTCTGAATCGAACGGGCATCGTCTAACTGTGAGGCGACAACGCTACCGCAGCACCACCACTGCAGTATCTATTTGTATAGATACCTTGTAAAAATGGTAACATAGATGGATGTACAAAATGAACAATTTAAACAATCTAAAATTCTGAAAAAAATACTGAAAAAAAATATACCAAGGAAAATGCAGGCCTTTATCTTATAAGGCTCCTCAGTGTATGTATGCAAGCTATGGAGCACATTTCATTAATCCCTGGGTGCCTAAATGCATCACATCTTAGCTGCTACAACAATTCAATGTGAATTGAATTGTTGCGGCAGCTAAGATGTGATGCATTTGAAATGTATGCAAATGAAATGTGCTCCATACCTTGCATACTTAAAACCGAGGAGACTTATAAGATAAAGGCCTGCATTTTCCTTAGTATATTTTTTCAGTATATTTTTCAGAATTTTAGATTGTTTAAATTGTTCATTTTACATCCAGCTATGTTACCATTTTTACAAGGTATCTGTATTCAAATAGATGAATTTTAACATCCTTATGGTGCATATAACAGTAATTTTTATCATTCTTTTATCTATTTCTTATCTAATTTATTACTATTTATTCATTTTCCAGTCTTATAAGTATAATTTAACATTTTTGCCAAGTGTTAGTGGCTACTTTTCCAATATACTTCTAATGTACACTACTGAGGTATTTTGAAATGTATTTTTCAATGTATTTTCTAATGATTTTCTTATATTATTCCAAGATAGGTCTTTTATTTAATGTAATTAATGTTTAATTGACCAAGTGATAGAGCTCATTAGATTTACATTCTGGGAGAGTGTATATAAGGTCTTGCATTCAGTATTGTCTTGTCTTGTCTGAAGAAGTACAGGTACTATCCTGTACGAAAGCGCTTACTTTATTTGTGAATAAATAATTTGTTTTGGAGTGTATCCAGGTCGTGTTAATACTTTTTTGTTATTTTCCAAGTTTGTTTTGTGTCTTCATAGTATCCAGCATGTTTAAGGTTATAAGACATTTTACTGTGGAGAGTCAGATTTTTTTTATACTAGCTTTAAACCTAAATGCCAACCTTTTATGAAGTTTTGTAGCAACTCTGGTTGATTTTGAATCGCACGTAATTTGGTGGTGTACTTAAGTGCTAAACTAACTGTGGTGGTGGTGCTGCGGTAGTGTTGTCGCCTCACAGTAAGACGTTGTCCTGTTCGATTCTCAGCTAGAGCATCTTCTGTGTGGAGACATGCGTGAATGGGCGTACCTTAGTTTAAGGTTGTGCATCAGGGCTGGCAACTCGGCATGTAAAAATCTACTGCCAATCATTAGCGGACCAGAGTTCCGCTGTGGCGACCCCTAACCGGGAAAAGCCGAAAGACACAACAACGTAAGTGCTAAACTGAAGTTAAATAAAATTTATTATTTACCCAACCTCAACTCAACTTGTGTGGCTTAATCGCTAGTCTCCGTGTTTTTTTTTCTTACTTAGAGATATAATAATTTGCTTGACCATAACAGTAATCATTTTTTGACATATAAATCTTTTTCTTATACCTGCATTATAAGACTGATCTTTGATACTAACACCATTATCTTCCAAAGAGCCATAATAATTTACATTTTTTTGTAATTCACATAATTTATCAGATATTGTAAATCTAATGAGGTGTATATTCAGCAAAGTATTTGTAGTAAAGCTCTCAGAAAGTAAGTGGGTTTTATGGCTTAGTAAACATTGGGAAGCAAAGGTTTTTATTAGCCTCCTGCTGTTCAGGATTAAACAGCATTACCCTCATGTTGGGAATAGACTTTCCCTGTGGACAGAGCAGTATGATGCACTATTTTCCTTCAGGTGGGATCTAGATAACTGGATGTGTATTCATAAATTCTCCCCTGCTTGAGTGGTCAAGCTCTCCATGAGAGGGGCCACATAATCTAGGTTGGGAACTGGCAAGACGTCATGGTCACAAGACAGTAGCCTTGAACTACCTATAATTCCTATGATAATGCTCCATATTGCTTCCTTGTGATAGTTTTATTTGCAAGCCAGCATTGGCACATTGGACTTAATACTGCCGCAAGATAATGTATTTAACTGACCCCTGATGCCACAGTTTGTGCAGATGAATGAATGCTTCACAACAATGTAAAAGGTGGCATCACATGGTATTGTGTTCCACAGTCGTGTAGCATCTGCAGGCATATACTGCATCAAATGCCATTTGTAGGTTTGTAAGACAAATATTCACGTTGTGTCTATTTAACTATTACTTCTCACTATTGTATTATAGAACATCACTTGTCAGAGTCAAGTTCATAATGCTATGCTTTGCTTCCCCATGACTAATCATTTTACATCAATAAAACCCTGTGACTAAAAAAATAATTGCAAAGCAAGAATATCACTTCCTATAATCTCATGGAAAAATGGGCCAAATAAAGTTTTCATTCGTGTAAAATAAAATTAAATATTATATTTCCCTATATTTGGCTATTAATTCTCACTGTCAGATATAACAGAAGAGTATCTTTCAAAGAATCAAGACCATAATGCTGTATGTTACTTTCCTGTAATCATAATTTTTCAAGCATGCATTTGTATGTCAGAATTAATGCAGCTTCCATATGCTACATTTTACCAACCCTTGACTGTATCAGGCAATGTAGTTAAGGCCAGGATGTGAAAAACAAAATATTACTCTTAAACTGTGTTGGATGCAACACAGTGCAGCTATAAGCTTTCTTTTATATAGATAAATGTGGAGCACAAAATCTCTCAAAACGTGTGTGTCTGTGAGATGTGGGGGAGTGTTCATGTTTGAGACAGCTTATAGTATTAACACACAGCCTAGACTTCAGTGATTACTGAACACTTCCTTATTACTACTTTTTATCAATACTGTAGTATCATGCATTGCTTCCCCTGGATAATTTTTTACTACAGTAATATATTTTTATTATAAAAATGAAATGCAAAGCAACAATATATTATCTATTATGTCCACATGCAGATGCTGTACCAGGTTCTGTTTGTCTTCATGTAAAATAAAGTGACACACATCTTCCTGTATATTTGGCTATTACACCATAATTTCAGGTATCAGAAATTGTTTTTAATAACATCAAGGCAATACTGCCACATTTTGCTTTCCTGTTATCATGTACATTACAAGCATGTATTTATGCAGCAGAATAATGCAATCTTTGTTTATCAGGTGAAGAAAGCAAAAAAGTCAGAGTATGAGAAATGAAGTAAGAGTGTGTGCCAAAGATTCACTGCAATGGAGGTATTGATATAGACAGTGTACCAATACTTCATACAAAATCATGGGGTGAAATAATAGTATTTTCAGTTGATAAAGCTTGCAACACTAGGACATAACCAGGACTTTAGCAGTTAGCTAAATTGCTTCTTTTTTCTATCCAGACCATAATACTATGGGCTTTAAAAAAAATAGCACATGGATGTATCACATGACATTTTGCTTTTGAGAAATTATATTGCTTTCACAAGCACACATTTTTGTAGTAGAATTAAAACAGCCTCTGCATGCTAAAGTTTATTGTAGTTTGTTTCCTTAGGTAATATGGGTAAATGAGTACACTATTCAACCATGCAAGGACCAGTATTATAGGACAGGCAAGGTGAATTGGTTTCATATGCTTTAACAAATCACGGCACACAACATGCATTCATTTCCTCTCGGTATTTATAAATACTTTGCGTTTATTAGTTAGGAACCTATACCTCCAGTCTTGTTTACTTGTTGGTGTACATTTAGATCTCCAGTACAAGTAATCAAAAATGTTTGACATGGTGGTCAAATACTGATAATCCAAAATAAAAAATTAAAAAATTTAAAAATAAAATCCGAGAAAAAGTGAAAACTGCAGTTTAAGAAGCTTCATTCACAACCGGAGACTAAGCGCTTTCATGTTATACAGCACTTTAAGGTTTTAATTAGGTTAGTTGATCAAGACATTTGGTTGGTTGTTAAATTATTAAGGTTATTATATATGGGTGGTGATGGTAGTCTGTATTTTTTACTCTGATGAAGGCCTACTACTGTGAAGGGTGAAACCCTTATTCTCTTGTTGTGAATAAAGCTTCTTAAACTTACGTTTTTGCTGTTTCTCAGATTTTTTTATTTTTATTTTGGATCCCCGGTGCAAGTATTTATTGACCCACTGGTTTTGAGAAGAAATAGGAGGTCAAGAATTGGATGTTTCACTACTAGAAAAGTAAGAAACAGGTCACCTTGAAGGAACTAACTGGTAGGCTACTGAATACAAAGAGAGGTGTACTTATCTATTGGGATATTTAAAGTATTTAAGGCTTTTATTTTTTTTACTATAAATCATTGGGGCCTTTTCAGTTGAAGAATATGCTTGGCTTTGTACATACCAAAGAGGGCGTTGTATTCAATGATGGGTCTGACAAGGAAGAATGTAATGTTAAGGTTACTTCTCTGGATCTTCTAGATAATTCCTTGGAATTTAACTGAGATAGAAGGATTTCCTGACTATGGTGTTAACATGATCAAATAAGAGAGAATGAATAACACATTCAGCTATTGAAAGTCCATCATCATGGAAATGTCATAATTTATTTCAGTGTTGTATTTTAATTTTGATCACAGGAGTACTGTTACATCTTTATACTTTAAAGTTATTTTGTATTTTTTTAAACTAAATTAAAATTCAGTTTGAGAACCACTGAAACATATCATGTAATTTTACTTATTTGAAAACAGTTTGTAAGGAAAGTTTGAAAATGGAAGAAGTTTTGCTTTCATTCAAGGCATTCCTCTTCATTACTATTCTTAAAATGAAGTGTACACTGAATAGCTCAATAATATTCATATATCACCTCTTTCCCTTTTTCTTTATTGGCAGCAGATCATACTGATCTATTCATTTAAATATTGGCCTGCCACATCAACCCTCTGATTAATGCATGCAAGCTAATATAAAAAAAGGTTATGCAGGAGTTTTGCAGCTAAATGTTTTGTTCCCACTCACAGAGGAATAAAAAAGGTTATTTGTCACCTTGCAGTTAAAATGCTTTGTACCTGCCTTTTGAGAAATAAGGACGTATACAGATGTACATAGAGTGTAATATCTGACTGTCATTAACATCTTATGCTTGGCTGCAATCAACAGGTGCAATATTAGAGAAAGAAAGCTTAAAAATACAGATTTTTAAATAGTCATTCGAAATTTAAAGAATATAAATGGAACCTGTCATCAAAATGATTTAACTTGTTTCTGAAAAATCAGAAATATACAACTTGATGCAACAAGCTACTGTAATGATGGATTTGCTGGTTCGGTTTTAAGTAAATTGTTAACGTATAAAAATAAAAAAGGAAGCGGAAAATGTTAAGGAGAATTAAGGAACTAAGAGATGTGTCCTTAGAATACTAGACTGACTGAAGTTCAGGATTTTCTGTTAAAAGTGTAATGAAGATGTGCACAAGAAAAAAAAGGTTAAAGTGAAATTAAAAGTAAAAAGAAATAGCAACGATTTTTTTAAATTACATATTTATGTTTATAATTAATGTGTAATTTGATAAAAAGGCACAACTGAAAAAACAAAATCAGAAAAGATATTGGTGAAGATTAGAAGAAATAAAATAAGGCTCAAGAACTTAATAATGAGAGTCAAAGATTTACAGAAAAATTCTGTTGCAAGGGAAATTAGTTAGACTTAAAATGACCCACAAGGGCAGCTAGCCTCATATGTAGGCACATAGGTGTGTTCTAGGCTACGCCCTTTGTTTCTGCCCCTGGTGTCTTATTAGTCCATTCTTTTCCCCCATGGTAAGAGTTGGGTGGGAGGAAGTGAGCCAGTTTACTAGATTGGTAGGGCAGTCTGCTTTTCATTCATTGAGCACCCCCCATCCTTTTGGAGGCTGACTGAGCTGTGCTCCCATCCTGCCTCACCATAAGGAGTGCGTCTCTGCCTCACCATAAGGAGTGTGTCTCTGCATGTTTGCTTGGCTTATTGTATGTACCCAGGCAAAGCATGATCCCAGGCCTGGGCACAACAGGTACAACACCTAGTGCTCCCACTATGTGTCACCCAAGTTACAAGCCAGAAACATCTCCTTTCTCTTTAATGCATGAGCCCACAGTGGATGCGTACTCCCATCTTGTCCAGCTAGCAGTTACTGGTGCCCTAGTTGCTAGCTGAACACAAGACATCTGCATCATGGGGTTTTATCCATCCACACCATAGAACTGGTATATATTATTTACTCTTACAGTAAGATCTGATTACTATACTAAACACAAGAAGTATATGCAGAATCCATTAAGTAATATTTTAAAACTTAAATTTTATAAGAAAATGTCAGAAGAGGAAGACTTGCTGATATTTGTTGAAAAGCAGGAGAAGGGATGGAAGAGGGGACTTTTAGCAGAAAAGGAATACCATGGCATTAATGTAAGATTAGAGATACATGACTGGACAAGTGTATCTGAGGACTGTATAGTTATACAAGCTGGTGACATGTAAAGCAGTGGATGAGCCTAAAGTAGAAATCCTAGAGGTCAAATATAATGCAATTGATTTTGGAGTTCAGCAACTGTCAAATGTATCATATACTTTGAATAATATGATGACAAAAACAACCTCCATCAAAACATAAGTTAGAACAACGTAAAAGAAATTATGACTGAGAGAGAAAAATTGCAAGTTAGTGTGCTTTACTATCAGTCGGTATAATTTAATCAGTCTCAGTCAGTAGGAGAGGACCAAAAACGAATGCCAATGACTCACCAGGGGCAGAAGATATGAGCAAAGGTTTATGATGATACCTTATAGAAAGAGGAATCACTTGTACTTTTATCATGACTGTTAGTGTATTCCAAAACTTGTCCGAAAGGCATGATGCAGTTAAAATGAAAGACATAATTTCTTATTTAATTGATAGGCAAGGTGGTTGAGATGTTAGAGTTGGCAACTAGTTTGGGCCAGATGGAACTCAACTGTTTTAACACAAAACTGAAAGGAAAACTTTTACTGTTTAAGGAAACGAGGCAAAAAGAATGTTTTAACTGCCAAAGATTAGGGCATATCATAAAGCATTTTGTGTTATTCTTGATGGTAGAGAATGAAATATTAGCTGTAAAGTTAGAAAGAATAGGAGGAGGATGAAGAAACCAAGGCATTACAATGACTGTAGACACTGGGTTGTGATGACTAGAAGAAATGATTCTAAGGATAAGAGTTTCTTTAAAAACAACCTATGTTGTAGTCAGTGAACTCGCTTTGAATGTGCTGACAGACCAGGAAAAAAAAAACACTTTTAAAAGAAGTACTTGAAAACTGCATGATTTTTGAGGCTACTTACCTTGACAGTGATATAATTTGAAAAGAATGAAGGCTGGTATTGCTAATAAAAATACAAAACACAATCATCAGCCTTTTTAGATGCTAGATCTACAATGTCTATGGTCAACCACCCTTGGAAATTCAGTGGCCATATTATTACTTTAAGAAAGCAGTAGTATTGGCAGTCACTGTTAACCTGCTTAGAGTGAAACCATTGAAATGTAACATTCCTGAAGGATTATTTTTTTTATTTATTTTAAGTCATTCATATGTTAACTGGTGAGTGAAATGGGCATCAAGAACCCTTTTCAGTCCTGGACCAGGTCACATTGTGTATGGACATTTCAGTGTACTCTGTTAACCACCACAGAAGTGAGTGAAAACTAGTACCCAATGAAAACCCATGCAGACATGGGGAGAGCATGCAGACTCCATCCATCAAGAGAGAAATTAATAGTTTCAGTCTTTGATGTTAGCTAAGTGAGCTCTTCTCAGCACCCACAATGTGCCCAGAACTGCCTCTTCTGTAATTCTTATGGGGTTACATGTATTGGTAGCAAATCTAAGCTTAGCTATATGTCTATTCTTTTTTTTATAAGACCTGTTTGATCCTACTACTACTATTGAAATTGTTTTTGCCTTTGCCTCCACTATTGAAATTGTCTGGATATCTTTCTTCCACATTTCTCTCATTTCTGGTTGCAAATCTTAGTATTTTACGACTTTGTCTTTCTGTACATAAAACATTGTAGTCACTGGGAGTAGCAATTTAATGATCTACACTACATTAGTCTGATTTTCATGGACTACTATATCCTGTTTTTTTACATCCATTTTTAAATTATTGCTAATGGGTGACCCCATGTGTTGTCATTCTTAATAATGCTTTGTGGTTCATGTTTCCAGTGCTTGCTAGCTGCTTCTATATTGTAGTGTTTGTACAATCCCAATGCAGCAGTGTTGCCACATTAATATGCCTTTCATTAAACAGCCCCTCTACTATGTGTATGTCACACAAAGCAACAATATGTGCAACTGCATTTGTCTATATTTCCCACCTTTTCAATGGACTTTGTAAACAAACATGTATGTAGTCCACTATCCTGGCTCATCATTATTAGCCCTTACAGTTACAGCACCTGCATTCTGCTATTTCTTCCACATTTTCAATGGACTTTGTAAACTGACATGTACATAGTTAATCTTTTGTTTTCAGTTCATATTCCCTTGACTATTCCTATGTCAAATCCTGGCGAACATGAGTTTGTTCCAGAAGATCTTTGTACTTGCCACTAAATTTCTGGACTTTTCCATTTTTTTTCCTTTTTGTCTGATCCTTTCCTTAATGCTCTTTTTCTTTCTGGTTTAATTTCCATAGCGTTGTCGCCTCAGAGTAAGACGCTGTCCGGTTCGATTCTCAGCTAGAGCATCTTCTGCATGGAGACATGCATGAATGGGCGTACCTTCGTTGAAGGTTGTGCATCAGGGCTGGTAACTCAGCACGTAAAAATCAACCACCAATCATTAGCGGACCGGAGTTCCGCTGTGGCGACCCCTAATTGGGAAAAGCCAAAAGACACAACAACAATAACTTTTTTTCCAAAATGATTCCATGAACTAAGCAGTGTTGTCATCTTAGATTTTTTTCTCCTCATGTTTTAAAACTTTCACTATGTTTGGATGTGATAAGGTTAGCATATATGTATGCATTCCCATGACTACAGATCTGTATACATCTAGTCTGTACTCAGGAGGTCCATACTCCTTTAGAGCGAGGCATATATAATGTTGGTATCCACTGATTTTTATATATCATAAACATGAATAGTTTTTGTGACCAATTAATTCAGTACTTTTTTAAGGTCAGTCAATCACCCCAAAGTTATAAGTTAGAAAAGAGAGAGCAATTTGATTGATAGTTTGCACTTTTTTCTAGATGTTAAACAGTTTAGTTTTCAATGTTAGTTTTAGTCTTCTGACATACTGAGCTTTATTCTCATCTGTTTAAATTTTATTGCCAATCCATCTATTTCCAAATATTTATATATTCCCTTCTGCTCAAGTTCGTTAATATCACATTCCTCCCAGGTTGATATTTTCTTGGTGCTGTAGCTTTCCTTTTTAAATGTTGCTTTTACACATTTATCAAGATCAAATGTCATTTTTATACCATCTGAAAAAGTTTTAATTGTTTGTAGTTGTGCATTCAAGTATTTATCTGATGAACTGTATAATTGTAAGTCGTTCATAAAAAGTAGATAAGATTCCCACTTTACAATGATCCCACACAGACAAACAAAAAATGCTGGTATAATTGAAAAGCTGTCTTTCAATCAGCTGCACTGAGTTTTTTCTTTTCAACAACATACATTTTTGACCAGTTATTAACTTGTATATGAATATATAAAACCTTATTTTCATATTACTCTTACTCTTTCATGATTGATCACACATCTTTAATCATTACTGATGCAGTTCTGCTCCAGTGGAAGACAGTGTTTGGCAGTGACAGAAATAAAACCGCATAGGGAAATATTGTACCCACCTCATCATTTAAAACCTAATTGCAAGGCTGTAAATAAAGCATCTGTTCTAAAGGTCAAATGACTAAACTTGTTCTCATTAAAGTAATGGAGTTTGGAAAGAGAAGGGATCTGTACTTTCTAGGGTGATAAGAAAATCTGTAAATTCATGCAGACTACAAACTGAGCTAAAATAACAACTTGGATTTGATTAATACTAATGATAGAAATATGCCATGAAAAATTTCAGCTAATAAAAGAGCAGACAAGCGAGGGTTATGATCCCCCCTCCACAAATGTGTGTAAACTGATTGCAGAGATGTTTGTTCATTTATTTGTGCTGAAGTAGCTTGATTTATCACCAATGTTCTTTATGGTAAAATGAGATGTTCACTACATTCATTAGGCAACGTAAGAGTATATGGGTTACATTTCATACAAGACAGTACACAGACTAAAACATGCTCTCTTACTGCTGTCTAAAGGATGATGTAATGGCTTTACACTGTATAAAACTAACAGAATTCATTATACCTTTGAAATACTCCCTGGCTTTTCATAAATGCAGACAGATCTATTGGCTTTCAAACTCATAGCAGGGACAATCATAAATTATAAAAGACAGTCCAAAATCATAGCACCCAACATTTGATTATACATACATCCATGCCCTTGGAAGTAGGGTGGAGGGCATGATTTACAAATGTACCTTTTTGGGAGCACAACCTATAAAATGAAAACCCTTGTAGTGCCAACAGATGCATATGGGAAATAATGTATCTTTACTGCACTGTGACATATGTGCACACTGCTATATAATACAAAAAACAGCCATGTGACCAAGACCAACTCTACTTTAACAGCCACATGACATACTAAACCGCACAACAGTACACCAATATTTTTTTATAGGTGGCAAGCCTCTTACCCCCTTAGCAATTCCACTGTCAAACTATTGTGGAGAAAAGAGAAACAGAAACAAATAAAATGGTGCACACAGTAAATGCACTGAGTGCAGTTTCCCAGTGTAACTCCCTACAACTGTGGTTACAGTTAAGAAAATGAAACGGGGACTTTTTATATAAACCCTTTCAAATATCAAGACATTTTCTTAAGGAACGTCATGAATGGCTAGGCATGGCTTCCATTGAGGTAGACCTTAATATTTTTCAGGTATAGAATACTGTAATGGTATAAAATATTGTTAATACTCTTCAATTTCTTTAGACATATCCAAACATTGCTTCATATATACATACTTATATGTATGTATATATATATATATATATATATATATATATATATATATATATATATATATATATATTTGTAAACACGTTATTCTACTGTCTAGATGCGTGTTGTATGCCTACTTCCTGAGTCATGTCTCCAAAGAACCAATTAACTATCCCACATACCTGTCCAACAAATCTACAAATAAACAGAATGACAAAAAAATCAATAAAGGGGACTAATACAAAATTAATGTTTTCCCTAGGGAAAAATCTGATCATATTCAAGAATGGGGGACATGTGAATACTAACTGAAAAAGTAGATTCTGTGGAGTCTGGCTTTTCAAATGCACTCACTCAGCTGTAGGGATAGTTTTTCCCTATTACATTTTTGCAGTTTTGTTTCATTTTGGCATTTTGTACATGCAGTCTGTTTTATTTAAACTTAACTTTACAAATGCAGTAACAAAAGTAATGGAATCGCTTATTATAGTCACAAGAATAAGTTCTGGACTTCAACATGCAAGTTCTATAACACTGTGTGCGCCTAGTCATAGTGAGATAGGCAAATATAATATTGTAGGTATAGATTTTAAAGTCAGCTAGGGTACCGTCAACATGCTTTTGTTACAAAGCCTTGCAGACCAACAGAAATCTCCCTTAGTTAAACTGTATGACACGCAGATGTCATGACAATTAGTGAGAGGTTTCTAAACAGCTCAAGTTTTCCAAGTCTGTAATTTTGCTTGTCAGGAATTTGTCTTGTAGCTAGAGTAATATTCTCCTTCTCTTGGCTGTTCTCTCTCTCTCTCGCTCTCTCTATCTCAGTCCAGCAGTCCTCTTCCTAGTCTCTGTACATTTCTAATAATACTCAGAATGTGGACAGGCATGGGCAAACCTCAGATTTCTCCCAGGTCCCTCTGCTTTTAAGGGCACCTTAGCACATCCTTTGGAACAGAATAATTGTGTCACCAATTCCACATCTGACTAATGAAGCCTAATCTTGTGAAGCTCTAATCAAATCTCAAAAGGGAAAATGCAGCCAACAACAGATGGTCTCAATTCTTTGTTTTAATATGGCCACGGTGTTATGCAAGACTTTTAAACTGACAGCCAGTTTCTAAGTATACTCTTTTTATAACCTTGATAAGTTCTTCTCTCATTGGCTCTACAATGCAGGTGATGAAAAAGTAGAAATAAGAACCTTCTAAAAATGAAGTGGAGCAGATACAGGAACCAGTGCTAAAAATCTTAATACTCTGCCAAATGCAGAGCACTTGAATGGTATAGAATAGATACAGATGATCTACATTGGGCTCAGAGTACATTAAAACTGATAAAATCTTAGAATCAATGTCTGTATGCTTCTGATAGTTAAGTAGTTGACTATTACAAAATACGTCCAGTGCAAGGGGTTTGGTAGTGTAAGGCCATTAGCTGTGTAGTATCTGCAACCATCTCCAGCAGGTGAAAGGAAACAACAGGAGACTTCTGCAAAGTATGAATGGAAATGTCTGAAACAGGAATAAAGACAACAACTGAACTCTTGCTGTTGCTGGCTTGGTCAAAGAGAGAAAGAGTAAAACAGACACATTGAAGCATCATTCTGTGAAGCACTGACATACGATGAGAGACATTGTCTAATGAGGCAATCAGACAAGATAACATAAGTACCGACATTTTTAAAGCTATAAAAAGTTCCTTATACAGCAATGAGTACAGAAAATAGTTTAAAGTCAAGCAAGGGGGAAAGGTTAAGCATTTCTACAGTTTATATAAAGGCACTTAGTTCAAAAGTAATGTCCTGAAATGAGTATTTAGCTTAAAAAAAGCAAGTTATACTATTAAATTGTAAATGAAGTTTTCTATTTATTGAACAGAACTTGCAGCTTTAAATCATTAAATAATTTGAAGACATCAATGCGAACAGACTGAGCTTCACCTTCATGACAAATGCATGGTTCTGTAGTCATATCTTTAAAAGACAATTGTAATGGAAAATAGAATAAAAAATAATGAACATTCAGAGGAAACAATAACATGAAGTATATCTTTAGAATACTGAGAATAAGGTATGTATTTAGAACAAAACTCTACATTTTTGTAATATTAGAAGCAGCATATTTCATTAATTTCATTTTCCAAGCAAAAATATACAATTTTATGATATTTATAACTCTGGATCCCAGAATAAATTCTTTTGAGTTATAAAATTAATGACATATTTCCCTTTAATCTGCTCTGGGCGTCCAGTGACGACAGTCTTCACTGCAGTAAAAAAAGAATGCTGTTTCAAAAGTTGCCCATAAATGCTTTTCCATGTTGTAAACATTAATAAGAGATAATACATTTTATTTAAAATTCTGAATTGCAAATGAATATTTCTTGAGCGGTTAAAATGGAACTCAGGGTGGCACTGATTTATAGTAGGCTGACAAGAGGGGAGAGAGAGAAAGACAGAGACAGACCGATGTTTTATTTGGATGACTGGGAACCAGCAAGCACTTCTAAAGGGTTCATGCTTACTATAAGCTCTGTTTTAATGATTTGAAGATTGTGCATAATAATAACACAAACAAACCACACAGATGATGAACAGCAAAACTGAACAATGAAAACATCTGCAGATAGGCACCACAGGAAAAGAGGATCTTCTTACTGGAAAAAGAAAATAAAAAAAGAACTTCCTTTAAGAAGATTCCATTTTCCTGTGGTGTCTATCTGTGGATGTTTTCATTGTTCAGTTGTGCATAATACTTATTCAAGATGCATTTCATGCTACAAAATAAAATACTTTATCTATTTTTGTAAAATACAAAAGAATGTAATTTTACATTAGTAACTAGTTATATTCAAAAATGAATGTTACTGCAAAATATGAATTAATGCAGGCATGTCTCTGTTAAACAGAAATTAGAGTGTTCACTTAATACTAGCAATGTAGAAAACGTTGTCAATGCTTGATTATTAACAATAAATAAACTTTTAAGTATTGGCATGTATTCAGTTTAGGAAAGAGAAATCTTGGACCAAAATTAAGTGAAAATGAAAAAAGAAAATTTTTAAACTGGAAAAGTGCCTGAAATGGCAATAACATGTAGCTGTATAAAGGAAAGGTTACCAAAACCTCTGTTACAACAGTAGTGCGTAGTGATGGGCGATAGTGTGTTGCTGTCATGTCAGACTCCATCAATAGATCTTGTCGCTAACACTCTTAAATACACAACCATGGTTTATTGGGCTTTTGCCTACTATATAATGAGAAATAATATGTATGTGGTTTGCAGGAGATGTCTTTTACCATTTTTAAAACTGAAAGGTCTTAGGTTTCATTTAGCAAGAAGAGACAATAAATGCTAAAGACCTTTGTGTTTCATTTAACAGTAAAAAATATTAATTTCTTTTATTTTTCTTGCATGATTTAGAGGTTCTGTGAAAATGCATTCTCACATGAATGACTTATTAAATGATTCAGAAAAGGGCAATATTTTAAGATCTATGGTCTAGACACTTTAAAGATCACATGCAAGTAGATGTTTTACGGCAGTGGTTACACTGACCTGTAGCAAAATATCTACCTTATACTTCTCCATCTGCCAGATTAAAAAGGAAATATTTGACATATTACGTAAGAATTGTTAGGCAATCTGGGAATAATTAATTAAGTGGGACCTTAAACTGTGCCTGTCAACTTAAAATTAAACACTTTTAAATGCATTTCTGTGAAGAACTGTAAATGTAAATTGTCATATTCTTAGTGCATGCTAATTGTTAAAGAAAACTACAGCATAATTGTAGTAGTATTACTATCGTAAATAAGTCGGGCATTATTCCCTGATGATACTATGCATCTTCTCTTTGCAGAAAAGAACAGCAGGAATGACGGCTTGAATTCCATTAATACTCGTGCACATTCCAAAGAACTACTGATTTTGAAAACAGCAGCCAAGAGGAATTTCTGCCTCCCAAAATGTCTGTATCCACTGATGTTTCAGATGTGAGCATTAAGATGTTAACATTACTAGTATTTATTGTGACTAAACACCACTCGGCTGCAAGAAAATGCCGTCATGCCAAGGAGTTCAAGTGGACCAAAAAACAATAAACTTTTATAGAGGCTTCTCACTGCCTATTCTGAACTAAAATTGAATTGAAATACTATCAGTCTTGCAGGTCAGCTTCTAAGAATAGACTTGTTAAAGAATGTTTTAGTGATGTGGTTTGTTAAAAGATGTTTTTGTGATGTGGTTTGACTGGAGTTTGTGTTGCAATTACATTTGCAGAAAGATATGTTTCAGTTCAAAAGTTTAAAGTTGCATTATAGGAATAAATCATTGTGTTAATATGATTATACCACCGTATTTTAAAACATATAACTCCGTTGTAAATATGTATTCAAATTAATATTGCATTATGAGTTGGTGAGAAAGGTTTGTGAATGTGTAGTAGTAAACTACATAACACGCAGAATGTAAAGTACTGATGTGAAACATGTTGCAACATCTCCAAAAATTACAAGGTTTATTAAAAATAACAATTACCGTTCCATTTGTGTCTTTGAAAATGATGAAGATAAAATGTATGTATACCCCAAAATTTAAATAAGTAACAATAATACCCTACATGATTAATAATGTGCATGTCAGTGGCACAAGTAGCACACTCATATTTTGTGCAGAAAGCTGTGGGTTCTATTCCTGCACCAGGTGGACTGATTGTTGACACTGCAGTGCTGAGTAAGGGGGGGGTCACATTCCTGAGTGTGTTGTCCTTCAGATGAGTAGTTAAACTGGTGTCCCATCTGCTTAAGTTGTTGACAGCTGAGCTGGGTGTAAAAGATCCCATGGCACCTATCAAAAAGAGTAGAAGGAAGTTCCCCTATGACCCAACTAAATTTGTCCTAGTAGTGTAAATACCACCTCTGGTCTCCCCTGAAAAGAGACCACTACCCTAGTGGGACCAACCTTGTTAACAAAGACTGGATAAAATAAACGAAGTAGTAAATAATAAGTAAATAATAAGTAAATAATAATAATAAGTAGGATAAGCATAGTACTCAGATAGTACATGTTTCTGGATAAATGAAGTCCTCAGATAGTGTGTGTTTCTGGATAAACAAAGTCCTCAGATAGTACATGTTTCTGAATAAGCATAGTGCTCAGTACGTTTCTGGATAAACAAAGTCCTCAAATAGTGCATGTTTCTGGGTAAACAAAGTCCTCAGGTAGTACATGTTTCTGGATAAGCATAGTGCTCAGATAGTACATGTTTCTGGATAAATGAAGTCCTCAGATAGTGTGTGTTTCTGGATAAACAAAGTCCTCAGAAAGTACGTGTTTCTGGATAAGCATAGTGCTCAGATAGTACACGTTTCTGGATAAACAAAGTCCTCAAATAGTGCATGTTTCTGGATAAACAAAGTCCTCAGGTAGTACATGTTTCTGGATAAGAGTAGTCCTCAGATAGTACATATTCTGGATAAGGGTAGTCCATAGGTAGTACATGTTTTGGATAAGCACAGTCCTTAGTGCATGTTTCTGGGTAGCATAATTTCTCAATGCAAAAAAAAGTCTTCTGAAATGGCACACTTAAACGAATATCATATTCAAGTATTCCATGTAAAATCTATAACTTAATAAAATAAAGTTGTAAATATAGCAAATCTTTTAAAATTGAAATCCCCTCACATTTCATTGCAAAAAATAAATTAATTTAGTGTTTCCCTAGTTTCACCACTTGCATAAAGCCTCTTTGTAAAGGCCTAGCATTACACTATGCTGTCTATCCTGGAAAATATTAGATTTCTTAAAATGAACTGCCTCAGAATTTTTTGTGTGTGTCTTATTGTTTTAGTATTTAGTATGCAGTTTGTTACATACTTTTGATACAAAATAGTTCCTCTACTAGAGGCTTGTAAATAGGTGCAGGAAATATAACCTGTGGTGGATAAAGAATTTTATATCCGAAGTAAGGTGCATGCAGTGCTTAAACAAATATAAAACAGTTTAACAGGCAGTTAATTTTTAAAGCCATGCTTTAAAGTTTATGAACATACAGAAAACTCAGTAGTCTTGTATAAAGGTGAGAGTGACAATTTTGGCTTGAATCCTGCAGTCCAATGAGAAATTTGGCAGTGGCTTAAAGTTACAGGAAACATGAAGGTATGCGAGTGAAAAATGAAATCTTAAGTTTGCCCTTGAAAGTAAAGCAGTAGTTTATTACCCTAATGGTGGATGATGATTGAACACCTGAACTAATTGCCCAAGGTTCAGCTCACCAAGGAATGGATTTCCTCCCCAGGAAATCACTGTCAACAAGCTGTGCTGGTAGTGATGCCATTTTGGGTGGAATTTCCCCCCGTCTTTGAGTTAGTATGACTGTGGAATTGGTATATATAAACTGAAGGGGTGTATAGGGACTTGTCTTCCTGCAAAAAACTCTTAAAAAGCGTTTTTCAGCAGTTTTTTTTTCTGAGAATGCAATTCATGGATTCCGATCCTTAACGCATTCTCTTTCATCCAGTCATAGTGGAAGTGTAGCTTATAGCTGTATAAATATCACTTTTACTGTGCTGTATTCACAAAGCAGTATGTTAGTCGCAGCTTAGTAACTGTCATAAATAAATATATGTATATATATATATATATATATATATATGTATATATATGAAAAATATGACTTGATAATAGGAAACATAACAGTTGGCATCTTAGCTGAACAGTAATTGAGGTGACAAAGGACCTAAGCTATTGTGATTCTAGGATAGCCTTTCTAACTGTCTTTTCAACATGACATGCTTTTTCTGTAAAAAGCTAATTACTAGGCACTTATTGAAAAATGGGAAGCTACGTAATTAACAGCTGTTACAGAAAGCTTTTCTGTCATATGGAGGTTTAATTGAACAGATTCTTAGCTTTCATCAGTGACTGATGCATGTGTAGCTTTTTGCTAATTCAAAGCTAAAGATGTGGATATCGAATGCAAATTGAAATTGTTGTAATGAAACTAATATTTCTGTGCGAAAGATTGTGACAGTATGTAGGTGGTCTGCCCATTTACATCTTTGTGACTAATAAAAAAAGAAAGGAAAGCAATGGCATTGTGATGATGTGAGGTATTGCCATCTATGCCAGGAGAAATAGCGCAGTGGATGTGTAACATACGCCAGCATAGCTGTCTGGAGTTTTGTAAAGAATTATATGTCATGTGTATATCAAACTGATTTGTACAGCTGTTTGTGTTGAAAATGTATTTGTAAAGTTGCTTGTGTCAGAAAATGCACCAACAGTGGGTCCTACTGGACAGAAAAAGAAGTATACCTGTATGTCAGACTATGGTAACTATTGAAATTAATACATTGTAACAGAGGATCCTGGAAGAGAAGAGGTCAATCTCAGTCCAGCTAACTTTGAAGAATAGTTTGAAATTGAATTACTTGATACAAGCCATAAAGATTGCGTCTCACATACCTCAATGCAGCCAGAGACAAAAAAAGACTGTACTAGTAAGCCTTGTGCATTGTCCTTGGGGGTCAACTAATTGCTACTCTGCAAGGGTGGAAGTGAGAAATTATTTTATGACTTTCTGAAGCTGCAACAGATCTTAGCAAAGCTCTATGTGTATGTATTATTGATGCATATGTGCTGGATTCTGGTTCATTTGCTAGGAAACGGGATAGTATGAGAACCAGTCAGATGACCAGATGTATGTGATGTCATTCTGTAATCCAGGACTAAAATGATGTTTTAATACCAGATGAGACTGAAGTCTCAGGGCAGTCTGTTTTTGGAACCTGATATAGAAGGATCTCTTACCCCCTTCATCTTGCCTTGCTTTAGTAAGTAACCAGGGAACAGTAATTCTTTAGATTGGTCTAGAAAATATAGTGAGATTAGTTAAGTACTGTTTTTCTATATCTGTGTGAATCTATTCATCTGTGTTATTTTTAATATTTCCTGCAATTGAAACTCTGGTGTTTATTTAAAAAGATTTTTAGTATTTTCATGGTCTTTTATTATTAAATGTATTTAAACTATTCACTGAGGCTGGTCTTTTAGAGAATATTTTAACCTTTGAGAGTACTTATATTTATTTGGTGACACTGTGGCCTCTCCTGAAAGCATTTGTGTTTGGCCAACATTACCATTTGTAGTAGTATTAATTTCACTCAGTGTAATTGGGTACCCTTGTAAGAGCCTTACAGTAGCTGGGTTTGGAGTGTCTGGTGGCAGTAACTACCTTATAGTCTGGGGAAAGGGGCATAACTAGTAAATCTGTGCCAGCCTTTCCCAGTTTTGTGTGTGTGTGTGTGTCAGCTACTTGGAGCAGGGGCACAGAGCACTGGTTTCACAGAGAGAATGGTGGAAGACTGGGTTGGACACTGGGCTGAAGACTCAACTCTACAGCTGTGCCAGTGAGGAGTCTTATTGTGATCCTAGAGAGAGAGCGAGGGAAAACCAGCCCCCAGACTGAGTTGTGTTCCTTGTGTGCTCTTAAGGGAGATTGTGCTTGATGCAGAGAACTGTATCTAGAAATATGTGTGTATCTATTTTTGTTTCAAGTCAGTGTTCCCCACCAATGTCAGCAGTGAGGATTCAGGCTCCTTGATTACTGGCCCAAAGGAGGGAATGTTACAGGCACTATACATAGTTTAAGGTTGCAATGTGTCAGCTGAGAAGGCTATTTATAATGCAAATTCTTGGCTAGCCACCCATACAGGTGTCCATCCAAAGATTTCTTAAAAACCTGCAATGATCTGTTTTTTTCCCCTTGTTTATAAGAGTAACTTATTCCAAAGCCTGGTCATGGATCAGGTAAGGAATTTCATCCTAAGTGCAGTTCTGCAATTATCCAATAAAATATAAAACCACTACCTGTGGAATTATATAATTATTATGTAACATTGTAATATTCAGTAGAGTTCTTAACATTCTAACATGCTTTTGATCTGGCTTTTCAGTTTGTGCTTATAAGCAGGCAATTTTGCTTTTCATCAGGTTCACACTGTAAGTTGATGTTTTCCTCTGGAATTTAGTAGACATGGGAGTTTCTGGGTTTTTCAGCCTATTTACTTATTATAAATGCAATGTTAGTACAGCTCACTTAAACAGCTTAATAAATTAACTTCATAAACTGATTGCTTTTTTATCCTTAAATCATTTTTTTAAAGAAATCATTATTTAAACCTACTAAAACATGGACATTTAAACAAAACTGACATTTTATTCAGCAGTATACTTTAAGTTGTTTCAATAACACTGCTCCACTTGCCCAGTGTAATCAGCTCTTATACCAGTGTATTGTAATATATGTTTCAACGGTTAATTGTTTAATCTTATTTAAATACTGCACTGGCATGTTCCTATATTCCTTCTTTACATTTCTGACATGGATTACCAATTTAGAAATGCATGTCTGTTTTACATGCTGTAGTGTAACATTTTTGTTACTGTAGTTTGCAAAACATAAATCTGTACCTGTTTCCTTCCAATCTGAGGATACTCAAATGTATAATTTTTCCAAAACATATGAATACAATGAACTTCTTGCATATCTTTAGAATTACGGAGAAGAGCCGTATCATTACTAACTGGCCTTTTACACTTCCATGGTTTTAATTTGAAAATATGGATAGGCACTGATTGTTCCTTACAGAGTTTTTTCAGCAGGCAAATGCATTATTACCCATTTTAATTTCTCTGAGTGTATCTGCTTTATGATTGTATCGTATTATATACAGGATGAAGCCTTTAAGGTCAAATTTGTAAATCTCAGCTTTGTTTTTCTGCCAATAAGGCTAAATGTATCTTCAGCACTATCACAAATGGATTTCTCCTCATTGACTGTGTGTTGATATTTGTCAAGAACAGATTTGTCCAAATCTTCCATTCTAATATCCAGACAAAACCAGAAAGCACATCAGCCAATTCTTGTGCATCTGGATTTGAGAAAAATGATTGTGCTGAAATGAGCTGTATTTTTGGAGTATTATTCTTCAACAACATTCACCACAACAGTGTAAATGTATACAATAGTCAACTTTTTCAACCTTTTCTGTTAAAGGTAGCAAATTCATTTTCCTGTCATTCTGTGTAGAATTAATTTTAGGTGAACATGTTTTTGCTTCCTGTTATCACTTTGTTTATTATGAGTTTAATTTTTAATGTGATAACTAATTAATTTAATTCCACCCCATATTATGAACACATTGTTAATAAACCTTTTTTTATGAAGTATATTCTGTCAGTGTGGATTAACATCATTAATATAATTGTCCACATTGATATATGTGTGTGCCTAACATGGGGCCATTGTAGCACCCATTGCTTTGCATAATAGTGGCCCTTAATGTAAACATTTTTAAAAATACAGCTTCCAGAGGTAAGTCTGTTGACATTACTGAAGTTCTCTCATTGTATGAAAATGTTGAATTCCTTGATCTATAAAGTTGAGAGACTCAAGGCCACTCTCATGAGAAATGACTGTTGACATGGCATCCATGATTATGAACAGAGATATCACAAATAAATCCATTGAGGAAATGTAGTACAGAGTAAGTACCTTTCAAATATTGAGGAATTATGATTGTAAACACACTTAATCTTGATCAAAGTATACTGGGAAATGGACTAAATTAGATGGTTCAATTAGAATTACACAACAGGAGGAATTCAGCCAGGCAGCGTACCCAAAGAATCAGACAGAAACTACTGGGTCTGAGAATGGAAGGAATCAGTCCCATTTTGTTGTCTTGCTAATATATTGATTTATGTGTGACTCAGAGTTACTTATATAAAAAGGGAAGCCCCACACCCTTTTTATTTTGGTAGGAAATGTGTCTCTCTCATACTATTTAAGTCAGTAAAGCTGATTCTGTCTCTCCCAATTTTGATTAGTCCAGCTTTTTTGACAAGTTAATACAAAATAAAAAGGTTTTGTCTCATTAATGACACACTTTCTTATTATCAGTAACACAGTTGAGATTGTTTTTATCTTTGCATGTTTTGGAGGGATATTCTTCAATGTTCCACCAAATCAAAAAAAATCATACATAGCCACAGTAATGCATTAATTCATCAATAACTTAGTCCATCATAGAGTAATATAGTTTTTGCATTTAGATTATTTATAAGTACACATAACACTGATTAACAATGTGCCTCAGTCATTTATTTTTACTAGTGTCAAGCAGATGGACAGTGATGACAAAGTCTTAAGTATGATAGAATGATACCTCAATTTGTTCTGAATTATTAAACAAATGTTCTTTCTTATAAAGTAAAATTATCAGAATGCCAGACATCATCATCTTCATGCATGTATTTTTCATATCTGTATCACAGTTTTATAAAGTAAACATAACATTATTCTCTACTGGTGAACATATGGACTTTTTGCATGCTTTACATACATGATATTTAGGAGCACTTTATGCACATCTTGTTTTTTTTTTAAAAAATAATGCAGACATTAGAAAGATCAAGATGATGGGGTATGAAAGATAAACATATTTGTAATTTTACAGCATCTGGCCGTATGTCTTTAATACAGCAACTAGATTCCTAAATAATTTAAGTAAATCACAGATGTTGACTTCATATGTTTGCTTTGCAGTTTAATTACCTAGCTACATTCAGTACAGACTAACCTACTGAAGGAACCTAGAAGGTTCTGACATGCCATTACAAGCATTGCTGCCTGCTCATTTTTCCCACAAAATCCTATTTAAATGATTGAATTTTTTTTTTCATATTTCAGCTGATGTTGTTAACCCCATAGCAAGGATTTCTTGGTGACAAGGCTTGGTAACAGACTATTTCCATTTCAAAGCTGCATCAGTGAAAACAGTGACAAAACTTGTGGGGCAACTGAAAGAGAAAGGCAGTGACAGCACTCTTTAAACAAATCCACACTTTCTTGAAATTTAAGCCCCTGTTATCACTATTTGACCTGTATTAATAATTGTTTCCTTACTTCAGGCCGCATCCATACTCCACTAAAACCGAATACAGTTATCCCTATTCCTCTGGTGTGGAATCCTAGAGATATTACTAACTGCAGAACCAACTGCCATCTTAGGGCCCTTCATAAAGATGGTAGAGAAAGTAATTCATAAACATTTATAAGAATGCTGCTCTAAGTATGGCATGACAGACTATTTACAGCATAGATTTAGATCTGGCTATAGCAAACAAACTGCCATCTACAGTATCACTGATTCAATTCTCATTAATGTGAAAAAATAACTTCTCACATGCATTAACTCACTCAAGCCTATAACCGTTTTTTGTATACTTCCAGTTCACACCCATCCTTTATGGTGTCCAGAACATTTTTGGGGTTTGGCTTCTTTAATTATATAATTTACCAGCTAATAATAGGCAGAATTAGAAAGGGTAAGGAGTTATTAATAAAATGAAACTAATATTGTTAGTCTAAGACGTCCTGCAGTAGAGAAATGAATCTTTGCTTACCACTTACTATTCATATTTTCATAACTAAGAGACCCAAATTTTATTAAGGTATATGGTATAAAACACCAATGTGGGAGACATGACAATTCACTGAAAATGCTAATTTATATGGCACTATCCTGGAAATACTGTAATTATGAAAATAATAAAATATTTCCATATGTACTTAATACAGTAAATCAAGTGAATTACAAACTGATAGATGACGTTAGGTGAAACCTTGGATGCTGTTGAATAAAACTGTCTTTCATATTTGCACTCTAAGTTGCACATCTTGACAGATGTAAAGTGTTATTTGTATTGTTAATTATACAATTAAACATATGCTTTTATGTTTCTGTAAATATCTTGTGCATTTATAGTGGAATTTCTTGTTGTTATGCGAATGCTTATGCCAGCTTAATGAAAATGTTCTAATAATATATGTCTAGGTTGCATAGTTTTCAAGATGTGAAAGTTTAGAAAAAATATAATTTGTGTTTGTGTGGATTGTAATATATTACATTATTTAAGGAGAAGACGAATGCACTGACTGTTATCACTGTAAAGAATAATTCTTACAGATAATATTGTCATTTGTATAGTTTTTAGTAGCTCTTACTACTCACAAAATATTTAAATTTGTTTATCTCATGCTTTTTTAATCGTAATTTTCTGAAAATGCTCTGGAATGCATGATGCGTGTAGGCTGCTAGAGGTCTGGTATTGCACGCTGCATAGGTAGTAATGAAATGAGCTTCTGCATTGGGCATTTGAATCTGGAGACTACAAACCTTTCGTTTGGGGACAGTCTTTGGATGCAGTTTGTGAGCTCTCTGAAGGATCACTTCACTTCCAAAATGGGAAATTCCATTGTTGGTCAGAGATCATTGAGTTCCCAAGGAATGGTTTTAGGTGGTAGAAAATTCTTTTCGGATTATGTGGGTCACCTAGTTCTTATACCACAAAACTTCAAATTACATTATAAGCCAGTGACCTTATATTCCTCATGTAGGCCAAAATTCTTACCTCCATCCCAACATTTCTACTAGATTGCTTAACTTTGCTCCTCTCACTTTCCTTCTAACAAACTATTACTTAATCCCTCCAGATTGTCTGCTGTGTTGTTTGGCACTAGGCAAAATCTACTTCATTCTTAGCCATTGAGTATAAAAAACACAGTGGCATATCTGTAACTCATAGTAAAAATACCCGGGATTATTTTGAGCCAAATCTAAAATTTAAATTGCATACCAAAAAATTACAGGGAATGTGTGTAGTTAACTGAGAAGTTGATATAAATTAGTGAGCCATTTAACTGTGGAGGCCAAGAAAACCATTTGACTAATCATATTCATAGCCAGATGTTAATTGTGTCTGAATCTTGTCACCTTACACCCTCACATTAATACACATTTATTACTAATTGCTGTTAACGTGTAAACTTTCATCTAACATTCAGAAAACATAGCACAACTGTGTCCTTCAGTTCAAAGAGTTAACTGGATAGCTAATCATGCTAAAGCTAGCCCATATCTGAATAGATGTGCATTTACATTTCTGCCATTAGAGGACTGCCCTTCTTTGTCTCAAAGGTTGTCCATCTCTCCCTTGAAGAGAAAGAATGAGCTTTAGGGTTGTTACTTCCGTAGGGAATAGGCTTCTGACTTTTAACATACAAGTTCTGGGGGAAGAAACATTCAGAAAAGTTGCTTCAACAAAATGGTATAAGAATCGAGAAAATTATGTTTACATTTAAAAGAAACTTGATGGAACATCTCAGAAAAAGAGTATAGCTGTCAGTGTTATAAAGATCATGAATGATCTGTTATTCTCTCTTATTCTTCTATTCTGTCAAACATACTGAACTGTGCTTTTTTGCATATCATTATTATGTAACTAACAATGTACTTTGTACATATAGAGCTGATTATACATTACTTATTTGTTTGTTTGAATTATTCCACTGCAACTTTTCTTTCCTTCCTTCTTTCTTTCTGGCATTTGCCTTTTTGGAGATCATAGGTGAAAAAGGTCCAAGGACCAGCTCAGTTGTTCAGTTAACAAAAAGCAAATAAAAATACTTACTGAATTTAAGTCATGAAGATATGAACATAAAAATACTGACAGAATGCATTTTCTCTATCAAGTCCACCAGAGTCTTGCAACTAGTTTCAGCGAACATTCACTTAGTTTTGTTTTTTATAATTACTAGACTGCTGTATATGTGTGCATCATTTTATAAATCAGTACCTTATGTTTTCACTGTTATGAAGAAAATCCACTTGTTGCAAACTTCGTTAGAAATAATTACTAATGCATGAACAAGCGAATCTGCTTACAACTACTATATGGATGCAGAGCAGGGGGGTCCAATTTTCTGTGGTCACTTTAAATGTAACACCTAGGCAAGTGCAGTTTTTGTTTGATTATTTTACTGTTCTTTACTTATATAAAGTGTACACACCCCTGTTAAAATTCCAGTTTTTTGTGATATAAAAAATTAGACCACAATAAATCATTTCAAAACTTTTCCCACTTTTAATGTGACCTATAAGCTGTACAATTCAATTGAAAAAAAAACAAATCTGTAAAGGGAAAAAATATAGGAGGAAGCTTCTCTGTTCACCAGTGAGAGTGGGGAGCTTTGAGCAGCCTATCTGTCCCTGCAGGAGTGGTCTCAGCCCTGAAACTAGTAGCTTATTGGCTGTTTTGGGTCAATTCCTATCTCTTTCAGTTTCCCTGCTTTAAAACCCGCATTTGCGCGGTTTTGCACGATTTTGCGCATAGCACAACATCGGGCAGCTCCGCTTAAATGGGTTTAAACTATTCATGGCTCCACAAAGTCTGCTCTTCACTTTTTCCCTTAGAACTGTTTAAATCTCAAAGTAAGCACTCTATTTTCATTCTAAAGCACTGCAGTTGCTCGTATAAGTAATCTTATAAGAAAGCACTAATAAACTAAATCACTACACCCTCTTATACTCCCTTTAAGTACTTGGCTCCCTATTGGTCCTTTTTGATCAGTCAAAAAGTAGTTCCTTATACTATTCTGGCATGTCCAAATGTCAGTTTCGGGTTTACTCTCCAGACCAGCTGGTGAATCTGGGAATCTTGAGGCAATGTTACAACTGCCTTATGTACACAGACCACCCTCTCCTCCTCCCAACAAGCTCAAATATATGTGAGAGATGCAACTATATAGCCAAACTGGAGGCTGAGCTCTCTCAACCCAGTACTGGTGCAGTCAGGAGGAGAAGGTAACCACACACACCACAAATCCAGTCTCACATAGACCTATCGCAACAGCAAACCAAACACATAAACACACACAAACATACTCGGAGGCTCTAAATAAAAATCTGCCCAAGCAGTAGAGACCTCCAAAGCAGACATCCAAGCAACCGCTACCCCACAACAATACCCACGTATCACATAGTTCACAGTCAGTGTGCCACACAGTCACAGCCCTTAAGGCTAAACAACACACCTAATATATTTGTAATAGGTGACTCTATTGTCAGACACATTGATGTCCCACTCACCAGGCTGAACAAGGAGAAGGTCACTGTAAGCTGTCTGTTGGGTGCCAGGATCCGCCACATAACAGAAGCACTCAGGTCACTCCAAAGCAAGTACAAATATGACTCCGTCATTGTCCATGCTGGTGTGAATGACCTGAGACGTACCTCCCTGGACTACATGAAAAGAGACATAGAGGAGCTCTCTGATCATGTAGCCCAGGCCGGTATGACCCTGACCTTGATTAGCATCTTACCCTCACCAAGAATGATGCCACAGTATAAAGACAAAATGATCAATTTTAACAATTGGCTAAAGTATTGGTGTCATTCAAAGGGGGATCCAGTGTTTGTCAGCCTGGGATGACATGCTCGACAAGCCACGTTGCTTTGCTAGGGGCTTGCACCTGTCACCCCTGGACTTCCGAATACTGGCTAAGGCTCTTGCCACCCCCATAGTGCCTTTTTTAGGCAAGGCTCAAAAGACAAACCCACCTCCATAGACAACACAAGGAAAAAGAAACTAAGGGTAATGCTGTGCAATGCCAGAAGTCTAAACCTCAAGATGCACGCACTTGAGGCTCTCCTCAGTATGGAGAATATCGATATCTGTGCAGTAACAGAAACCTGGTTCAAGGCTCCCGAGAGCACCCCAGCACTACCAGGTTATACCTCATACCATGCTTTTTCGCCCCAAAACTCGGATCGAACCACAAAAGGAGGGGGAGTATCCATATTCATCAAAGATACCCACATCGCCAGGTTAGTGGCACTGCACGAAGCATCGGAGACCATCCATGTGCAACTAACAGTGGGCAAAACTGCCTTTTAGTTTGTAGCCTGCTACAGATCACCCTCCCAAACTCAGGAACCCCACTCGGCTTTCCTGAGAACACTGGCAAATATGAAGGTTTCTCCAAACACCATTATATTGGGTGACTTCAACTACCCAAACATAGACTGGGAGCACTACTCAAGCCCCAACACCCTCGCCCAACGGTTCCTGAATTTATAAACTCAAATGCTATGGAACAACTGGTCACCAATCCCATAAGAGGGGAAAACATATTGGACCTGATCATCACCAACATGGGGACTCTATGTTCCATACCAGAGGTGTACCCCTCATTGGTAAGATCTGACCATAAATTAATCTCACTGGACATCCATATCCCATCCCCACCCCCAGCCAAGGAAACCACGGTGAAGAACTTCCCAAAAGCAAACTTCACACTTCTTGAAACCGAGGTGGAATCCTTCAAAGCCCCCGGGCCAGTGGAAAATACGGCCCCAAACCGCAGAATCCTTTACAAACGCATTCTGTGGACACCTACAGGAATGCATGGATCGTGCTATCCCAAATAAAACCAAGACTCACTCCTCCAAAGGCAGGAGACCTGTCTGGTGGACCCCAGCCATAAATAAGCTATACAACAGAAGGAGGAAGCTACTACATGATAGAGCAAAATCCCAAAAAGGGACGGCATCTCTGATCAGTACTAGCAAGAAACTACGATCCCTCATAAAATCATCTAAGGCCAGCTTCGAAAGAAAAATTACACAAGACGCTAAAGATAATCACAAGGCCTTCGTTAGTTATGTCAGGAACCTGGGTGGCAACTCCCAGATATGCTCTGAGTTAGTGCAAAATGACAAAAAATACACTGAACCCACAGACATTGCCAACATCCTGGCAGACAGGTTCAGTGCAAACTTCTCCCCCCTTCCCCCACAAAAGAGCAAATGTCTATCCCAACAGAGTGTAGCCTCCCTGACATCACAGATGCACAGGTGAGAGCTGCCCTCTCCAAAGCAAAAAACACAGCATCAATGGGACTGGACGGTGTCCCGGGCTGCGTCTTACAGGAGCTCCAAAAAGAACTGAACCCTCACATACAGTCACTGTTCAATCTCAGCCTTACTACAGGATATGTACCCAAAGAATGGCGTACAGCAACAGTAGTCCCACTCCACAAAGGTGGTGCCACAACGGACCCCGGAAACTATCGCCCTATAAGCCTGACTAGCCTGGTCTGCAAAGTTATGGCGCGTATCATCATGGAACTCATAAACAAAGACATTGGGAACCTCCAAACACTGGATCCTACCCAATTCGGCTTTGTTAAGGGCAGATCTTGCCTCTTGAACCTGGTTGACTTCTTTGAAACAGTCACCAAGGCCATAGATGAAGGGAAGGTAGTCCACACAGCCTACCTGGACCTCACAAAAGCCTTCGACACAATACCCCACTCTGGCATCATAAATAAGCTCACCAGCTTAAATATCAACCCCTATGTCACAAGATGGGTTGCAAACTGGCTCAGGGATAGAACCCACATGGTCAGAATTGCAGGTGCCATGTCAGACTCTAAACCAGTTACAAGTGGCATCCCACAAGGCTCAGTTCTGGGACCTCTCTTGTTCGGTATATATTTCTCTGAGGTACAGGCTAACATGGGAGGACTATGGCTGACCAAATTCGCAGATGACTGCAAACTGGGTGCCATAATTGACTCGCGGACTGACACAAGCATCCTCCAAAACGGTCTCACAGAGACGGATAACTGGTGCCAGAGCCATGGCCTAAAGCTAAATGCCAAAAAGTGCATAGTCATCCCCTTTGGGAAAAACAAAGTGCCCACAAATTACCACATAGGTGGTAATCCATTAAGTACGGAAGAAGTAATTAGGGATTTGGGGACCCAAGTAGATAGCAAGTTCTCCTTTTGACAATCATATTGCCAAAGTGGTTAGAAAGACCTTCTATATAGCCCACCTTATCACGAAAGGGTTCACATCTAGATCAAGAGAGGTCATTGTGCCCTTCTACTCATCACTCATCAGGCCCATAATTGAATACAATGCCCCATTTGGGATGTACCTTACCTGACACCTGCAGCAACTGGAAAGACCCCCAAAAGTACCTCACCAAGAGGATCAAGGGACTCAAACAGATGCCCTAAGCAATTAGGCTAAAGAAACTCAAGCTCTACTCAGTTGCTTACCGCCTACTCAGAGGCGATCTGTGCCTGACGTATAAAGCCATGTCCAAACCAGAATTAATGGACATGCTCTACCTCAGGAAATCCAAATCCCTTAGAGCTACACACTCCAGGGACTTAAACCTCAGCACAGAAATAAATAGGACATGCTGGAGGGACAGATTCATATCCCAGAGGCTCCCCTCCCTCTGGAACAAAATCCCAATCCTTGTTAGGCAGAGCCCCTCAATGACCCTCTTCAAGAGAAATCTTGACGAGTGGATGGAAGATCGTAGGTTTACCCCTGGGATCTCTTCTGTGCCCCTACTAGACAGAGGCACAGTAAACTAACCTTAAAAGGGCTATCTTCTGTGACCTACTATACAGAGGCACAGTCAGCTAATCTAAAAGGGTGTCAAAAGCCAAACACACTCTGGCTAGACTTATAAATGCCCTAGGGCAGATAGCCTAGTATCAACCTATGAACCTATAAAAAAATAAAAAATGTACAATACGCTGGTTGCATAAGTGTGCACACTCTTAAACTAATACTGTGTTGAAACACCTTATGTTGATAGCAGCTGCCTACATAAAATTGCAAATTTCAGCTTAGCGAATGTTTTCTGTCATGCTTTTTGAAGATCACATGGACATCAGACATTGTGAGATATACAAGATGTTCCTTAAAACTTTTGAAGGCCAATTACATTGTGTGGGAAAATCTGACATTCAAATGGGAAATAAAAAAGCAGGGGGGGGGTGCTGCTAGAACTGTGGTATCTCTGTGGGGGGAAAAAATCATTAACATGAAGACCTGGTCCTCTGCTCATTGTCCGTGGAAATTAAGTTTTCATAGCTCCTTTATTTAGACAGGGCTGAATTGTTATCAGACTTTTTTTTGTAGGGAGGCCACCTGATGATACTTGGTTGTGAATGACTCAAACTGAGGAACACTGCTGACATCTAGAAACATTTGTAAAGCTTCACAACACTATTGTACGTCTGCAATTTCTGTCTGTCACAAAACTTTTCAGAAGATGCTTGTCATCAAACTCTTTATACTGTTTAGGAAGTTGGAAAGACTCTTGGGAAGTTTTTGGCTTTGCTGGCATGCTTTCAGCATTTCATACATTACATTTGGAAATAGGATCAAAGCTTTGGGGCTAAATATAGTGGAAGAAATACACAATATTGTCTGCATTTTTTGTTGCCTTTGCTTGACAGTTATGATGAATTGCAGATGGCTTTCATTTGACAAAGACTTCAAATTATACAGAGTTTAACAGTAACTATGGATTTTTATAACTTTGCTGGAAATCCAAAGTGCTACATGTAGTAAGCAGACATATAAAAATAAATACAATGAAAATGATAAAAAGCTATGATACCATCAAACTAACTTGTTCTAGGAATTTAGCAGTACATTTTGTTTACCGCTGGACCTTGCAGCCTCTGCACTCTCTGCAATAATGATTTTTACATACAGCACCATACGCGATTTGTGTTCTACTGTCCTGTGAAACTTTCATTAATCATGTAACTATACCACACTACACTCTTCTGCATGGTTTCCTGTCATTTTTATAACATTAAACAAATTCATGGTAAAGGGTTGGCATAATGGTTATAGTCTTTACCTCATGGATACAAGGTATAGGGTTTGATTCTGACATCTAGTTATTGGCTTAGGCTTGTAATAGACTGCAGACCAATAGTCTAGTATTTGCCTAAGAACCTAAGTGTTCTGGTTAGCTTTGTAGGCTTTTGTTCTAGAAATGACTGCACAGCTAATTGTTGTGGCCAAAGCTTTTGACTGCCAGTCATTACTTTTACCTAGATTGCTTTGAAGTTTTCAATGAGTCTATACAAGTGTCTTAAGTTATATTTAGTTGTTCAGGGTCACTTTACAAGTGGCACACCTGAACACAAACTTCACAACATTTCCATATATTTGGCACATGTATACATTTGTTAAAGTCAGCATTATTTACAAGATATTTGCACTTCAACCCCTTGTGTGCATTTCCATATCTGACCTCTGTGCTGGGCATCTCACCATTTTACAGGAAGAAAGACCGTATGCAGTACCCATCCAGACTTCAGGAATGAAGACTCAAGGATCCCATTGAAGTTGTCTCAGCATCTGAAGGGAAAAAAAAAAAAAGAACAGAGTCTTTGTAATTTCTGGAAACTTCTGTCATGAAAAATACCTTCTACCAGATATAAATCCTGCCTATTTAGCTACAGGTGTTGAATGTGTGACGCTGAATTTATAAACAAATATTAGATTTTGATATCTAACTTTAATAAAGTGATTTGCTGGTTTACTGTCGTGATTTGATTTTTCTGGAGGTTTCATCGGGTTGTTAAAGGCTTCCATTTACTTCTTGTGGAATACATTCTTTTCTAGTTTAAGCTGGAACGAGAGCTCTTGAGAAACATTTGTAGCAAATGAAAATGGGAAGTCCACCTGTTCTTGACATGTTCCCGTATTATAATTGTTCTGAGTGAATCTCACAGTTAAGTGTATTTTTCAGTTGCCTTTTTCAGGAATTGGCAGGAATATATTTTTCACAGTTCATTGGCAGACTTTGCATTAATTGTGGGAAAGATCTGAATATGTTTTTGAAGTTTTGTGGAAAAATACCTTGAACAGGTAAATGAGTGAGCTAGCTCTGAATTTTGTCATACGTGCTCATTACAGAATGATAGTAAATTCAAGGCAACTGATTCTTACAACTGTTTACACCTTGCCAATAACTACAAGTAGACCGGACCCCTTATCTCAAGGAAGTCAAGGCTAGTCAAGCCTGCGGAAAATTTGTGAGTAAAGGTGTTGGTTTTAAATAGTTTTACATTAGACAGTCCAGAAACTTTAGAGCTTTTTTTTATGAAAGTGACAATTATATTTTCCCATCAAAAATAGGCCAAAAATAATTTTTAGTTCCTAAAGAGATTTTTTTGCTGTTTTGTATGCTAAAATCTAATCAGAAAAACATGAATATTGAATAAGATTCAAAGACAGGCATACACATTCTGAAGGTGCCTTCTCTGGGGTAACAATATATAACTCAATTCAACAACAGCTGCAGGCACAATTGTGTTTGTGTCAGAAAAGGCTCACAGTTGTATAACTGAAATGAATTAATGTAGTTGTGCAACATAAAGTGTAGTGTAGTACAGTGTGATGGTACCCCCCCAGGGTAGCATATAAGGTTGTGGTTGAATAACATTAACGTGGGCCTACTTGTGCTGTGCAGGAAGGTTTTGTACATTTGTACCATAGCAGTTAGGAACATTACATGTAACTGACAGCAAGGTACATTATGAAAAGCAGTGAAGCAGTATTAGCAAAACAGCACATTACACTGAGCTGAGTGTGTAGCACAAGAGATATTTTCATAATAGCAACTCCATTAATGCACAAAATACCTGTATGTGAAGACGAAAGGCATTTATACCAGAGATGTAATGGTGTCCCTCTTGATACACACACAACCACAATGTAGTACACTATGCAGATATTTCAGGTGGTACAATGTAGTACACCATGAGGATATACTTTCAGGTGTATCTGTTGTATCACTGTATCTTTATACACATCAGCACACAGAATTACATTGTACTTGGTGCAAAGCACAGAAGTAACACATACACACACCATAAGGTGACAGTGTAATGAATCCTAAGAATAGCATGCAAAATGCTCACATTTTGTGTATAAAACAGATACATAGAACATAACATACCATACAGTAACCAGTGCTGCACATGGTGTATAATAACTGAAACTGTGGATATAACTGTGGTACAACCCAAAATGTAGAGCAGAACATGGAATGTTGTGGACAGTGCCATGGATAGTAGTGACACAAATCTGAAACCAGCATGCCAGTACAAAATAGCAGCAGTGAACATTCACTTGAAAGAACAGAAATGCATATTTTCCTATGATGGTGAGACTTCCTTAACCTTAAGTGAATACAGCATTGGTTGGATGATAACACCCTTCATATAAGTGGATATGTGCTTTTATAAGTCGCATAGTGGACACGTGCCAACACTTTCTGTATGGTACTCGCATAACTGTTCTGCATGTAGTAAGAAAGAATATGCAGTGGCAAAATGGCATACTGATAGTACATAAACAATATGAATACATTCATCATGGAATCGGTGTATGCACAAATCATCTAAGAGAGCATACAGACTAAAGGTGGACACCACATGGAGCACAGCAGAACACATGCATGTGCAATGCAGTGTTATAGATACTACATAAACAACAAAATGATGCAGTATACTTACAAAAGACACGAGTGTTGGGAACAATGAGATATGAAGCATAGCACAAATATAGGACTAGTTGAGGAAATCCATGTTACAGATGTAATTGCTATAAACTAGTTGTGTGCTACAACTCAGCACATGTGCATGCAATGTATAACAAGAAAACTTAGATAATGTATTCTTCCTAGCCCAGCAATCACAGTATTATATTATAGTATAGTATATTCCAAAAGTAATCTGTTGGCTGAAAGAATGTATGACATATCTGCAGGAATATATAATGGCATTTGCATCTCACTCAAGAGCAAAGACCAAGATAATCACAGTACTGAGAGCAGATACTGCTTAAAGCAGCAAACCATCGCAACATAATCATATATGTCTGGCAGTTTATCACAGAAGGTTATGGCTATGAGCCACAAGTAGTAATCATCCTATAGTCTTGGGTTTGATTCCCGTAGTCTACCTTTCAAACTCTGTGAGTCTGAATAAATCACTTTATCAGATACTGCTCCTGGGCTGCCACTTAAAAAGAAACATGCTTAGTGGGATTATCTGGTTACCAAAATGTAAAACAAATGTCTCCCCAAATGGCCTTTAACATATTGTATTAGTTGTATAAGTTGAATGACATATAATGATAACATGAAATTAGCAAAATTCTCCATTACAAAATCCATAAGCACAACAAATTATCAAAATGATATGGCTATTGGGATCATGTTACCTACATACATATGACATTGTTACTAGGAGCATTCATGCAACAGACCATCTTTGGCAGTAAATGAATTTTGCCACCCCCAGACCAATTTATACTCCTCTACTGCATTGGAACATAGGAAATGGGTTGTATAGAGAGACAGACTCAGATTCTTGAACTGCATGTGTAACTGAGGATAGTAAAGCAAAACATCCTATCATCTATACCTACATTCTTGAATTCAGTTTACAAAAAGCTGGTCAAAACAGTTGACTGTTTATAGCAGAGCACCCAGAAGGTATCTGTCACATTAGACCATGCAAGACATGATTAGCACTGCATGGTTTATATTACTGCAGATATAAGAAATATACTACAGACATATTGTTCAGCACTTTGTAGTAAACCAATCTTAAAAGGAGCAGCACTCTTTTTCAAGAACAGTTTTTAAAACTATTTGCTTGGGACCAACAAATCAAACACAACTTTTATAATTTTTTTCTATGGTTGGGGAAAGTCCTGTACACACATTTTCATGTGAGTTTTTCAGACACTAAGATAACTTATCAAACAAAACAATGTGAAGTTCTGATTGGTACTTGGACTCGTATATCAGTCTGTATTGTAATGAAATGACATTCACTACTGTCAGTTAAAATATTCAGCATCATTATGCTACACAAATTCTTAAAAACTGTATTATGGTTCTCTATGTAAATTAGGAATTTGTTATGGTCTTGTGTGTGTCCGAGATAAATTTATAGACTATGTGCTGCCAGTTTCTGTGGCATAGAAGTATAAAGCCTTGACTCTCGCTCAGGGAGCCCAAATTCAAGAAGTGGTGAGGGTACTTTATAGAGCTGGTAGGGGAGCATGACTTTACTCATTTGCATATTCATTTTACATTACATAGTAAGTTTATATTTAAATTTAATAGTATGACAATTGATGCATTCCATATAAAATCAACCATGTAATTAGAAAGAAGTTTTTCTTTAAACAGTTTACCTAAGTATGAGTGCTTGTCATTTACAGAGGTGAAAACAGTAAGGTGATACTTAAACCATCAGTTAAGGGAGGAATCCTTGTTCATTTGTTTATATATGTATGTATTTATTTATGTTTATTCATCAGGGATAGAGCACTAATCAAATATGAACAGTTTCAGGCTCACCCCAGGTTACATAGTACATGTAACAATGAATACAAACAACATATTACATACATGAAGTATTACGGAGAACAGAATAAGGCTCCACCAATAATAAGAACTAGTTACAGCCTTATTTATTTTATTTAACATTTATTGACCGGGAAAGTCCGACTAGGACAAAGCCTATTTTCAGCTGAGGCCCTGGGAGAAATGCTCCAGATGCATGTCTTTGGAATGTGGGAGGAGACCGGAGTACCCAGAGGAAACCCATGCGAGCGCAGGGAGGACATGCAGACTCATAGGTTATAGGTTCATACTCAAACGCAAGGCACCCCAGACGAGAATCAAACTGAAGAACCTCTAGCTGTGAGGCGACAATGGTAACCGTTGCACCACTACACCACCCATTATGACATGAAACAGTTATAATGGTAGACTAACATGAATAAATGCACTCTGATTAGTTTGTAGTAAAATTGTGTTCATTTTTACAGATTGTATAAATCCAAAGGGAGATAGAGGTGAGTGACTGAGTTCATTGAAATGAGAGTTGATGTTTGAATATGTTACAATGTACAAGAAATGGGTGTACAACATTTACAGTCGAACACTGAAATGGTCAGTAATGACAACTTTGAAAGGGTAAAAAAAAAAAAAAAAGCCAGAAACTTTTTGGAGGAGGGCAAACCCTATGGGTTATGTATCTGTCAAGTAGTGCATATTACATAGTACAGATTTTTTGAACAAGAAAAAATGATACAGCTGATCAGAGATCAACTGATTACACTACCAGATCTTCCTGAGCAAGACTGTGGAACAGCAAGATTGGGAACGTTGCCCTTTCCACACTGTTTTGCAGTCTTGGAGTTTACATTCTCACATTCTCACATTCTCACTCACGGAATGTGGGGTGGATGTGGGGCTTGTCTGCCGTGCAAAAAACATGTTCCTATTATTTTTTTCAAAGTTACCATGAGTGACCATTTGGGTTCATGTCTGTCTACTTTGACTTTATGAAGTTTTGTGTAAATATCACAAACTCCAACAAACAATTTTTTGATGTCAGTACTTAGGAATTTTCTAATAAAATATAGTAAGAAATTCATGGCTAAGAATAGATTCTCTAAGTTAGATAATAAACATCATTTGCATTTTTGATAAATATAAATGCCCACTTAAAATGTTTTTAGCCCGAGAAACAGTAATTTATGCATTTTATTGTTGGCTAAATTGCAAAAGGACTTTCCTATAATCCATCGGGGAGACTTATCATTAGTGAGTGGCAAAGCTGTTAGAATGGGGGAGTCATTATTAGTTGTTTGATGCAAAATGTGGGAGAGTTCACTTCTGTGTTACAGATACAAACATATTCTTAAGAAATTAAGGCAGAACATTATTTCTGGCTCACTGATGATATATGTTGTTTATGTAATAATATTTGACATTAGGCTGGTCTGGAAACTTTAGATGACTTTGTACATTCAGTTCATATTGTTTCATGTGTATCTGAGTTCGCCTTAATCGCATTTTTTTATCTTTGAGAGTAAGTTCTACCTCAGGGGTACTGCCATGGATGCAAGTATCACCCTATCTTATTCAAACCCGACAATCGGGCTTTAGGAAACAGTATATGTACAGTGCTAACTATTTCTGGGATAATGCCATGTTTTGTTTATGATGTGTGGAGGTTTTATTATTTGTATCTAAGGATGGCATTAATTAATTTCAAGAATGTTTTAACAGCTTGATTAATAATCATGCTGATTTATAGCTCACTTATTCTATCAGTTTCTTAGATATGACACGATTAGATGTTCCTTTTAAATGTGTTATGACAAAGCTGTATTGTAAACAGTCACGTTAACACACTTTCCATGGTAACTGTCACCCAAGATTGCTTTTCAGATTTTAGCCACATGGTGAATTTCTGAGACCAAGGAGAATTTGCAATTACTAGTTTGATTTTATGCTGGAAGGCAGATATTTGACTTTTATATCATTAGATCGTGGGTATAAGGTACAAGACAATGTGAAAGCATGTCACCTAATTTATATAAAATAAAGACAATTGAATTCACAATGCTATTAGTTTAGCTGAGGTTAAAATTAATAATAGTCTGAGCAGATTATATTTCTGATGGAGCATAATGCATGTACCAGAGCTGGTTTCTATTGTTAAGAAACATTAGCCAGTATTATTACAGGATGGAAATATTGAATCATCATCATCATCTTCTTTCGGCTGTTCCCGTTAGGGGTTGCCACAGCATATCATCTGTTTCCATTTCTTCCTGTCCTCTGCATCTTGCTCTGTCACACCAACCACCTGCATGTCCTCACTTACCACATCCATAAACCTTATCTTAGGCCTTCCTCTTTTCCTGTTACCTGGTAGCTTCATCCTTAGCATCTTTTTCCCAATATACTCAGCATCCCTCCTCAGCACATGTCCAAACCAATGTAATCTTGCCTCTCTGGCTTTGTCTGCAAAACTTCCAATCTGGGTTGACCCTCTAATATACTTATTCCTAATCCTGTCCACCCTCGTCACACCCAGTGCAAATCTTAACATTTTTAACTCTGCCACATCCAGCTCTAACCCCTGCCTTTTTGTCAGTGCCACTGTCTCCAACCCATATAACATAGCTGGTCACACTACCCTCTTGTAGACCTTCCCTTTCACTCTTACTGGTACTCGTCTGTGAAAAATCACTCCTGACATTCTTCTCCACCCAATCCATCCTGCCTGTACTCTCTTCTTCACCTCCCTTCCACATTCACCATTACTCTGAACTATTGATTCCAAGTATTTAAACTCATCCACCTTTGCCACCTCTATTCCTTGCATCCTCACCATTCCTCTACCTTCCCTCTCATTCACACACATATATTCTGTCATAGTCCTGCTGACCTTCATTCCTCTTCTCTCTAGAGCATATCTCCATCTCTCCATTGTCTCCTCCACATGTTCCCTACTCTCACTACAGATCACAATGTCATCTGCAAACATCATAGTCCACAGGGATTCCTATCTGATCTAGTCTGTCAACCTGTCCATCACCATTGCAAATAAGAAAGGGCTCAGGGCTGATCCTTGATGTAATTCCACCTCCACCTTAAATGCATCTGTCACTCCCACTGCAGACCTCACCGCTGTCACACTACCCTCGTACATATCCTGCACCACTCTTACATACTTCTCTAACACTCCTGACTTCCTCATACAATTTCACAACTCCTCTCTAGGCACCCTGTCATATGCTTTCTCTAAGTCTACAAAAACACAATGCAACTCCTTTTGACCTTCTCTGTACTTCTCCATCAACACTCTCAGAGCAAACATTGCATCTGTAGTGCTCTTTCCCGGCATGAAACCATACTACTGATCACTAATCATCATGTCCCTTCTTAACCTAGCTTCCACTACTCTTTCCCATAACTTCTTGCTGTGACTGATCAGTTTAATCCCTCTGTAGTTACTACAGCTCTGCACACCACCCCTATTCTTAAAAATCGGTACTAAAACACTTTCTCCATTCCTCAGGCATCCTCTCACTTTCCAAGATTTCATTAAACAATCTGGTTAGAAACTCCTCTGCCATTTCACCTAAACACCTCCATGCTTCCACAGGTATGTCATCTGGACCCAATTCCTTTCCGTTCTTCATACTCTTCATAGCTATCCTTACTTCCTCCTTGCTAATCCACTGCACTTCATGATTCACTATCTGCACATCATCCAACCTTCTCTCACTCTCATTCTCTTCATTCATCAACCTCTCGAAGTACTCTTTCCATCTGCTCAACACACTCTCCTCGCTTGTGAGTACATTTCCCTCATTATCCTTTATCACCCTTACCTGCTGCACATCTTTACTAGCTCGGTCCCTCTGTCTAGCCAATCGGTACAGTTCCTTTTCTCCCTCCTTAGTGTCCAACTTTTTATACAACTCTTCATACACCTTATCCTTAGCCTTCGCCACCTCTCTCTTTGCCATGCACCTCATCTCCTTATACTCTTGTCTACTTTCTTCATCTCTTTGACAATCCCACTTTTTCTTCACCAACTTCTTTCTCTGTATACACTCCTGTACTTCTTCATTTCACCACCAGGTCTCCCTGTCCTCCTTCCTCTTTCCAGACGTCACACCAAGCACCTTTCTAGCCATCTCTCTTACTAGCTCTGCTGTAGTTACCCAGCTATTCGGTAATTCTTCACTGCCACCCAGTGCCTGTCTTAACTCTTCCCTGAGCATCACCTCACAATTACCCTTTTTCAATTTCCACCATTTGATCCTTGGTGCTGCCCTTACACTCCTCCTCCACTTCTTGCTCACCAACATCATCCTACAAACCACCATCCTATGCTGCCTAACTACACTTTACCCGGTCACCACTTTACAGTCTCCAATCTCCTTCAAACTGGTCCTCCTACATAAGATATAATCCACCTGTGTGCATCTTCCTCCACTCTTGTATGTCACCCTATGCTCCTCCCTTAAAATATGTATTCATCACAGCCATGTCCATCCTTTTCACAAAATCCACTAATATCTGACCTTCTGCATTCCTTTGCTTAACATCATACCTACCCATCACTTCCTCATCCCCTCTGTTTCCTTCACCAACATGCCCATTTAAATCTGCTCCAATCACCACTCTCTCACCCTTGGGTACAGTCATCACAACTTCATCCAACTCACTCCAAATTTTTTCTTTTTCATCCATCGCACACCCAACTTGTGGAGCATATGCACTAACAACATTCATCATTACACCATCAATTTCCAGCTTCATAAACATCACTCTATCCGACACTCTTTTCACCTCCAAAACACTCTTAGCATACTGTTCCTTCAGGATAACTCCTACGCCATTTCTCCTCCCATCCACACCATGATAAAACAATTTGAACCCACCTCCAATACACCTAGCCTTAATCCACTTCCATTTGGTCTCTTGCATACACAATATACCAACCTTCCTTCTGTCCATCATATCTGCTAGCTCTGTCCCTATACCAGTCATACTGCCAACATTCAAAGTTCCGACCCTCACTACCGCAGTCCTGTCCTTTCTCCTCTCTTCCAGCCTTTGGCCATGCCTTCCCCATCTTCTTCTCCTTCAGCCAACAGTAGCCCAATTTCTGCCAGCACCATGTTGGGTAACAGTACTGGTGGCAGTCATTATTAACCCGGGCCTCGACTGATCTGGTATGTAAATATTTACTGCTGTCCGCATGAATGATTTGGCAAAGCTTTGATGGGCATATTGAATATGTTCCTAAAAATATTGTTTCATTTCCAGAGAAGTGAACATGGCAGATCATGTTCACAGCCAATTTGCTCACTCTAGGGAAACTTTTATGAATATTAATTTAAGTAACATCACTTTACAGCATAATTGTGGCCATTGTAGTGTGCGCAGCTTTATATTATGAGAACAAAGTGTTTTGATTAATACTGCTCATATCAAACCTCGTATTTTTTTCTTCCATCCCCCAGGATCTTGCCTGATGGCATCTCTACCTTTCTACATTTTCTTCATTTGTTTCAGGTGTTCCTTAGCTATGCACAAACCCTGCAGTGTATTCAGCCCTGTCTGAGAATCTCCATCAATCCTCTATTTCTTGACTAGACTCAGGTGGTAGGGAGCAGTTCAACTTACTGTCCTTAGTGGGCAGTATACTCTTTTACACTGGAAGCAGCCTCCACCCCTTTGGTGGCTCTTCTGTGCATGTGATAAGCACCTCCTGAGGGGAATTGTGTCTTGTCTCCACATGCTACTTTCCTCTTATCTATTAGTGCAAAAGCACTGTGGTAGTGCAGGTTCAGCTCATGTGGAACTCTAGTGGGTAAACACCTCCTTCTGCCACCACATATCACCAATGTGTTGAGCCAAAGTTGCCTCCCTCCCTCCAGGATAGGTGAGTCACCACTCGCAAACTTTTATCTTTCATAATTAGCTCCTACAGTCACTTGAGTAACTAGCTGCATTCAGGTTACCTGAACTGCAGTCGCAGATTAGCTGTCTCATGTGAACAAGAATTTTAAGCTAGTATTAATGCAATATATTTCATAAATTGACTGTGTGACATTGTCATATTTTGTTGACAGAAACAGCAGATTTGTTACTCAGTTAAGGAAACTACATAAATATAAAAGTACAGAATTCTGATTAGTCCTGTTACTCAAATGTTTTTTGAATGCATAATTCTGAGTATGTTCATTTAAAAATCAGGTAGTATGTATTGTAAAAACACTGACTGAACTGAAGCTGAAGTAAAAAATTACTTTGGTTTAAAGAAACTTGTTTTAGTCTGTATTATAATATGTTCTTTCATAATGGCATGAATCAAGCTTAATTTTTTTTTTTCAAAACAGGTTTATTGTTTTAACATATAAGAGAAATATCATAACAATTTTATACAAGTAATTAAAAATAGGTATTATTATAATATTCAACAAAACAACTAAAGTATTTACAAAGACATCCACTACAATCAGATCAATTAATTAAACTAAAATACCCTGCTATTGAAATTAAAATTTTTTAAACAAATTTTGTAAATTATCCCATACAATAAAATAAGATGTTTTTCTATTTGTTCTAGTCCTAATTGTGTTTATTTCCATATGGCATACTATATTCATAACATTTTTAAATTCATTGAACGAAGGAGGTGTATCTGAAATCCAATTTCTAGTTATTATTTTCCTAGCCACTGCTAGAATAGACCATAACAAGGGAAGCTTAACCTTTTTAACACTTTGAGGTATAGGTGTGTTGAATAATATAAGAGATTTAGAAATAATGAAATTATCTGTAAAAAGAGCCTGCAAAAATTCATTAATTGACTTCCAGTATTCTTTCAATTTTATACAGTCATAAAACATATGAGCCCAGTCAGCATTAATTTCTACATTACATCTCTTACATAGATTATCTTTATTATTTATTTTATTCATCATCAAAGGTGTATAAAAAGATCTATGATAAAGTCTCCAGACAATGGAAGACGTAGTTCTATAATCAGATTCCAATATATATTGTTTATCTTGTTGATTTGGTGGGTCCCCATTAATAGAAGTGAAATAATTCCAGTATGAATCTACACTGTAAAAAGTTTCTTGTCTGATAACTTTATGTATGTATGAAAGTTTACCTTTATCAGAAACTTTATGTTGTAAATTTAATATCAAGTAATCAATCAGTATTGGAATAGATTCTTTAACAGTTATAGACATTAAATCTATTTTATTAATGAGATGTTGTCTAAAGGTCTGAACCTCTAACCAGCAAGTTTCTCTTAGATCAAATTCTTGTTTTAAGAAATCTAGATTTTTAACTTTATTATCAGATATCAACTGATACCAGTACTTTAGATCATTATCTATAGCTAAATGAGTTCCTTCAGATGTAGATGACAAAAGCATACCCTGAGTATACATTATAGGAAATACAATAAAATTCCATTCCCTATACTTAGGGTGCATGAATATAAAGTTACGATAACTAATAATAATATTTAATGGGTAACAAACCATATGTTTAGGTGTAATAGGTGAAATACAAAATTCCTTTAGTAACCATAACATGGAGTTATTTACAATCATATTTTTATGTGTTAAGGAGATTTTCATGAAGTGTATACTAATTAGCTCCCAATAATCTTTCCATTTTGTGACATATGACTGATCTATTAATAAAGTAATAACTTTTACAATAAAAGAGATAGTATATAAATTAAAGTCTGGAAAAGAAATACCCCCTTGAGACCAGCTATTAGTATGTTTCTTTAATGCAATCCTAGGTCTATTAGGTGCCCATAAGAAATTTAACATTAGTGTGTTCAGTTTCTTGATAATTATTTTTGTAGTTGGAAGTATTATTGATTGTATTAAGTATAAAATCTTGGGGAATATTATCATTTTAATAATTGTAAGTCTCTCCTCCATAGTAAAAAACATATTATTCCAGGTATTAAAAGATTTTGTATATTAAGAAAACAGGTATTATAATTATTATATATAATAGATTTAATATCTTTAGATAGTATTATACCTAAATAGGTTATCTGACCTAAATTGGGTACATATTTAGTAAAATCACTAATGAGAATATTTTTTCGTGTATATATAGGTAGTATTTTAGTTTTTTCTTCATTGAATATTAAACCAGAAATACTTTTAAAATTCATCATGTTATCAAATAGAGACTGTATAGAAGAATTAGATCCTGCTGATGTAATTAGAACATCATCTGCAAAAAGTTGAATTTTGGATGTTGTATTTTCATCTATTTCAAAACCCTCTATGTCAGTACTGTTTCTGATCAAATTAGCCCAAGGCTCCATTACTAAAGTGAATAATAGTGGAGAAAGTGGACATCCTTGTTTTGTACCTTTAAGAATGGGTATTTTTTGTGAAACATATGTTCCTACCTTAATATAAGCCAACGTTCCTTTGTATAAATGTTCAATTAGATTTACAAATGCATCCGAGAAGTTTGTGCACTTCATTAAGGTAAACAGATAGTCCCAACTTACTGAATCAAATGCTGAACTTATATCAAGACTAATAAGTGTTAAATCTTTCTTTTTCCTATTTGCAAAATCTATTAATGTTAAAGTTCTTCTTATATTATCAAAAGTATTTCTATTTACAATGAAGCCTGTCTGATCTATATCTATAATGCCGGGAATGATTGTCTTCAGTCTATCAGCAAAGATATTCATAAACATTTTATAATCAACATTAAGTAATGAGATGGGCCGATATGAAGAACATCTAGTTGGATCTTTATTAGGTTTTAAAATTGGCAAAATAAATGTATATTGCCAAGATGGGGGGGTTATTAACTCAGTTTGGGCCAAAATAAAACCTTATGTATTAATGAATATGTATTTTTAGAAAGGATTTTATATATCTCTGGTATAATACCATCATTACCCGGTGCTTTGTTTGATTTAAGCTTATTTATTTGTGTAATAACTTCTGTATATGAAATACCCTTGTCCAATAGTTTAATCTGTTGTTTATTAAGCTTTTTATTCATATTTGTGGTTATAAACTCCTTTATTTTATCTTTAGGTTCCATGTTAATATTATTATGGTTAATTTTGTGAAAGTGATTTCTAAATTCATCTAGTATTTCTGGTATACTAGAAACATTCTTCTTTTCCTTAGAGAAAAGATTTCTTTGATATGGTTTTGTTTATTCAACCTTTTTGTTTTATTTTTAAGTCTATGTAAGTATTTGGGGCTTATTGAATAAGACAAAACTTGTATTTCTCTAAAGTTATTTTAACTTTATGAGTTAAAATTTCTTTGTATTTCTCATTTAGTTTGTTTATTTCTTCAATAACTTTCTTGTCCATAATATTTTCTTTATTATTTTGTTTATAAGAGTCTAATTTACTTTGAATATCTAACAATTCCTTATCCCAAGATTTCCTTTTATTATTATACCATCTGATACTTTGTCCATATAGATATGATTTTAAGGCATCCCAAACATAAACAATGGAGACTTCAGGAGTGTTATTTATGTCTAAAAAATGTTTTACTTCTGAAAGTATATATTCTTTATAGTCTTTTAGTTGAGTTAAGTATGCTGGTATCCTTTTGATCTGAACATTATGAGTATTTTTTATCATGAATTCAAAACAATTGAATTATGATCAGATATAGGACATGAAATGATTTTGGAATTAATTAAATCTGTTACCATCTGGTTAGAAATAAAGACCCTATCTATTTTTGAATAAGTTTTGTATCTGTTAGAAAAAAAGGTGTATGATAATGATTTTGAATCTATCTGATTATTAATATCATTCAAATGATAAGAATTAGCAAAATCCTTTAAATGTTTTGCATTAGATGTAATTCTTCTCTTTCCTATAGTGGTAGTATCACTTTCATGTAGTATACAATTAAAGTCACCAGCTAAAATAATATCTCCTATAGAGAATGATATGATCTTATCAAGATGATGTTTCACTGTATTCATACCAATTCCAGGTATCCAATATACATTAATTAAAGTGTAAGTCTTCCCATTAATTTGTATTGTAACCATACAAAACATTCCTTTGTCATCCTGATAAGACTTAATGGTTTTAGGAATGGGCATACTTTTATTCCATAAAATAGCCACTCCTCTTTTTTTCTGAGTGTTCTCTGAACTAACCAATACTGTATATTTGTTTGTGGCTAGTTTATCAATATCTTTTTTCAAGAGATGGGTTTCTTGTAGGAAGACTAAGTTGGCCTTATGTAAATTAATGTATCTTATTAGGCTTGCCCTTTTACATGGATTATTCAATCTATTAATGTTTAAAGAAATTCCTTTTAAATATGTCATTTGGCATTTTTAAAACTTAAGAATCTTATGATCAAAATAACAAGATAAGTAATGTTACAGCTCCTCCTTTAGGTGTACCTTTAAATATAGCTGTATTTATTGAATCTCTTATGGGATTTTGTATAGGATTCAATTTTGTTTGTAGTGACAATGAATGTACAAAATATATTGTGGATGTCAAAACTATATATAAATAACAATGAACAAGTGAAAATAATGTAAGGATTAAACCTTGCATCCAGCCTGGAGTTGTAAACTCCAACTTACAGTAGTATTTACCACTCAAGTTAACCCCCTACCCTAAGCAGCAGTACGTCAGCTACCACCTTATCAATTTAATACTAGTTATATTTAACTGAAGTTAACAGTTTTCAGTTCAATTATCTAGCAAGACAAGACTACACATTTGGTAAAACAGCATCATATAAACTAAAATAAACCTTTTTTTTAAAAAAACTGTTCATACTACTATATACATCCATGTAATATAAAACACTTGTATTCAAATAACATTCAAATAATCTTGATGTTAGAAATCAAGAGGAGAGAAAAATAAGTTCTAACATTCATTTAAAGCAAAAACTTTGGCTAATATGATTCAGACATTGCATATATTAGGATGCATCTATTTTCTGTCATGTAAATACAGTTAACAGCTTCCAAAAAAAACCTTGAATTGCTTGTATATGAGCATTTACTCAAACTTATTATTGCCAATAGAATAAAATATTGTATTCATAGAAATTGTTATAAATCATACTTCATAGTTAAGCAGATTCTCAGAAACATTTATACTCTGCATTCTATTTAAACTGTTTTTGTGTTGATTAACTGTTTTGCACTTTTAAAAAAGTTATTTGTTGCTTAATTTTACTTGTAGGCTAACACACTCAAGTGCGCTAGCCGTTTAAAAGCATTTATAGCATTTACTGTCTGTTTTTCTTCTGTTTTCTGCAAAAAAGAAAAAAACAAAAAACAAAAAAAAATCTTGTTTTCCCGCCTTACTGAACTAGAATAGTCCAGTCTTCAGAGTTTGCTGACCTCTGGGCTTTGTCTTGGTTCCTGTGCTATTCCATATCCTTATTTGGATAAAAGGAAGCGTCTTTGTTCACCAGTGGGAGTGGGGATCACTGAGCGGCCTGTTTGTCCCTAGAGGAGTGGTTCCAGCCAGAAACTTGTAGTCTATTGGCCATTTTGGGTCAATTCCTAGCTCTTTTCAGCCCCCTGTAATAAAGCCGCTTTAGCTTTTACGCTTGTATTCAACTCAGCACAGCTCCTCGTGGTGTCCTGCAGAGTTCTACAAGCAGCAGAGAGCAAAAGAGTGACTTTTTCCTGATTTAAGTATTTTTTCTGGCTTTTTGATTATTTACTGCTTAGCGACTGCATTTTCACCTGTTTATACAGCTCTGCATTCTATTTAAACTGTTTTGTGTTGATTAACTGTTTTGCACTTTTAAAAAGTTATTTGTTGCTTAATTTTACCTGTAGGCTAACACACTCAAGTGTGCTAGCCGTTTAAAAGCATTTATAGCATTTACTGTCTGTTTTTCCTCTGTTTTCTGTAAAAAAAAAAAAAAAAATCTTGTTTTCCCACCTTACTGAACTAGAATAGTCCAGTCTTCAGAGTTTGCTGATCTCTGGGCTTTGGCTTGGTTCCTGTGCTATTCCATATCCTTATTTGGATAAAGGGAAGCTTCTTTGTTCACCAGTGGGAGTGGGGAGCACTGAGCAGCCTATTTGTCCCTAGAGCAGTGGTTCCAGACAGAAACTTGTAGTATTGGCCATTTTGGGTCAATTCCTAGGTCTTTTCAACCCCCTGCTATAAAGCCTGCTTTAGCGCGCTTTGGCGTGATTTAGCGCGGAGTTGCCCATAGAGCACCATCGGGCAGCGCCGGTTAAACAAGGTTAAACTATTTCTGGCTCCGTAAAGTCTGCTCTTCAATTTTTCCCTTAGAACTTCTCTACTTGCAATCTAAACAGTCTATTCTCTATCTCAATAGCTCAGCACTTGCTCCTAAAGCATTTTTATATAGGTAAAGTACTTGTATACTAAACAAAGTACTACATTAGCCTAGAATCCCCTTGAGTACCCATTTCCCTATAGGTCCCTTCTGACTCAGTTACACAGCAAACTTTTTCTAGCATGTCGAAGGGTCAGTTGCTAGCGTCCTTTCCTGTTCAGCTGGTGAATCTGGGCATCTTGAGGCAATGTTACAATTGCCTCATGTACACAGACAACCCACTCCTTCTCCCACAAAACACAAATACATGTGAGAGATGCAACTATATAGCCAAACTGGAGGCTGAGCTCTCTCAACTCAGGACTGGCAAGACCAGACAGGGGGAGAAGGAAACCACGCACACCACAAACCCAGTTTCACATAGAACTATCACAACTGCAAAACAAACACATAAACACACAAAGACATACTCGGAGGCACTGATCAAAAATCTACCAAAACTACAGAGGCCTCCAAAGCAGACACCCAAGCAACTGCCACCTCAAGACATAAGACATGCAACACATAGTTCTCAAAGTCAGTGTGCTAAACAGTCACAGCCCTTAAGGCCAAACACAATGCCAGACACACTTGTTATAGGTGACTCCATAGTCAGACACACTGACGTCCCACTCACCAGACTGAACAAGGAAAAGATCACAGCTGCCTGTCAGGCGCTAGAATCCGCCACATAACACAAGCACTCAGGTCACTCCACAGCAAGTACAAGTATGACTCAGTCATTGTCCATGCCGGTGTGAACGACCTGAGACGCACTCTCCTGGAATACATGAAAAGAGACATAGAAGAGCTCTCAGATTATGTAGCCCAGGCCGGTATGACCCTGACCCTGAGCAGTATCCTACCCTCACCAAGAATGATGCCACAATACAGAGACAAAATGATCAGCTTTAATAATTGGCTTAATTACTCGTGTCATTCTAAGGGGATCCAATGTCTGTCTGCCTGGGATGACATGCTTGACAAGCCACGCTGCTTTGCAAGGGACGGCTTGCACCTGTCACCCCTGGGCTTCCGGATATTGGCAAAGGCTCTTGCCACCCCCATAGTGCCTTTTTTAGGCAAGGTTCAAATGATAAACCTACCGCCCGAGAAAACAAAAATGGAGAAAAACTAAGGGTAATACTGCTCAATGCCAGAAGTCTAAACCTCAAGATGCACGCCCTCGAAACCCTCCTCAGTATGGAGAACATCGATGTTTGTGCTGTAACTGAAACCTGGTTCAAGGCTCCTGAGAGCACCCCAGCACTATCAGGTTATACCTCATATCATGCGTTCCGGCCCCAAAATCCGGACCGAACTACAAAAGGAGGGGGAGTATCCATATTCATAAAGGATACCCACACCTCC